>NW_009260399.1:35374-82161 GCF_000687185.1 Egretta garzetta | reverse complement strand
CCTCTCCCCCAGCCAATACCAGCACAATGACCAATAAGGAAGCCTGGCTGCTTATCAGGGGGGTTGGAATAAAAGCAGAGAATAAATTATTAGGATTTGGGCACATAAATATAATATCTAAGAAAAATTGTTTGTTTCCACAGAGAGAAGATTCATTTTTGCTTCTGGAATTAATTTTAATGTAATATGTGTTCACTTACTTATTTAGCACTTACAACAGTTAGTGGACTGGTGATAAAGATCTTTAGTGTTACTCAGGGTTTTGATTTGCACCAGTTTCTTCATCGATATTTTTCTCAGGATCAGCATGATATAGTAGACAGTACTGAATGTTATCTTTTTTTATTTTAAAAAGGAGGCATCTCTTAGGCAAAATTATTTACAGAGGAAGGAGATAAAAGGGAGCGTTAGGGGTTTCTTTATTCTATCAAGGACAAAACAAGGAAAGAGTCAGAATAGGATTGAGGCAAACAATTAAGACTGCAGAGAAACGCATCGTCTCTGTACTCTGGAATGTCCCAATTCAGCAAGGTATTGCAATACATGCTGGAGTTTTAGGAACAATTTCAGGGTTTCAAGTCTTGCATAAACCTCAGTGTCCTGCCAAAGGGGTCTTCCATGGAGATTGGATGGGCTTTGCAAAGATCCTTTAGTTCAGATTTTCATAGTGTTCGTTTCTGTGGTCTGAAAGAATGGCACACAAACATGCACACACGAAACCAGAAGGAGTCACGGGGTTAGATTCTCAGACCTGTTTTATATGGGAGAACAGTTCACCACCTTCTGGAGGTGCCTTCCTCTCCCCATCCACTCCAAGGGGAGCTCAGGTTAGGGTTTTTTTAGGGTTTTTTTTTAAGTAGCAAACAATGAAAACAAAACAGACCACCATGACCTATTGGAAAACTTGCAATACCTCCTATTCCCCTGCTCCTAGGTGGGAGTTCCCATTAGGGCTGGATTAGGCTAAATCAGATCATGCCCCACGGACAATGGTGTCTGCAAGCTGCGGACAAAAGGTGCCCGGGCAAATCTCTCCTCAGAGCCACTAATACTGTGCTGCAGCAGGACCATGAAGCCAGTCCCCTGAATCAACGCTCCTCCTGTGGGCAGGCTGTAGCGTAACAGGCCAGAAGCAGGCTGTGCATATTTTGGGTTAATTGAAATAAACCTTTGCCAACCCACCTACCTCTGTCTCAGGTGACGATGAAGGGCAAGTGCCGGCCATGCCAAACAGCATCTTTCCCTGATTATTTCCCTTTATTTCTTTATTTCGTTTATTCGACCTTCTTTTGGCAGCCACAGAGCAAAGCTGCAGGGCAAATGATCATTTGGGGCATAGCACTAAATTTCGCCAAGGCTCACCGTCCCCGAGACCGTTCCCAGCCTTTCAAGTCTCATCAGACTGGCGCTGGCTTTATAATCCCTGGAGGTGTAGTTGCAAACCAGCAGGAGCCGTGCAGGAGGATTATTTCAATCCCAATTCTGTGAGGGGCTCTGGGGGGTTTGATGCCACTGCAGCAATCTGAAACACCCATCACCGGAGATTTGCCACGTGCATGCGAGTACGAGTGTGCGTGCCTGTGCGCTTTGGGCATAAACTCTCCTTTCTGAAGCTCCTTAGATCACTGCAGAAAGCATGAAGCTTGTCAGGCCTTGCTGAATTAAAGCTTCTAATTTTTTTCCCCCCCCTTAAAGCATAGCTGTGGGTTTAGTAATTTATAGTTTCGCGTTAAGATAATAATGAACTATCTGGGCTGGGTTTTATGACTAAAGCCATTTATATATGTTTCTCCACTTTAAATCTTCCTCCCCCTAACAAATGACACTCCTGAGCAGGCATGGGCTACTAGATTAAGCAGCTGAAAACTGTGGTCTTTAGTGGTGCCTTGAGTAGAAAATCCCACTTGATTTAAACACTTGCAGTTGCCTAGTCATAACTGTTAGCATAAGAGCAGTTACTGCAGACTAACCTTCTCTTCAAAAGAAGATGCCCTTATTAAGGCATTTGGAAGCCAGCACAGTCTTTTCTGTCCTCCCTCAGGTCTTGCACAGCTGAATCCTGACCTACATTATGTCACCTAACCTTGAATTTGATGCAGACCAGGGGGAAATCTGGCTTATTGCCTACCTTATAAACACGGAAGGCCTGAGAGCACTTCCCCCCCCCCCCCGCCAAACCTGGGCTGATGTCGTTGTATTGTGTGCATATTACTCGCGTCAGGGACTTCTGCAAAGGAACTTGATGCCCAAGAAAACTACAGGGCAAAATCTACCGGCCACTCAATCTGTCCTTTGCTGGGAAGGGTTAACGAAGTTCACAAGGAAAATGGAGAGGCCGTTGTCACTGCTGCTGTCACTACTGCTCCCGCTGTCACTACCACTGTTGCTATCGCTATCACTACCGCTCATTATCACTGTCACTACCCCAATGCCATCAATACTCAGTGGAAAATTTGCCCTCCCTCTGGGATTCTTGCATTATTTAAAAACATAAAAACAGCACAATCTTTTGCAGTAGAGCAGCTTTATATACTCCAGACTAAATGGGATTCACATGAAATAAATTTTTATTAACAGATGCTGGATTTTAGTTTCCTCTGGAATGGTGATGAGATATATCTAACCCTTTGGTGGCAAAACAGCTGTGAACAAAAATGGATGAAGTACCTTGGCAAAGTTTTCTTCACTCCTTTTTCTGAGATGGGAGGATGCAAATACACCATAGATAGAGGCGACAAGGGCATGGTCCTGCAAACCCAGAGGGTGTATTCCTGGAGACCCCCACGCTCAAAGGGCCAATGGATGACAAGTCTCCAGAAGTGGCTGAGAAAGCAGTTTTCACAGTTACTGCTCACCAGTTTGGCTCAAGCTGACACTGTCAGAGCCATGGGTGCTCAGCAAGGTATGCAGCACAGGCTGGCTAAGCCCCTTCTGCTCCTGGTGTTCAGAGACTGCTCTAGCAAATGATAGCAAATGCTCTGGGCATCACCAAGAGGACAGCGCAGCACCAGAAAGAGACCCCATACAAGGAGCAAAATGAAAGC
Organism: Egretta garzetta; assembly: GCF_000687185.1. Lineage (NCBI taxonomy): Eukaryota > Metazoa > Chordata > Aves > Pelecaniformes > Ardeidae > Egretta > Egretta garzetta. The sequence continues at coordinate 79,117 of NW_009260399.1, read as the reverse complement.
TGCTGTCAGCCCAGTGCCTCCCCTCTCCAGGCTGCTGTTGGACCTTTTGAGCTCCTCTGAACAGCCCCTTCCAACTACTATCCCTGACCAGGAGGTCTCCCAGTTCGGACATTCCCACCACAGGAGTCCTCTGTGCATTAATGCAAAATACTGCACTTTGGCAAACAAAACACCACATTTTTTTCATCATTATTTACTCTGAAACATGTGGTTTGGCAAGGACACCCTCTTTATTTCTGTGAAATCCAACTGAAGAAACAGAAGATAAATGAGTATGTCTAATACTACAGCACAGTTTAGAAATATGGTCCAGTCTACCCTCTGATGCAAGACTGCACCATTTTTAAACCTTGGCTAGAGTTGCTATATTGTCAAATACACATACACAAAGGTCATTAGAGTTCAGTCTGACTTTTTTTCCCTTTTCTAGCAGCTATTTAGATTGGTGCTTGAACAAATTTACTGCTTTATGCTCAAATTATATTTACATTTGAGGATAGAATTTCAGCACGGGCAGGGGAAGAGAGGGTATTTTCTTCATTGTCGGCTGTTGACGGTTTTTCAAAATGTTTAATTCTCAGAAAATTTCCACAAACTTTCCATTGTGATCAAGGGACACCTACCTTAAACCACTTAGGAGTTGACATGACTGCACAGTGGGTCACTCTGACCATGTAAGAATATTTAGGCGGGAAGAATAAGGGGGAAGATTATGACTCCGTCTTCGGTACTCCTGACATGCTGGCCCCGAGAGCTGTGACTGTATAATCTGTCCTTCAGTGTATTTACATTCCTGAAAATGCAGGCGGTTTAAGATGTGTTTTAAGCAATTTGTTGGAATCCAGTAAAAGGAAAATCTTTTAACAGTTCCGCGGCTGTAATTCCTATTTATTTTATCTTCCATTTTCTTTTTTTGCAGAATTGTGAATGTTGATGTTGAGACAGAAACAGGACTTTATTGGGACTGCCAGTGGTTCAAAGATGAAAAGGCCTCAAGAGGCTTTTTGTTATCAAATTCCACTTACCCTCCCTGTTGTAACTTTCATCACAGCTGAAGGGACAGTGCCAAAATCTGACTTCACTTCGGGAAGTGCCAGGATACGCCACTGGAGTTGCAACAGAAGAAAGAAAGTGGGAAGGAGACAAAATTCAATGCAGGCTGTGGCCCGGCAGAAGGGGAAAAGGCTGAGGGAGAAAGAAAATGGTTTAGTGTTGCTTCCCAAACCTTCCCTGAAGTTGCTAGGCAGGTGGGGGAGCTGAGGCCAGCCCCGCTCTTTCCAACAAGTGCTTTTCAGACCGTTTTTCCTGCCAAATGGAGAAAAAGGAAGAGTTCCCACCAAATCACTGCAAAGTCTGCCCTGTGGTTCCTGCCAGCCCCCTCCTCTTCTCTAAAGCAGATGAGAAATTTCAGCCCAACAGCAGCTGAGCAGGTAGCATGCTGCTATTCCCCTGAGCATCTCAGAGCTGGACAAATCTTGTTTTTCTTCTCCTTGCTTTCAGCTCTGTGTCTCTCCCACTGATTCTATGTTGTTGTTTGGAGAGCAAGCTTACAGGGCCAGGGACCACTATTTGCCATATGTTTGACAAGTGTGTAGAGCAATAAGAGCCCCCAAACATATATTTGTGTGTAACCACAATAATGATGCTAATAACAAGATCTGCGTGACCAGTTTATAAGCCTACTCCTTCAGGACTGACAAAAAAGTTTTGTTGCCTCCAGTCTTGGGTACCAACAGGGGACCTTTCAGAAGGTCTGGTTTTCCAAGTGTAGATGGTCACCATTATCTTAAGGTCACACTCTTCTTGCACTCCACTTAGGTTTTGCCCAAGATGGAACATCTCAGATTACTAATGAGTTTAGAAAACCATGCCTTATTGTGTTTGTTCCTCAGTTCTTCCCCATTGTGCAATGGAAATAAGACTGCTTACTCCACCGTGATTTCTCAAAGTACTTTCAGTGACTCCAGCAAAGGCCATTTGCGAACAAAACATTATTAATATTGTGAAATGATTAATAATCAACATGTGCCAGCTGTTACCACATAAACTTGTGTCCTTGGGCCCCTTTATACTTGATAGATCTGTCAAGTTAAAGGTGAGGTGAATTCAGAGGCAATAGTTATTGAATAACACATAGGTGAAGACTCTTATTTGGTAAAAAGAGAGACATTTTAGGTTAGTCCACCAGCAGAAGATTCTGGTAACTGGGAATAACAATGTCCACACATGGAGTTACTCAGGGATAGTTATTTTGGGAACAACTACTCCTTCAGGGCTATTCTGGAATAACTTCATGTCTACAGCAGGGGGAAGCCCCTGATTAATGTAAGACACCACAGTGCAGAGCATCCTGAAAACAGCTATCTTGCAGGCATCCGGCCAGTAGTGAACATTGTGCTCTATTCCATTGAAAATAAAGCTATTCTTCTTTTTTATTGAAAAATCATGGGCAATTTTGCAAGACATTTTCTGCTTCTATTTTGGATTCTGTAAGAATGGAGATAGAACAACTGTGCAGCTCGCCTGGTGTCCTTCTTCAGAGATGGCCAGGAGCAGATGCCAAGAGAAGGAGCCTCAAGCAGATGACCATGACACCTCCTGTAGCACTTGCCTGAAGCTCCTGCTGGCTGTAGACAACTTTTTTGCATCTTTATGTTTAGTAGCTCTTGAAGATTCCTTCAAGATTCACAGCTTTGTCTAAACACTTTTGAATAAATTTATACTTCTGGCACCTCCCTCCCCCCCCCCCCCCAAAGTTGGTGAGAACCAGTGTTTGTGTCATCACTTCGTCTGATGTCCTCTGGTTTATAGGTGGTGGAGACCAGGTGAAAATGCCCAGTTCTTTCCTCAAGCTGCTCAGGTCAACCAGACCTCTCATTACCTTCACTGGGAATCGGATCGTGCTCTAAAGCTGATCACAGACAGGTTCCCACAGCCTCCAGAGGAAAACCTCCGCCTTGCATTCTCATGCCTGCAAGCTTCAGGACTCAGCGGGAAACAGAATCAATTCTCCTCTGACCCAGACTTACTTGTAATCACTGGGAATCTTCTACTGCACTTTAAAGCAACCTACTAACAGCATTTTTCCCACTAACTGTGTGGAATCAGCTGTACAATTTGTCAAGAAACACAAATAATAGTAAGATGTATTTGGTGTCTAAAATGGGTTTATACCCCACGCTTTCCTCCTGCTCCCTGCTGCAAAAATGTATGTCCTACTTTGTATTTCAGTACCTGCCAGAGTGGGCTTGTTTAAGGCAGTACCCAGAGAGAGACAAACATCTTTTGTTTGGCGCTTATCTTCTTCCCTCTTGCTCTCTCTCCACCCCTCTCTCTTGCTTGAGATAAGTTCACAGCTAATCACGAGAGATGTCAGATAAACTTACTGTGAATTGAAATCCTGCAAGGCTGAAAGGAGCACTGTTGTTCCTTTCTCAAGCAGGTATTGTATTTATACAGCCAAGCGAACAGGCGATGCGAAAAAGATAATTCCCTCAAAATTTGGCCTGTAAACTCGACAGAGAAAGATAAATTATATTTAATTTTTTTTTCTCTTGATGTAGAGCCAGCAACGTGCCCCTGGTGCAAAGCAGCTGTTATAATCTACTTCCCTGGCCTTGCAAATGCCTTGGGCTTTGGTCTGAAGCATCCAGGCATCCTCTGTGCTCTGACTGGCTACTGAACAGTCTCTGAGAGCAGCCTGCAGGATGGGGATGGCAGCCCTGGACTTGCAAAGTTACCCAACGCTGTCAGCTGCTTGTCCGTGATGGATCTTAAATAAATGGGAGCCCGGCTTTAACCTCAAGGTAGTAACCCACTTCTCCACCACCCTGGAAATGAAGCCCATCTTCTGTCACAGAACGACCAGACTTCTTCCAGGGACACAAAGAGTTAAAGGGATGTTGCTAATGTTTCACCCGTTGATGCCTCTATAAACAGGCCCACTCCACTGAAACGGATGAGTTTTGATATTATTGTTTGATGTACAACAATGATCTCTGGTTAATTAGTAATACGTGTGTTGTTCCTCAACCTATTTGCTCAGTTTGACTGGACAGTGATGAATAACTTAAAACAGAGACAAGGTAAAAGACAGCCCTGCTTTCGTGGGAACCCATGGGTATTCCAGCAGTGATTTTGTGTGCGTAATGATTAGTGGTGGAGTGTTATTACACCTCAGCCCTGCCTGTACCAGCCACCGTACACAGAAACACAGCAGAAGGGCCATGACTCAGACCTGCACAGCCAACGAGCAGAACTATATGGGAAAAGCAGAAATGCCAGGGGAAAGGTAAAATTCAAAACAGATTTGCATTTGACCTGGGCGGGCACTTCCTCCAGCTTTGCTGCACTACGTCGTGCCGTGGCAGTTTCCAGCTCCGTGGCTTTGCACGTTGCCATGTCATTTCTTTATGGCCACCTCTGCCTTTCAGCAGCCACTTATTTTGCAATGCCAAATCCCTGTAAGCCTTACTGAAGTCAAAGCAGGTTCTTCCAGCATAAAATGATGCCAAGTCTCTACTCGGCCACAGACAAGGATTCAGACCCTTATTGATTTCAAACTGTCCTTATCTCAGTACTTCTCCAAGTGCTGGAAAAAGCTGCAGGCTGTTGTTCTCTGACTGTAGATGGAGATACCGCCTGGCCAAATACCATCCCCAGCCTGCATTACAAAGCTTCCCTGAGATCAAAGCAAACAGCAGGACTGAAAATATAAATATAGTCACATTAAGCAATGTGAGGAAAGACTGCCGAGATCAAATCTAGCCCTGCACCGAGCAAGAAACCCTCCCCGTTCACGGGCCGATGGGATTTCACACAGGTTCCCCATGAGCTGCCAAATGCTGCTCCATGTCTTGCAACACAGCGAGCAGAGGCTGCATGGGCCGAGCGCGGCGTCTCCCTTTGGAGCTGCCCCATGATGCTCTGAAAGCAACAATTTCGACTCGTACCAGCCATCTGTAATAACCACTGCCTAGGTGCATCCTGGAGCTACTATGCTGCCTCACTTTATTTAGGATGCTGTCCCGCAGCCAAGTGAGAGAGCGGGGTAGAAATGTGACGTCTATTTTTGATCCAGCTGGAAAATCCCCTCTCACTGCGCAGACTTACTATTCCCAGCTGACACAGAGGGATGGGGTGAGGCTCCTGGGATAAAATACTCCGACTGGGTTGGAATATGGCCAGTTAGTAATTACTTGAAAATTATCCTTAGCAGCCAGTTCCTGAAGAGGTGCAGAGCACCTGCCCATCCCAACAAAGCCAGAGTGCATGGAGGCTCTTGGCACCCCCAGGGGAGCACATTCCCTTCTTCTCCCTGGGTGTAACCCCCCTCCCGACTGATGCTAGCCCAAATCTGCCCCTAGATTTGCAATGCCAACAAGTTTCCAGTCAAGCATTACTCATTAAAGGCTCGTCCCTTCTCTTTCTGACCACACTCGAGACTCGGAGCTGAGGCACAGAGAGGGATCCTGTTTGTAAGACATTGGGTCTTATGGTTAATTTAAAAATGGCATTTGTCAGCGAAAGCAGTAATTTTTTCAAGATGCTCACAGAGGGCAAATAGCCCCGAAAATTACAGGCCTATAAACCTCACTTTGACTCAAAGTAACTTGACAATGTTCGCGGCAGAACTATTTGGGGATGGCTATTTAAACACAGCGAGCAGTTCATTATCATTTGTGTTTTCCTGCTAAGCTTTCACTCTTTTGTTAAATCCACTCCAGTCCCGGATTGAGACATTCACAAACCTGCCAGGTCACTCCTGCTTATCTTTCCCATGACACCCCCTGTCTCCCAACGAGCCGAGGGCCATGTCAGTGCATTTCCACATAAAGCAATTCTTCTGGCTGAGCGGAGGCATTTCCCCCGCGCCTCTTTTCGGGGCTGGTAGCCTGGTTTCAGCGCAGACAGTATGACAGATGCGGGGTGCATTTCCCAAGCAAAAAAGAGATGGAGGCTACGGGCTGAATGTTAAATGTACCATGCGCCCAACATAAAAACAGACCAAACATGCTTACGAGATTTATACTAACGCTTACTTTCTCCGGCTGGTCAAAGGTTCAGGCGCTTATAATAGTTTCCCAAGGCACGTTGACTGTGACAGATTTTAAAGAAGAGACTCCTGAAGGAGTTCAAGGCATAAATTGAATTACAGTATGCTTGGCCTGCGGTTGCTAGGGAGATCCCAGAGCTCAGGAGAAAGTTCCTGGTGATTTTTCACTGTTGTTTGAAGGCTGTGAAATTAAGGCTTTGTGCGGCGCTCACTGAGACAAGGCTGTGGTTAGCGTTCACCATTGACATCAAGCCGGATTGGCCTGGAGGGGGCAAATTTTTATGAAACAGATATGACAAAGCAGCATTTTGATCAAGTCATCGCTCTCTTTTAAAAGGGCCACTTCTGCTTTTATTCACACCGAGTGATGGACGTTCCTATTTAAAGACTTTCAGCTGCAGAGGCCTGAACCTCAGCCCAGGAGCCCAGGCTGCCCTGAGCTTTGGAAAGGGTGTGGAGTGGGATCAGGGCTTCTCAGCTAATCCCTTTACCTCTGGCATGGGTGGAAGCAAATTCCCAGCACTGAATCTACAGAACTTTAAGAGAATTGAAGTCTGGGGCTGTGTTTTGCAGCCAGAGTCTAATTTCAGCTTATTGCATGGGCTTGGGCTTTTGCAGGATTCAGGAGTGATGAATTTCAGCTCTTTGGGGTTACACAGGCAAAGGGGAGCTCTCGAAGAAGACAAAGATTTTTTCCAAGGGAGACAGTGGCCAAGCAATGGAGGTTTTTTGAGAGAAGATCATGCAGAGCCACCCGCAATCCCCTGAACACTCTCCTCTGCTTGCAGCCAGTCTTTGTGACCATCACCTGGACTTAGACAAGCTTTCCATGGGCTGTGCTTTCCATGGGCTCTGCTGCCAACAGCATTATCAAAGGCCAGCTTTGGCAGGAGGCAACCTAGGCAGTGGCCAAATGTGGCCTTGTAGCTCATTTGTCCATATCATAAGTCATTGAGTTTTTTTCAAATAAGTCCTTCTTACTGCTTGCAATTTTCATATGCTGCCAGTTTTGCATAGGGAATTGTTCATAGCAGCTTTTGAGGGCCAGGAACAATGGATGGTCATGCTTGCAGAGCAGGTGCTGAAGGCAAGTCAAGACTAAACAAGTGAGGGGCCTAAATCCAAGAGCCACCCCCAATATCCTGTGCTCAATGGGACACACTGAAGGTTTCTCAGCCCTATATGCAAAGCTGAACGTTGCCAAATCACAGATGCCAAGACCCTCTCTTGTGACCCTCTCATAAGAAGGTGAGAAAGAGAAAAGAATAGAAGTGGAATGGAAGACTTGCAGAACCAAGTCGGCTGCTCCTGCTCTCACTGGAGGGATGCTATTTGGGAGAAGGAGTGGCTGTCCCACAGACATCAGGCTTGCCCTTTCCCTTCTCTTCCCAGCCAGCTTTATGTCTCCTCACAGCCCTGGGCTGCTCCTGGTGCCAACAGGCCCTTTCTGAGCTGTCAGACACCAAGAGCCTTTTTCTTGGAGAGGAGTCACCTAAACTGGGAAAGAGGCCCCCCCTTGGGGTAATGTAACCCCCACCCAGAGCCATACTGGAGTGGCCTGGTTAAGGCAGTTTCCAGGACTATGAACCCATGGGTATCAGACTGATTATAAACTCAGATGACTTTGGCCAGCACCAGTCAGCATAGTAGGTAGCAGCTGCGAATACTGGGAAGAGAGCTGGGGTGAAAATAAAAAAACAGGATTAAAGTAAAGGACAAATAAATTTAATAAATCCTAGCTAGAAACTTTATTTGCTCCAATTTCTCCTAAATCAATTTTTCTCTGTCCTCTGACCCCATCCCAGAAGGATTGATGCTGCCCCTTAGCTAACAAGCCATTTGGCGTGTCGCTTGGCATTTGAGGCCCAGCTGGACTTGTCTTCATTTTATAAAATAGTAGAACTTCGCAAACACAAAAACCCTCCCAGAATGAACCCCTCTATTTCTTGTCTTGGCCTATTGTGCACAAAAATGTCATCTCTGTTTGCTGAGAGGAGTGAAGTGAGTAAAATACAGACAGGGAGAGCTTGCTTTCACTCCAGCACTGTTTGCTCCGAAACATTATGCAATGCAGATTAATGTCTTAGCACAAGAGAGTTCAGACGAGGTCCTGAGATTATGCCTTCTCAAAAAAAGAAAAAAAAAAAAAAGAAAAAAACAAAGGAGGAATCTTGTATGAGAGGGAGAAACCCCTGTATCAAAACAGTCCACTTTTTGAGTAGTTGAACCTGCAGCAAAAGGAAGGACGCTTAGTTGGAATAAAGGAAGCAGACAGCGAGGTCTCTCAGGGTTGAACCCACACAATATTGGTGGCACACAGGGAAGCTGCCTGATGTACGCGCTGGGGCAAGAGCGGAGTTTGGGTTTCACTGGAGTCTTGGTTCGCCAGCACCCACCGCCCTGCTCTGTTCCTTGGTGCAAATCATTACTGATGCCAACAGGAGTAAATAGACACACTAAAGCAGGCATCGTTCTTGACCATAAGTCCAGACTCGCCTGCAGAGCTCAGCGCTCAGAGCCTGCTGAGGGTGAAGGCAAAAGCAGGTGAACCTCTTCAAATGCTGCTTATGAAAAAAAAAAAGATCAGTAGGTAGACCACAGTAGTCCCCATTTCTGCCTTTCAAGATCCTTCGTACACAGATTTCTTACCAGGATAGGTTGATGTTGGTAATGTGAATTTCACCAGCAAATCCATAACCACCATTTGATTTTTCATCTTTCTATGGCCTTATACCTGCCACTGGCTGCAACGTCTCTCAGCACCAAACTGTGTCAAACCATCCTGCACACCCCCTGACTTTGCTCTCCAGCCAAATCCCCCCCATATCAGTGATAAGTTTTCAGGTGCAGAATTCAAAAGCAAGTGTAACTCAGACCTGTGAGGGGTTAAAAATTTCCTGTGGAAGCATTTGTTTTGGAGGTGAAGAACAGTCATAGAAAACATTTATTTCATTTTAAATATTGGTGTTTTGCTAGGAAAATATACACAAATACATGTATGTGCTGGTTTTGGCTGGGGTAGAGTTAATTTTCATCACGGTAGCTGATCCGGGGCTATGGTTTGGATTTGTGCTGGAAACAGCGTTGATAACATGGGGATGTTTTCGTTACTGCTGAGCAGGGCTGACACAGAAGCCAAGGCCTTTTCTGCTCCTCACCCCCCCCCCCCCCAGCAGCGAGGAGGCTGGGGGGGCCCGAGATGCTGGGAGGGGACACAGCTGGGACAGCTGACCCCAACTGACCCCAGGGGTATCCCACACCACATGACGCCATGCTCAGCATGTAAAGCTGGGGGAAGAAGAAGGAAGGGGGGACATTCAGAGTGATGGCGTTTATCTTCCCAAGTCACCGTTACGCGTGATGGAGCCCTGCTGTCCTGGGGATGGCTGAGCACCTGCCTGCCCATGGGAAGGAGGGAATTAATTCCTTGCTTTGCTTTGCTTGTGTGTGTGGATTTTGCTTTACCCATTAAACTGTCTTTATCTCAAGCCAGGAGTTTTCTCGCTTTTACCCTTCCAATTCTGTCCCCCATCCCAGCTGTGGGGAGTGAGCAAGCAGCTGGGTGGTGCTGAGTTGGTTAAATCACAGTATATGTATATGTATGTATATACAAGTGTATATGTTCAAAGTTTTTAAACACTGACAGTGTTTTTCTTCTTTTTTGTTTCTAATCAATACCCGAGAAAAAGGCAGTGAATCTTTCTGGGGAAAGTCATTCCCCGGAATATCAGCTCTATTGATGAGCAGTTCCCAGCCATAGCAGATTCCTCACCTCCCAGCAAAGGAAGCCGAGGCAGGGAGAGGACGATCAAAGAGCCAAAGCCAGGAGCCGCAGTCTATGGCCAACACCACCTCAGCACCTCAATCCCCAAGCTGAGTTCACTGTCTAGCAATACCTCACCCATGAGGATCGTGAGCTGGTCCAGACATGGTGACCTCCACTGGTTGTTCCACCAACCTGCACATTGACCACTTCAGTGTGAACTGCTGCCCTCCTCGTTGCTATAAACCTTGAAGAAATCTCCACTTTTGGTCTCCCCATTACACAGGGGAGAGAGATCTCGTTACAAGCTGCTGGGAATGGCTCGTGGCTGAGTTTCTCAGTGTTGCAACACCTTTATCTCTCTTTCATTAATTTCTAATCTACCCCTTCCCCCCTCCATATAGCTCTGGATGGGGAAACATCTGCAAATAAAGAAGGGATTTGCTCTTGTCTCTTAAAAGACAACCCTCATTCATTTTCTCTTTCAGTTGTTATTGTTGTCGTTAAATGAGACAGATGCCTTGTATTTATGTTTTCTGATCCAAACCACACTGGGGACAATGGAACGACCTCCATTCATTCCAGCGCACACTGAACAAGTGGCACTACCTACAAACTTCATCTCCTTATGCACTCCTTAATTTACATCATTTCTTTTTCCACATCACTGAGCTGGTCCATGCAACAAAGTGAACAATATACAGTGCACCAGGGTTTCTATATTTTCCCTTTGGGCATCTTTATCTAGAATTTAAAAGCCATTATTAAGTAATACTTTCACTTTATTTTATGTTTTAAAATAATGAAGTCTAATAAAATTGATTTCCAAAGCCATTCAGTTTTAAACATAATAAATCAAGCTGTAGAGAGATACTGTGCATGCATGTCTATGTATGCCAAATGCAACTAAAATTAATACCTTGATGTTTTACACTATTATAAAATGTGGTTTTATATTTTTTTAAATGCCAGCTTGATTAATTGGTCCCCCAACTGAACATTTAGGCTGCTACTGTGACGAAATATTTTGTGGGTTGACTGGGCGATAGATTATTATAAAGAGCTGAGTAATTAACTCTATTGGGAGTCTTATATCAGGCATTGGGGTTCAAACTAAGCCATGATGACTTGGTGTTAGAAATGAACCAAATGCCAAGGGGTAAATTCATACCTGGTGTAATCCGCTACGCAGTCCACTGGAGTTACAGCAGGAAGGGGTTTTACTTATGCCTTATGTTTTCACTTGCACAGTGCAAAGGTTAAGGCTGTCGGGCCAGGCTGTTTGAAAGCTTAACGATTAAGCATTATCACTGTTTGCAGAGTCATTCTTCAAATGTTTTCAACATAAAACAGTTTATTAAATGTCTGGCAGACTTTCACTGAGAAATGCCAAGATGTGATTTCTCCCCTTCCTCGCTGTTATTTTAATACTTAGCACCTCTACAAGCAAGGGGAGAGAAAGAGAAGAAAATCCCCCAAATAAATAAAGCCTGATACTCAAAACGCAGCTACTCAGAACTGCCGGAGGGACCCAGGCCCCATCAGAGGTTCACAATGGGAAGGGCTGTGTGGACCATGAGTCGTCAGCTGGTGCCACCGGCCTGCAAAATGACACAGATGCAAAATGCCATGCAGTGCATCCTCCCTCTGGGCTCTTTCTGGTAACCACCCATGAGCTCTCCAGAGGGGCATTGCTCCTTTGAATTATATTTCTCACATTTCCCTGATTTATTTCAAGCTTAAGGACAACTCTGTCCTGTGTGATGCACTGCCTAGACTATCACCTTGGGCTGAGGGCACTGACGGAGCCAGCCTTGCCCCCACCGTGCCCCCACTGCTGTGTTCTGTACATGGCATTGCCGAAAAGGCTTTCACAATGTTTTCTAAGACCCTGCAAGGCCAGCAACCTGAACACCATTTGATTCTGGCCCATCACTAGATAAAGAAAACACTTCTTGTTTCCCAGCAACAAATGATGATTTAAATTTTTAAGAACTCATGAAAGGGAAAGGAGATGCCTTTGTATGCCTAAATAATTCCCAGGAGAAGGGGAGTCCAAAAGGAAGAACACCGTAATGGAGAAAAGTGGAAAGAAATGAAAAAGACCCCGGGGAAGCCTGAAATGTATTTTACAGATGTTGTTTTATTGTGTTGGAGAAGCATTTCTCATAAAAATATAAAAGACAGAATATCACAGAGACATTAAAAGTTTATAATATAACTGCAACAGTGTAAGGAACCTGGGCCAAAAACCACACCTAAGTTAAGGCACCGCTCCCCACCTTGGGGACAACAGAGAGGGAAAAAAAGAAAGTGGGAAATTTTGGATACCTTCTGCACGCTGCAGAGTGTGACAATCTGCTCAGTGTCTCCTGTATGGGGGAGAGGAATGTTAGTGGGCAATTCCCACCATCCTGACACAGCAGCGATGCTGGGGAGCCAAGGGAGGGCTAGTAAGCAGAGATGGGCAGCAAGCACAGCAGGCAGCAGATATGGTACCTTCAACTCAGGGTCTAACTCCATTAAAAAAGAGTGACACGAGGCAGAGACTGGATTTCTGTATCTACAGCCCCAATTCTGTGTCTATTCCTCTGATTCCTCTAGTTCTCAGTATGAAAATCTTAGAATCATAGAATTGTTTAGGTTGGAAAAGATCTTTAAGGTCATCAAGTCCAACCATCAACCTAACACTGCCAAGTCCACCACTAAACCATGTCCCTAAGCACCACATCTACACTGATCTTTCAAATAGCTTCAGGGACAGGGACTCAACCACTTCCCTGGGCAGCCTCTTCCAATGCTTGACAACCCTTTTGGAGAAGACATTTTTCCTACTCTCCAATCTAAACCTCCCCTGGCACAACTTGAGGGCGTTTCCTCCTGTCCTATCGCTTATTACTTGGGCGAAGAGACCGATACTCACCCCGCTACACCCTCCTTTCAGGTAGTCATAGAAGGTGGTAAGGTCCCCTCTCAGCCTCCTTTTCTCCAGCTTAAAAAGCCCTAGTTCCCTCAGCCGCTCCCCATCAGCCTTATGCTCCAGACCCTCACCAGCTTCATTGCTCTGCTTTGGACACGCTCCATCTTGACACAGAGATGCAAATAAATCTCCCCCTCAAAGACAAGAGGTGTTTCCCTGAAAAAGGGGTGCAGAATGGGCCCTGCCCCCCCTTCCCCTTTTTGGCTGTTTTCTGTTTCTTCTTTTGCATGCTGACACCTAGCTCGCCAGAGCGCAACATGTTACTGCTCACTGCAAACTGGCACTGAGTAGTTTATGAAGTGGTGGCTTTATACTAGTAGAGATATTTGCTATCATCTTCCAGGAATTTGATCAGACTTTAGCATTCAGACAGTGTGCAAACAGGCATCATTCCTTTCTTAATGTAGAGTACAAGATAACATTATGGTTTTTCAGTGTATTGGTCCTCCAATGACTTCATCAGGACCCTTCAGCAACTAGGGCAAAGTGAGAGCCGCAGGGATTCAAATATTTAGGTTTTCTTCCAAAAAAATACTTTGAAAATTAGAAAAAAGCTTCTAGACACACGACGGCAGCAGTGATGACCAACATATTTTTCCAGATTTGTTGTGTAGTTTCCTCTTCTCTAAGGAATACTGTGCGGCAGCTAGAGCCACACTTTGGGGTGACTTTTCTTTAAAGAGGGCTAATTCTGTAGCTTAAGACCTAAATCACAGAACTTTACACAACAGCTTGCTGCAGGAGATAAAACAACTTTACAGTGACCAGTAAATAGACTAAAATTCTTCCAGCCTAACCTCCCTTATCATTTCCTATCACCAAAAATACAAGTGAATCACTGGATGCTACAAGGAGAAGAGGTCACTGCCTCGCTTATTGAGAACACAGAAAGCTGGACATATTTCAGTAACTTTGTTGGGTTTGTCTGAGACAGATTAAAGAAAAGAATGATTTCTCATCCAACAGCCTATGCTTGTTGAAAGAGAGATGCTTCAGCTTTCCTCAGAAGCATGCATCGTTAGGGAAATATCATCTTCCCCCATTGGAATAAATTACTATGCAACAAACACATGCTACTTCTAATTGTGCTGAAAAAGAAGAAAGCATCTACTGCCTTCCACAGTTAACAAGTTAAAATGGATAAGGAAAATATATTAGCTTCATAGCCACTCTTTCAGTTACATCCTGAAAGCATAGATAGCCATGCTGGGTTTACAAAAGGAAAGAGAAATTTAATTTAGAGGGATTATTTGATAAGTCCGCCAGTGCCTAAGAAGGAAGAAAAAATGAAGAAGGTAGGCTATCTGATTATTTGTCTAGCCTGCACCATGTCAGCTAGAATATTTTTACCATGTCTAGTCCCTGGGGCCAAAATCTATTGGCATACATTGACATAAGTCAAGAATAAGTCTGAGAGGCACATGGACTTTCTCCTAATTTACATGACGGTAAATAACAGCAGCCTCCCTGCATACCTGGATAGCTTCCTCTGACAGAGTTACAGATGCAATCGCTGGAATCGTAATGTGGCAGGGCAGTGTCCATGTCCCCCTCTGCACATAGGGTGGGAGAAGACAAACAACACAGGAGGCCTTGAACCCAAAGCCCTAAAAGCTGCTGGGCTCTCCATGGTGCGGGCATCTACAAGGATGATACAGATCATGGTGCATGCTAGGTCACCATGAGTAATGCTGACAGCAAAGAAAAACCTGGTTTTTCGCCACTTAGGGAGAAGAAGAGGGAGCACATAGCAACCCCCTTTCCTTTCAGTGTGCCCCATGGGTGTTACCTTACCTTCAACAGGGAGATTTTTCATTAAAATAATCCTCAAATTGCAGAAAAGAGGTTAATAATGGTCTCTCCTTTCATCTCCTGTGTCTGTGGGTTTAACCTTTGAGAGAAAGAAGACATCTAGGAAGGCTTATTTAAAAAAAATTAAGGGGAGGATGTTCACTTCCGCTGACAGAGCCACAACCCAAAAGTATTGCAAATGTTGCCACTTGGAAAGGCACCTCAGTGCCTAAGTCCCAAAGAGTTAGGCACAGACTGGGTGTGAAAACCTGGGTTTACATGCCTGTCAGACTCTTGCTATCTAAGCCACATCCAGCCATCGTTTAGTAACAACTTTACTCTCAGACAGACCAAGGCACATGGAAACTTTTTGGTGTATCTCCTATTTTGTCTTCAAAATATGCAAAAATACAATATGCAAATATAAAATAAGCATTCATATGTATACATACAAATTACCGTGAGTAGAAAGCACAGATGTTTGACTTACAAATGTATAGGTTGATATTATTATCTCATGTCAAATGAGCATAATTCAAAATTGGAATAACGTCCAATCCTCATCCCAAATGTGAGGGTTTATATTCGGAGTCACTCCTGTGAAACCAAGGGCTTTTCTCTATTTACACCAATATAGTCAAGGTCAGAGTCTGAGCCGCCCATAGCGTGGAGGAGTAAAAAATGAGATGCAAATCTTAGCTCGTTTCACTGCTGCATGGATGCAAATGCCACGTACTCCATTATGTGAAGTAAAAGTGCTCAGACATCATCCTGCCTTATCAGACCTCCGTACAAACCCGGGATTTATGAGCTGCACATTAAGCCCTGTGATTTATGCCGCTTTCTCCGCTCAGGTTTGCTGCTTTCCCCCAGGGATCCTATCTGTGTCCGTAAGCACTTTCTAAGATTTCTATGCGCTACCTAAACAAAATGCCCTTTCATGAGGCCAAATACATCACATCAAGAAAGCAACTGTATTTCTTTCATAATGGTTTAAGCTCCGTCAGCTATATGAGGCCCAGTAGCCAGCTTCTGGAAAATAGTTACCCCTGTGTGTAACCTAGTGATAAATTAATACAGAAATGTTCTTTTAATTTAGAACTGCCTGTGTTTCTGTCGCCGGGCACAGGGCACCATGACAGGCGTACAAGGCCCCTCTGTTTGTGTCACCATCCTTAGTGCGAAGTAAGTAAACTCTGACGCAGGCTCTTTTCCAGCAGTGTAGCAGCCTTTTCCTTTTATTTCACTCCTGAAGTGGCATTTTGATGTGCTCAAAATGTGTTCGGTGCAGGTCCAGGAGAAAAAATTCAAGGAAATACCAACTCCCACAGTTTCTTCTGTTTTTCATGCAATAGCACGCTCTAAATGGACCTAGGAATTAATCAGCATCCGCAGAACTGCACCTCACCTGAGTTTCCTTGAACAGAAATTATGCAGCTGGCAGAAAAAAGAGCCTCTATCGTATTTTCACCCACCACTATATATAAGCAGGATTTTATTGGCATGTGTGCTGCAGCTCAGGCTTTGTTGCAACAAGGCATCTGGGAAGTCAGGATTTTAATGTTAATAGCCAGGACTCTGCTGCTTTGAAATAGTATATGTGTTATATGGGTTGTGCATGCCATATCCGAAGATGGAGGTATCTCAGAAAAAAAAAAGATGTGCAGCAGAAAAAGGATAAGGATAAAGCAGGTTCTTCTGTTTCTAAGCACTGACACACCTTTTGGGTTGAAAGGGAGAAATATAAATACATTTGTTTTAAAAAATAATCATCCGTCTGGGCACTAGCCCAGTTTTCCAGTCTCTTATATTTATAGCTTGCCTTACAAGCTATTTGTGTCTTTTTCCTTACAAATACCCCGGCTTCTAAGGGCCAAAACCTTGACTAATAAAAATAACAATGACGATAAAAAGTTAATGATGTGCTCATTTTATTAGTAGATTGCATCCCTATTCCCCACCACTTGTTCATTCTGGGAAGCATCCAGAATTGCGCTCAGGGACCTAAAATGTATCTTAGGAAGAGTTTAAGCTCCTGTATTAAAAGAACAATCCAAGTCAATCCTCTGAAAGGCTTTAGTCACTTTAACAGCCTTTATTTTCTGATGAAAATGTTCTTAAGCTGTTTATTCAAGGTGAAGGTGGGTCTAGACATTGTACCTTTCTGTCTTTGTGGCCGTAGTGCTCTAATGTAGTGATAACAAAACGGTGAGCAGAGGTGAAAGGACCAGGGGTCTTTCAACCGAAAATAGGGGTCCTCTCAGCTGCACTGAAATACTCGATTTTGGTGCTTGCCCAAAGAACGATTTCAGACTCTGAACCCTTATTTCATGTAGAGGCAGAGCTGTACCCCTCAATTATGAGCTACTTCTGGATAAGAAAGATTTTTTTGCCTTTCCATGAGTTCAGATGTTCCCCCACCCATTCCCAGTAATCTCCCAGCAATAGAAACGTGGGGCTCCCTCAGCCTTCCATGTTTTATCATATTCAGGTGTTAACAGCTCTAAATACCATAAATGCCTACATCTCTTCTTTGGATACAATGCCTATGGTGCTTTTTTTTTGTTTTAGACTGTAAGGTGAGAAATGCAGATAACATCTCTTCTCAAGCATAGGCAAAGTGCTTGTTCTTAGTGATACAATAATTTACATAATAATGTCATGACAGACAGAGGAAGAGGAGCTGTCAAGTTTTGTGTGTTGTGCTTCTGCTGGAGAGGCAAAGTAAAGTAGGAAGAGACTTTGCCTCTAATACGTGGTCACCACCCATGAAGGCAAAGCAAGCTGTTCTGTAACTAGTTTATGCAGGTACATGTGCACAGTAACATGTTCATCACACAGTGCCCGGATCAGGGAAGTTTGGTGTATTTTTCCCATTTCACAGCTGTGGCACATGCAAAGTCTTGAACGGAGGTTGTAGCAAGGTGGGGGTCAGTCTCTGCTCCCTGGAAACTGGCGATAGGACAAGAGGAAATGGCCTCAAGTTGCACCAGGAGAGGTTTAGGTTGGACATTAGGAAAAATTGCTTCCTCAAAAGGGTTGTCAAGCATTGGAACGGGCTTCTCAGGGAAGGGGTTGAGTCCCCATCCTTGGAGGTATTAAGAACCAGGGAGACGAGGTGCTTAGGGACATGGTTTAGTGGTGGGATGGCAGTGCTAGGTTAACGGTTGGACTTGATGATCTTGAAGGTCTTTTCCAACCTAAACAATTCTATGATTCTAACCCTGTATGTCCAGAATGACCTTTTTCTCCCCATTGCCCATAGAGAGATTCTGGAAAGTCCGGATATGGATTCAGCATTGCAGATGTGCAGCTTATTGAGTTGAACCCTGCCCACCGTATGGGCAGGGTATCTTAGTGTCCATCTTCAGCAGAAAGCAATGTGCGACTTAACTACCCTTCACTGTACATCTCGAGCTAACGTGTCTGCCCTCTTCCAAAGCAGTGCAGTATAAAACCTCTGGGCAAGCTCTGTCCCCCTTTGCTGCCAGGGAAGCCCACAGTCATTTGCACCGGCTGAAGTTGTTTACACCAGCACAACCACCAGTATTTGCTGCAGGGAGATAGTTTATAGGAGAAAAAGCTCCTCTGTGGCAGTAGAAATACCTGCAGTAAAACAGAGACCTATGAAGGTGAGATCCAGCTCTGCTGCAGAAATCCCAACCAGGTACAAGTCAGGCCTGCACTGTGTTGAACTGTAACAAATAAATAAGCTTTTCCTTCCCTGACAGACAGAAAGCTTTTTTTTTCTAGTCCAGCAAGAAGGACAAGGAATTCCCATCATTGTTTCATGCCTCCCTCCCCCCCTCTTTTTTCTTTCTAAGTCCATTTTTCAAAAAGTAATTTTGAAATGTTCTGGGAAATGCAGGGGGTAGCGGTGCTAATCTATCATCCTCTTCTGATAACGTTTAATTAAAAAACACAGCTATTAGTCATCTGCTACCCTACCACCAGGGTTGACCTGACAATATCTTAACACACTGGTGAAAGAAAAATTGAGAAGATTCTTTTTCATTTTATTTTATCATAGCAGCAGGGGAGCACAAGCATATAATTTAAGGGAGGGCAAAGACAGCTTCTTCTGCCAGTTTCTCAGGAGGTTAATCCATTTTTTTTTTAACGTGAGGGTACTTTTTCTGCTGTTGTAGCCAATGTGGTTGTTTTTTTAAAAAAAAAACAACAAAACAGAAACAGCTACCATGGAAGAAAGCTCTTGTGTGACCAAAGCTATCATCCTCCCCACAGGACCTCTATAACTTGCATTTTCAGCCTCTGCAGAGTTAGACTTTTCCCCCAATGGAATGGGAAGCCAGGAAAAATCAGGTTTAAATGTAATAGAGTTTATTTCCCAAACCCCAATCACTGAGTTGGCCATGAACTGATGAGATTCAGGCTCAGCTTGGCCCATCTGCTCTTGAACGTGTCTCTTCATATACTTGTTGGCTGGACACATACCACAGTGGAGAAAGCCCTAAAGCCACAGTACCAGGAAATGGGCAAAAGACGAGTGAAGATGTTTTTAATTTACACTTATTTGCCTTTTTTGTGGTTTAGCAAAAATTACCTAAGCCCTCTCTGGTGAGACCTCACCTAGAGTACTGCGTCCAGCTCTGGAGCCCTCAGCACAAGAAGGACATGGAACTGTTGGAGCAGGTCCAGAGGAGGGCCACAAAAATGATCCGAGGGCTGGAGCACCTCTCCTATGAGGACAGGCTGAGGGAGTTGGGGGTGTTCAGCCTGGAGAAGAGAAGGCTGCGGGGAGACCTGATTATGGCCTAAAGGGGGCCTATAGGAAAGATGGGGAAAATCTTTTTAGTAGGGCCAGCTGTGACAGGACAAGGGGTAATGGGTTTAAACTAAAACAGGGTAGGTTTAGACTAGATATAAGGAAGAAATTCTTTACAATGAGGGTGGTGAAACACTGGAACAGGTTGCCCAGAGAGGCAGTGGAGGCCCCATCCCTGGAAGCATTCAAGGCCAGGTTGGACGGGGCTCTGAGCAACCTGATCTAGTTAGCGGTGTCCCTGCTCCTGCAGGGGGGTTGGACTAGATGACCTCTAGGGGTCCCTTCCAACCCAAAACATTCTATGATTCTATGATTCAGAATCACATTTCAGAGGTTGATGGGAGACAACTGCACGGATGATCTTGAGACTTAAACTCATGACAAAGATAAAGGCCAATCATGACATTTGAGCCTGGATCCTGGTTTCAGGGTGGGAGGGAGATGCAGTTATAATTTCATTCTTGGTCCAGTTTCCTGGTCATATTTGAGTAACATTGACCTTAGTCTGAAGTTGGACAGAACATCTAGGGGTGTCAGAAAATCACCTGAAATAAACAGTGAACTTGATGAAGAATTAAAGTCTCCATCACCAGATTGCAGAGGTGGAAACTGCCAAACTACTGAGCAGAAGAGATAAGAATTATAGAATGGGTGACCTAAATAATAACGTATTTAGATGTGCCTTAAAAAAAATCAGTCCTGGGTTCACTTGCTCATTTCGGACCACAGGTCTGCCCTCAAGGCAGGAATGAAGAGACAGGAGAGCAACCATGCACTCCCAGACCAAGCCTCCATTCACTTGCTGACAGAACCTAGGTGCAGCTGCTCAGGGAACGCTGCATAAACAGACAAGCAGAGCGCAAACCTATTCGCTCGGTACTTTCCCAGGAAATTTCAGTCTGCAGGTAGGTGCTTCCAGTCTCAGAGGCTGCATCCACAGCAATGTGTTTAGTGGCCTTGATGAGCTTACCTTCCATTAAAGTGCCAAATTGCTTTTTACATTTGACATTTGCAACTTTCTGTGGCAGGAGGCTCCACAACTCAATTATTTGTTCCTTGTGGCTTGTTGCTGATGTTTGAGAGGGAGGTGAACACCATTCCTGTTGCACATGTGTGTGGCTATACACTGTCAGAAATGTCTTCTCTGCTTTCTGTGCTGAGATGTGGGAGGGGGAATATATTTACAATGTCACCTTTTCCCACACAAAGCTTTTTCTGGCTACTTCACGCATGAAGTTTGTGAGCCCAAAGAGGTATTTGTAATAGGTGAGCAATTCCACTATTGTAAATCTTGGTGCCTTGGGATGGACAGAAGGATGGACAGGGAGGTGGGGACTTGCAAGATAAATGTCTCACTGTATCAAAGCAAAATTTGTGCTAGTTCAGGTTTCCCAGGGTGCAGACAACTCAGTCCCACGTAAGCCACAGGTGGAGCTTCCTCTTGTTGGGCATGCAGAATAAACACTTAGACTTGGGAGAATGTTAAAATGGAAAGAAGAGGAATGAAAGCCGTATTGCATTTTCTTTTTTGGGTGACTCTTGAGCCAGCAGTGCCACAGAGAACTGAGACATTTCCTTCCTTCAAGCCCAGATCAGAAATTACTTGCTGTGATTTTTCTTCTATTTCCATTCTTCCTTGTCAAGTTAGGCTATATCTCCATGGCAGAGAAGGTGCACTTTTAAGTCACATTATGCTAACTAGGGTTACAGGAACAGTGAAGACAAGACCTTTGACAAACCACATCTAAGTGGGAGTCTGAGGTTAAGTGTGAGCTGTGAAACCATACTAAAATCCAAACCACCTTACCTTGTGTTTGCAGCTGCTATTTCCGTTCACTTTCTTGTTATCCTTTGTCCTGAAAAGCTACGGGAAATTCTTGCACAAAGTAGAAGTTTAAGGCTAAGGCTCAGATGCTCTTAGAGGCCTAATTTGCATTGCATACAATTGGAAGATGCCTTTGTTAAACCAGAGTCAAATGGCTAATGATGGAAACAGCTGAATCCTTCAAGACAGAGTCACTGGACCCCTCTTTGTAGTATTTGACGAGGTGCTGGGGCTTGCTGTTTATATCACCTAGCCTGGTATGTGGGTCTAGTTTGAGACTGCTATAAAAAGAAGTTATAGTTTTACTTTGCTCACATAATTGCCAGCACTCAGCTTTCAAGAAGCCAAACCAGTCAAAAAAGTGTGGCCACAACGATGTGTCCCCTGGAAGGCTATCACTGCCATAGCTAAAACGAGAATGTGTAGCTACCTATTATTATTTTTATTATGACTCAAACTTGGGTTCAGGCTATTCACAGCCATTATAGTACTAACTTGTAACCTATCATTATGGACAGATTTCATGGGCTGCAGTCTCTACAGCATTCAGTCCTTACAGAAACACATGGTGAAAGATCCTGACAGTGGCAGCGCTCTTGTTCACATCCTGAGGCTTCACGAACAAATGGCAAAGCCCCTTGTTCCCAACACGCTGCATACATGTACTGGACTGGAGTCTAAAGCTCACCTTACCTAAATTATCAGAGTAGTTTAATGAGCAACAGAACATGGTTTTCTGGTGTCTTGTCATCAGCTGACCAGTGTATCTAATAAAATGTGAGCTCTGACTAATGCCTCTCTGGTGTCTGGAGCAATCACAGCCTTTCCTTCTCTCTCAGGTGAGGATTCCCTTGAGTGCTATAGAACTGTATTCATGCTACCAACTTCTCCTCTGATGGGAAGATGATGAGGTTTCTCTCTCTCTTCTCTACCAAAACATCAATTTTTATGAAACTTCTAAGAACCTGGTATCTTCAAGGCCTTTACAACCCTGACAGCTTTGGCTGAAACAGGCAAAAGAATACAAAAATTATTGATGAAAAGTGAGTTAAAGAGGGCCAATAAAACCAGGTAAGATAAATATTAAAAAAACATCAAAGAAGGGGGTGGCGGTGCCATTGTGGAGTTTCCCAGAGAGCCAGGAATGGTAATTTCTTTTTTGTATCTCTGTTTCTACCAAGTTTGAAACCACAGCAATGGACAGTTCAACTAGTATGAGAGCCACTAGCCCATGAACAAACCAATACCCTTCTTCCCTCTACTGATGCTGCTGAGAAAGGCAAGCTGACAGCAAGAGCAGATTTTCCGAAGCCACCTGGGGCTGAAACACAGGCATTCTGAAGCTCAACACTGAACTTAGGCTATGTCTGCATTTCCACCGACTGAGGTTTTCTGCAGCTTGTAGCCCCCTGCACACTGTTGTAGCCACACTGTGGTCAGCGCTTGGGCTGTGCCATGCAAAGCTACCTCAGGTATGTGTTGCCGAGCCATAGTCACACCTTTGGCTCCAATGCAGATGCACCTGAAAAAGCTTTTGAAGCCTGAGGCTTTCGTGGGCAGTTGCAGGTCAAGCCCACGGTATGAGGAATGCAGGGCAGCAACCCAGACAAAAGGCAACCCCTGCACCCCAAGCACATCCCAAACGGGGCCTGAGGTTGGCTTTGTACCATTTGGGACCCCAAGCTCTTATGAAAATATTCCTCCTGTGGCCCTCAGTTTTCGTGTAAATGCAACAGGCTAAGATTTGCATGTGCAAATCGGTTTTCCATGTGGAAGATATAATTGCACATCCAATATTTGCAATTTGTGGTCCTCAGTTGCCAGTGTATCAAACCTTTCCAGACCTAGCAGAGGCATGAAGTGAAGGCTGAAAACTCTCTGATCTCCTATTATGGGCACAATTCTGCCAACACAGTGGTTTTCAAAGATACTTCATTATTATTTAACCAACTACAAGTTTTAAATGTGAAAAAGGTGAACGGATGCTCTATGTTTATTTCTCGTCTTCATTTGTTGGAGTGTGTGGTTTGGTTAAGAAAGTAGCTGTAATGAGATGAGACCACAGCCCGCTGGTTAAAAAGCTAAGAATAATTATGCTAATGATTTATTCATGTGGGAATGTTAATTAAGATGCAGCTGTAATTACAGTACCATCATCTAGTGGCCTGGAAGTGCAAATGTTCTTCCTGACATATGGAATAATAGAAACTGGCTTGGTACAAACGCTGCTAACCAATACCCGGACAAACACTCGGCTACACACGCCTCCTGGCCCCCAGGGTGCTCTTCCAAAAGGCATCAGTCACTGCCACTCGCACAAACTGTCGAAGACAAAGCTGCATTTTGCATCTCCGGGCTTAAAAAAGATCACACAGCATCCCAGGATCGAAAACAAATAAACAGGCAGCTAACCTCAAAGTCCTCGCTGACACCAGAACAAATGTTGGGAGCAAAAGTTAGATGTTGGGGAGTTTTCTTTATGTCCACCTTCTCTTGGAGGGTTTGTGGTGCTGATAAAGACGCCGGGCGGCCGGAGCGGTGCTTTCATGGCTGGATGGGGTGCCCTGGGGCCAGACCTCACTGACACGTGGTATTTGTCGAACTGAACAGCAGGGCTGGTTCTCAGCCGAAGCTGGTATAACCTCTCCTCCCTCAAGAACAGCTCTGAGTAACACAACAGCCAGGAGCTACTTGGCATCGTTCTCAGTGGTTGCCTTTTCATAAATAGCAAGGAAGCAAGGAGCAGAAAATGTGCTATTATTTACCCCTCTCTTGGCATTAAGCTGAGAATTAGATTAAATTTTACATCAGCCTACAGTGTTTCTGTGGATGCACTTCTGCTTTCCTGAAGACCTGACTTAAATAACAGCTGAAATCTAGAAAGGTCTGTGTGAAGTATGTACCTGGCTCCAAAAGCTCTGTAAAACTTCCTTTTGTCACAGGTGCTGCAAAAAACCCTGCCAATGCTTAGCTTTTTGGCAAGCTTATTTTCCTATCCACCATTCTGACAAAAGCTTTTTCATCTCTATGCATCCACCATCTTTGTCTTACAACACATAGATAATAAAATTTCATGTAGAGATTGACTTTTTGCTCCATGCCCATGACTGGGATTCCATCCTTCAACGAAAAATATGCATGGTATTTCAGGAGGGAAGACCCAAGGTTTTGACTTTGTCCATCACAAAAGGTAGGAGCCGGGCAGGGAGTTCAGTTTTACACTGGAACAGCTTTCAAGGTCACAGCTCAAGGGCTGGTTAAGACCCATCTGTATTAAAAGCACTCACAGCTCACATTGGCTGGGGAAACATATTTTCATTCTGCTAGACATGTCAACATATCTAAATTAGATTCTGTTACGGAATGGAAATAGTAATCAAATTACTTAAAAAAAATAATAATCCCAACCCAAAATGTCAGCTCAGGAGCATAAAAACAAACCAAAACAAAATAAAAACCAAAAAAAAGAACAGCCCTAAATACAACAAAAGGTTGTTTTCAAATTTCTGAAATTAAAAACAGTATTTTGTGGCAAACGGTAAGCCCAAAGCAAATTTTTGTTTAAAAGGCCACAATTCAGAAAACTTGAACATGTTATTTGAAATAGAGAAAAGAAGAAAATGAAGAAAAAAATGAAGAAAACCATGTGCACTCATAACACACTCTAGCATTTCCTGCACAACATATCAACCCGGCACCGCCATGTGGTCCGGCAGGAATATTTTGATGAAAGTTGTTTGAGCCAGTTTGACCGAGTGTACGAGGGAAGGACTCCCTTGTGCATCAGCTGCTTCGTTAGTATTTGCCAGTCACCTGCTCTGCCTGGGGACTTTGTTCTTTGGGTGGACAGGAATACCACAGTCATTGTCACAGCAAATTTCTTGCCTGATGGTTGCAGTGTTTAATCGCCGTAATTTCTCAATCATAGAGGGCCAATACCTAATGCAAGCAGTTAAAGGAAACAATTAGGATTACCCTTGTCAATCATGAGGTGTGTCAAATATTAACTGTGGCTCCTGTCCACAAAGACTGTACCTGTTTCCAAAACTGGAGCTTTTGAGCTCATGAGGCCCTCTCCTAAAAACTGCTGGTACTAAGAGGGGAGCAGCTCTGGCCTTTACTGCAATGGAAATAAGAACAACGTAGAGCCCCTGAAAAAAGTGAAAAAAATTATACAACGGGATGATGGTTTGGAGGGACCTCCTGTGGGAAGGCAAAATTTTTGACTGGTTTCCTTACACATGTGTTCAATAACTCATCATTAGTGGGCAAACTTTTTTTGGATGCAACAGGGAACTGCTAATTGTGCCTCTATTTGTTTAGGTGGAGAATGTAGCCCTTCCTTCCACACTTCCAAGGCGCATTGAGATGTTCACTTCTCTTTTCATTTAGTGCTGCTGCCCTTGTCTCCATGCTGAAGGAGATGCATCAGCACCCACTTCCCACTGCTGCCTTGACCAACCCATTCCTGGCCCTTGTTCATCATGCTTACTGCTGTAGATGCAGCCTCAGGCTGGTGCCCGGAAAATGCCATCCTAAATTGGAGAGGTATGGATTTGATGCATGGACTGTTCGGTGGATGGTTGGAAGTTTGCATCCAGAGGGTTGTGGTCAATGGCTCAATGTCCCGATGGAGATCAAGTGGTGTCCCTCAGGGGTCCATACTGGGACCAGTACCATTGCTGCTGACCGCTACAGAGTGCTGTTTTGGAGTAGCTCTTTCTGAAGGTAAATGAGAAAAAGGCCCAGGCAAAGGAAGAGTCCTGGACTAAATATTAAAGTAATTTTCCATTTTGTGATTCTTTTGGCAGCTGGGATGAACCGTTCACATATTTTGAAGAGGAAACACACGTGAGATCTTGGACCCGACAATAACTGCTACTGTGTGACCATACTGTGCTAAAAACTGATAAAAAGGCTCATCTCACTTGTCATCACAGGGAGTTAATGCTGTCAGGGCAGCTTGAGGCCAAAGAACAGCCCAGAAAAAACACCTGAATGTGGAAGATATCTAGTTCTGAAGAAGAGCAGTAGCTTCTATTAGCCAGATGTTGCAGAGAGCACATCTGGCATGCAGCAGGGCTGGCCAGTGGAGGGGGAAGTGATCAGGGCATAGCATCACCCAAAGGAGAATCCCTCAAATCTCTGGCACAGTGGCAATACCCACCACAACCACTTAAAATCTGGCCTTACTAGCATCAGTCTCACACACTTATCCCCAAAAATAATAAGCTTGGTAATTATTTTGATTCTTAATAAATGCTGAATTTTTTTTTTCATTTACCCTATGGACTTGCAGACCCTAAAATCCACTTAGTTGTATTGGAGCTTTCCTCAACAACCTTCGCTGAACCAGCTGGCATGGACCTTTCTCCCTCCAGAGGTAATGTGGGACACTCACGCACAAGGAGGACTCTGGCTGCTGGGATTCAAGCAAGGCATTTGGACTGGGAAGAGCCAGATGACAACTCAAGGCACAAACAGCTCCCTCTCCTTGCCAGGAGTACCATTTCCACACTCTGAATATACAATGCACTTATGTTTACCTTGTTGATCTGGTTAGAAGTGAAAGGAAATGTCTTTCTTTTCTTTTTTACTAAGTTTTTTTGTATTATTATGTTGAAAGGGAAAAATATACCAGAAGAAAATCCTGAGCAATATCCAGACCTGGAATATTTTGCAGTTTCAGCTGTGCTGCCTCTGGAATTTAGTTCCACTCCTTACACCCAAGTAATATCAACCCTTCCATGCAACTCCCCACCCTACATGGCAGCTCAGGCTCCAGATGTATTCAGCTTGGCATGGTGAAGCCCCTACCATCTATTCCTCTCTTGGCCCAAGGAATTGGGAAGGCCTGGACCTGTCCTTGTCACAAGTCAGAGCATTTGCATAGTTTTTTGTGTTAGTTCAAATGACTCTGTAGTGAGCCCAGTTGCTTTAGTGAAGCAGTCTGGATTCAGACTAAAGAGGAACCCACACTAACAGCTGCATCCTACTTGTATGGGTATATGTATGTGAATTTATGGGCATTTTGCACTACTAAATGGATTTTTAACTCAAAAATTTTCACATTTACTACTTTAAAAATCTGCTATGTCTGTGTAGTTCCCAGCAATACCTCCATGCTGTTCAGAAAGGCGAGTAACAACAGATATGGGAACTAAAGCAAAAGAGTGAAGGCTTAAAGCCCTGAGGAGCAGGACCTGACCTTGACATCCCTTTCCCTAAAGCAAGCAGGGAGTTATCCTGTCCAACTCAACACCTACAGTATCTTGCAGTGTTGCCACAGGGAGCTCACCCCCCCACCCATGCTTCCATGATTCCAGCCCTCCTTCAGCATCCCATCGCTGCAGCTCCCATAACAAATGACATTCCCATTTATCTCACACCAACAGAGCCAGTGTCAAACTCTTTCTGGCTATTCCCAGGCTCTTTCTACACAACTAATTTATTAACAAAAATATTTCTTGCCGCTTTCATTTCCCCACTGTTACTTTCTCCACTGACTTTAATTAAAACACTCCCTCGTTATGAGAATGGGACAGGGAGGGTTTCTTTCCCTTTCTGTAAAAAAGCCCACCAAGAAGGTTTCCTTAATCGCTCACCAGCATAAAATAAGCTTTCATTATGCCAGCAAGTAAGCTTCAAAGTTTTAATTAATTTCTCTGCTTGCATAAGCGTAACAATATTAGTCATGTTGGCCTATAAATTGTACTGACCAGCCTTGATTTTTAATTAAATTAATGTCATTACATTCAGAGAGATGAAATATATTCCACCACCTGCCCTATCTAGGCAATACTTTTCCTCCTTCTTGACTCCCCCCCCAATTCTTTGTGGACTACATAGGTGGGTTTAAAGCTGGGCACACCAGATGAGCTTACCAGCAAACCACTTATAAATTAACAGGAAAAGAAATTCCTTTAGAGAAGCAGGACCCGTTCACATATACTACAAACCAAATGAAACAAGAAACCACAGGGATACAGGGATGGGGAGGAATGAATATGCCCACATATAAAAGATAGTCCTCACTGTCTGTAATTTGTGAAATACTGTACAAACATGACTTCAGTTTGCTATTGTAGCAATTTACTGGTGCCTAATAAAACATTCATTTGTGTGGTGACCTCTATAACAATTCATAGACTCATTTAATCATGGAAATGGAGGGCTCAAAGGAACCTCGAGAGATCAATTATGTCCCCTGGTCCTCTCTCAAGTTATATAATAAATAATAGCAACAAGAAGAGAAAAACCAAAATGAGTAAAGAAAGTGGTATGGTTTAGAATTTGGCCTCCTGCTGTGTTAGAGTCTATCACAGAAAAATTGTCCTTGGAAAATACCTCCTCTTATTTGCAACGTGCTTTAGCTCTGTCATAACTCATACCAGATGAATTAAAGCTTGACTAACAATTCTGATGTTCTTCTTACTGAGGCTTGAAGAGTGTGTATTTAATGACTAAAATGTGTTTATTTAAAAATTACATAGCAGAGCAATGACAGCCTTTTGTAAACTTCAACAACCAGTCTGTTTTGCTGCCTGCAGTTCAAAAAAATTGCCTTCCAAAACAGACAATAACCTTTGGTCTCTGCAGCCACATCCCACAGAACAAATTATTTTACATTACATACGCACAGCACCACCATACCATGGGCTCATTTAAATCACTAACCACTAGGCTATTTCAGTCAGAGATCCTATGGTTTAATGCAATTCTTCCAGTAAGTTTGTCCAGGAAGCACAAATCCTACGTGTGCCAGTTGTAAGCTTTTGAGGGCACAGGGTTTTATATTTTCTAAACCTGGGGCATGTCCATGCAAAGGTAGAACAAATGCTCTACAGTGTGTGGGCTGCAGTCCTGGCCCCATCACCATTGCTCTCACACCCTGCCCCACATCTAGGGGGTGCAAGAGGTGGGCTGTCCCCTGAACCTGAAAGAAAGTGGCGAAAGCCACACACACAGTGATTGGGGAGGACACAAACTGTGGACAGAGCCAAGGAGGTCAACAGTCCTTGCGTGACATGGGTCTGTTCCAGTGCAAGATGTAGATACAGATGTAGATGTAAATAGATACGGATAAGGATCTAGATACAGATACAGATATACTATTACATTGTGATTTCTTTATTATTATATAATAATTGTAAAGATGACTCTCAGTTGCTCCCTTTGCTTGTGTAGTAGACACCAGGCACCCAGAGCCAGATGTAGCATTGCATGACCCCTCAGTCTCCCTGTCAGTGCATGAGCCCAGCCCGCAGGATGACCTGGAAGGAGCATTGACTTAGGCTTACCCAGTAATTGACCCCAGTATTTCTCACTGGAGAAGAAAGAAAGGCACTCTCCATCCTGCAATCAACAGTATGATGCACCACCAGCAGTTCTGCTTTCTGGCAGGAGCATTTCCCCCATGCATCCTCCATATGTTATTTCCTGAGATGGAGCTCTTCCCAGCATCTGGGAGGGGACGTGTCTGCTCAAATCTGCCAGTGGGAAGTCAGGAAACATTTACTGACCAAGCCAGCAAGTAACTATGTTCCAGCCCCTTCAGGAGCTAAGCAGGGCTCAGAGTCTTAGGCTAGAAACTCCTTTATGGACGGACGTAGGGCTAGAGGATACGTCAGTCTTGCTCCAGCTCACAGCATATTTAAGTATGATATGCACTCTTCCTATCCCAGGTGCATGGGCTTTTGGCTTTGGGGACCATTCACTGTGATGAAACCAGTAAATACTCATTCAGCTGGAGAAAGGCTGACCCTTAGTGTAATAGTGATATCATCCACTTGAAGGTGGGCAGGGAATCATCTGGGTCTACCTCCTTTTGCACATTTAAAGACATTAAGAGAGAGAGAAGCGACTTCAGCTAGAGAAACCAGAAGCAACCTCCCAGTGAAATAGCAAACACTTGGTTCATGTCCCAGGTTGCAAAGCACAGCTCAGTGCCCAGGAATTAGGCAGGCTGGGAGCAGACTAGACTCTGTTAAAAACCCAAGATGAGTTTTTGAATAAGAGGGACATGATGGGCAGAGAGGGATGACAATAGATGTTTCCTTGGCATGGGTTCTTCTTTACTTTTGTTAAGCATGACTGAATGCAATGAGGGGGGTTTTAAACCTTTCATCCTTCCCTCTCCCTCAAAAACCTTCCCCCCAAAAGCCCTCTTAGTTTCCCATTCATCTTGCAAACTGCAAAAAACATGGCCTTAGTGATGAAGGTAGAACGCCCCTAAGAAGAGGACTGGAGTTAGGATGTCATTTTAGCTGGCTTTTGCCCTCAAATCAACGTGTTATGAAGGCCAAATATCTCCTTATGACAACATTAAGCCATAAACTATCTGGCAATTTTATATATAAATCTGTGCAGATGTTTATTGGCAGAATCATGAAGGAAAGGCAGGTTTGCTAAAAGATCCCAGAGCCAGCCATAAGGCCAAATAAAATCAGGGCAGAGCAACAGCAGATCTGGAGTGGGGTGAAATAACTGTTGATCTAGCCCGTGCACACGATATAGATCACCTATGACTAACACAGAGAGCTACTTGATTCACCTTACTGCTGTTACTTCGAAAATCTGTGACTAGCCATAGAGGTATAAAAGTCACCCTCCAAATATCAGGCTGGCAATATTATGGTACAACAGAACCAGAAAGAAAATTATGCTTCTTCTACATAAAAATTCAAACTCTGAGCAGCCCGTAGGGATCCTCCCTCCTTATCAGAAAAATCGCATCTCCACCATTTGCAGAGAGAATTTTATTATAACCTATTCACATTAGAAGCCAGTCTTTGGCAGACAGAGCAGTGCTTTGACTTGCAAGCATTCAACAGGAGTTCCTATTAATGAAATAGTCATAAAGCACTGTAGAGATGAAAAAAAGGTACTTTATCTGCAAGCAGAAGCTCTGAGTTCCCTTGACCCTGCAGTGTAGCTCTTTAAAGGGGTGATGGATGCTCAGTCCTGCTAAAGAGAGGTGGCCAGCATGAGCAGCTCAGGATTTCATCTTTCTCGAGTCAAAATGAAAAATCAGAGTGGAAAACCAGGCACAGAACTTAAACTGTCAGGCTGGTAGGAGTATTACACCGTTCATTTTTGCATTGTCATCTCTGAGGCCATGAATCCTGCTGTTGCTCTGGTATAGAAGGATATAATATATTATTTTATATATATAATATAATACAGCACCAGGTAGTGGAACTAGGTCACGGTATCATAACTTTCCCATGAAAATATAAAGTACAGTTAAATTTTGCTTTTCTTTGGGGGAACAAATCCATTGGAATGGTAGAGGCAAATCATTAACTGGAGCAAAATAATGCAACAAAACTACTCCAGTTTAACCCCATGGACAGCCTAGCTCCAGGCATCTACAAACTGCTGCAAGCAGTTAAACTCTCCCTAAGTGAGAGCTATATTTGCAGACTTGAGGTCGAATTATAAAACTGTGATCTGGAGTTCGGCTGCAACTTTAGAGTTCAGGAATTTTCATAACAAAGGTTTTGCTTCATTTTGACATTAGATGTGGAGATGACAACTCACTGAAGTGTGAAGCAGGAGATATTGAGGAAACATTTGAGCGAAACAAATGTTTTCCAGCCAGACATCAGCTTTTCCAAAAAACAGAGTATTAATTTTCAGACAAACATAAAAAATTCTGTCATTTTAAGTGTTTTTAAAAAAAGTTTTAAGGCAAACATTTTAGAGAAAGCAAGTGCCTTTCATAATGATATTCATTTAAGTGAAAGTTCAAATTCCCAACGGACAAAGAGGAATGTGAAATACTGAACTCAGTGGACAAGCCTTGGTAGATCAGGAAGGATTTGTCGTCTGAAGGTATGTCTGCGCTGCCGCACAGAAAGAAATAGGATGAGATTAAGGATAATTTATCTGCAAGGTCTAGATTTGAAGGAAGAGCAATGCATTTGTGTCTACCAAGTAGAAAGACAAAATGGGACCATAAATTAGTTCAGGTAACATATCTAAATGCAAAAATCCTTTCACTATGTTGCTATTTTTTTGGCTGTGCAGATAAGGCAGTTTTAGTTTGGCTGAGTCAAGAACTGAGATGACTACTGGCATAGCGAATAAATAAATCAACAGGGGCCTGACACCGCTTTCAGTTGGACCAATTTAACTCAAGACCAGTTGTTCTGAAATTATTCAAGTTCTTTCAACACGCAAATGATAAACAAGATTGGACCTGGGGTGCTCAGCATCAGAGAGGAGCCTCTGTCAGCTAAATATAATGAATTAATCCTTTATGTAACCAGGAGGTAAAGAGGGCCCACAGCTTGATTATGTTCCTGAACAGAAAACAAGGCTCAAAGAAGCAGGTCTGTGCCTTCTGGCAGGTACATTTGGGTAATAATTAATTGCATCTTTCAGGTGTAGACATTGGTAACAGCTAAAGAGTTTGAGATTGTTAAAGTGGACTGTGGAAAAAAAAGAGCAGATTAGTAACATGATCTCAGATAGATCAGATCAGCTGCTGACATGGAAAATTATTGCTGTGAGTTGCTTTAGGTAAGTATCATTCAGATAAATGAGAAAATTCAGAGAGTGGCTGCCAAAAGCCAGAGGTAATATATCCCCATGCACCGGTGTAAGAGCAACCAGGAGAGAGAAAGGAATAGGCTTCCGAGCACTGTGTTTCCAATGGTGTTTCGTTCACACCATGCCTATCACAGTCACAACCCCGTGAAGGACCTGGGCTTACAGAAACTGCTGCAGTACATTTAATAAATGAAAACCGCTCAAGAGAAGGCTCTTTCCCTCCTCCCGGGTGGTATTTCACAGCCCAACGGTGTGAATTACTTGCCCACTCCTTGTAAATGCCCTCACGCTGCCAGATGATAGGAAGCATTCACACTACAAATGGGAAACAGGCCCTGAATTCCAGAAAATAAAACATGGTTTTTTCTGAATGCCTCAGTAGTTGGTAATATGGAATTATGTAAATTTAGGCTAATTAGAAGGATATGCCGCTACATACATATTTTCTGAATCTAGAAAATAACACGTTTGAGGAATCAGGAGGCTGACTTTACTGGGGGAACAGGGAAAAAGGCCTGGGAAATCCAGCCCCACAGAAATTTTACTATGATGATATTTTGCAGTCTTTCACGTGTTTTCCATGTAAGGAACTTTGCCTTTCATCTAAGAAATTGTTTCCATACTTCCCTTGCTTTTTCTTCTTGTCTTTTTTTGCCAAAAATCATCATGCAGACCTACTACTTCCTTTGAAATACTTAAGAGCAGTAGTGCATACCCTAGACACTGTTGTCTTTGAAACTGGCTGTCACCATTTGCTTTTTGGCATAAAAGTCTGTTTATGGTGAGCTCCAATCACGTCTGGTCACCCTCCACTCCTGGCCAGGTCCTCAGCCCTGTGCATGGAAGCCATGGACTTCCCAACACTTTACCTTAGCCAGATACCTGGCTGGCTGTCTCCCCTCTATTTTAGATGCAAAAATGTGCCACCGGCACTCACGCTTCAGAGAGAGATGAAACTCATTGCCACCAGGAGTCTTTGCCCAGAGAATTATTTGCAATGTGAGGGGTTTTCCCCATCCTACGGTGTCTCCACCAGCAACAGAAAGTATCTGTAGATTATCAGACCAATATGTTAGTAAATCATAAACTTAGCTGTGCAGACACTACGCTGAGGAGGCCTTTCCCATAGGTCGTAGAGAGCTGCTTCCTATGAGATGGCTTCCCCATCTGCCCTCAGAAAGACTGCTATGAAGATCCTCATATCTGAGGAAATGGGCCAAGTATGATAAATACAGTAGGTTAGAGTTGCGGGGAGCCTTTAGGATCAAATGCTAACAATTTCATTCCATTGAAAATACTCTTAATGACAGAGACGCTTAGCACAAGGAGAAGTGGCTTTGCGGGGAGACAGGGCAATGCCAGCAGGAGCTCAGCTCGGGCTGCCTGGGAAATCTGCTCCCCGGCAAGACCTTGTTTCCAGGGTGGAGATTTGATTGCTGTTCTGACACAGTAAGAGCCACAGAAGAGCCATGGAAATTAAGATTTTTCTTTAAGCAGAGCTCCAGCTTTCATGGCTGCCTGCTTCTGACCTAATAGCCCTCTGGGTTTAGCTCTTGACAGAAATTATTTTTTAATCTATAACCCAGTGTTTTGAGCACCTCTACAACAAAATATTGAAGAAGTTTCAGTCATAGTGTCTTCACTTGCAAGAAAAACTTTGAGGGTGAATTAATGACTTGACTTCTCCTTTGGTTGCCCTAGTGCTCACTCTGAATGCCCATTTACAGACTTCTAGTGAACGTAAAGAGAATTGCACTTCAGTTGGGCAACATGGTTGTTTAGTACTTAGAAGAAAATTTGATTTATGAGAATCAAAACCCAGAACATTCTAAAAATCTAAGAAATTGCTAGGCATGGAATCATTATAAGGGAAAAGTCAACTGTGTAATATAAGACATACACCCATTTTCTAATAATTAGATCTACCAGATATGATTCTTCACACAGTTTTTGACCTGGTGGGTTTTTGCACTATTGTCAGTATTGTTGTGGTACCAACAAGCATGTTACCTGGGTGCCTGAAGATACCTGTGCATTTAGTGGTTCACATGGAGCTGTAATTGTTATGATTTCATGAAACAGCAAGGGTAAACACAGAAAATCACTGAATTCCATCCTAGATGCAGAAAGCCTTCCCAAAAAAATAGATATTTTTCATTTTCTCCCCTTCTAACTCAGACAAAAATCTAAAATCAGCCTTTGCCACCTCAGCAAAACAAGAGCTGAATGACTGCACTGCGTCTTATTCCACTCCCCCTTCTCGCTGGGAGAGCAATGGCAGGCAGGACACGAGGGTGAACAGCTTCCCAGCTAGTTCTCAGCTCTCCCGAGAAGAAAGCTGCACTTGGAGATTGCACTCTTGTCCTACATTCCCCAGCTGCAAGACATCGATGTCAGCTGTATCACTGTATCTTTACAGGTAGATGCAAGGCAGCTTTAGGAGGCAGGTAGCAGAGGCTAACGCACTTCTGCACTCAAGACAACGATGTGAGTGAGTGCAGCATGGTTATACAGCTCTGAGGTCCATAGCAAAGGCAAGGAGAGCTCGCATGAGCTTGTAGATATCTCTGAAGGCGACTACGGGTGTGTTTGTTCATTCATGTCCTCCTACATGAGCCACGTGTTCCTGACAGCAGGGGCACATCTGCAGCAGCAGTCGTAAAACTTGCACCATACACTTGCATAACTGGAGCTTCCATTTTTCCACCCAATGAAGTGTTTGCATGTACAACACAGATAACTGCAGAGGCAGATGTGCACTTAATCATCCATTTGGCATAAGGAAACGTGCTGTCTCTGCACAGGTGCCTGCATTTGCAGTCAGTTGCTGCTTAAAATATTCTCCTCTGTGTCCTTACCACAGGAAAGGTGCAACATAATTATTAGAAGAAAAAAAAAGCCTATTTTGTTCATACTTTAGTGCGTTACAGCAGATCTTTCTTCAGCCAGATTTGTACATGCCTTTTAGCCTAGCCCAAAGACCTACTGGGAAAAAAGCCTTTATCACCAGGAAAATAGATACTGTCACGCTTTAGAAGAAAAGCTGGCTACCAGCTGTGAATATGAATGCATTTTTCCTTGAGCTTTTCTGCTACAAAGTTGAGCATTAAAGGTGTTATGATACTTCCTTTGAATCAGGCTTTGATAAAATTAAAAAGATGATAACTGTATGTAGTTAACTGTCATATACTCAACTATTCAACTTCCAGCCATGGATGCAGAGACAAGCCTGCACCGTGATGCGAGGTCTGAACAACCACTTGAATTTCAGCTTCCACATATAAGCTTTTAGTCTAAGAACTTTATGAGCTCTACAGCACTGAAGGTCCACTAGCTCTATACCAGAATTTCCTCATCCCAAGATAAAAATGGGCCTTTCCAGTAACCTGCATCTGGATTAGCTCCCCTTCCAATGAGTTTAAAAGAACATCTGAATCCATATTTACAGTAAGCCAAGGTTTGTGTAGATGTCATCATACACGTAGTGTCGAAGGATATCAATTTCACACACCGAGTTTTACCTCCCATGGTTGTAGGTTATCCTGCCAAGCTTGTTCTTGACAAAATGATGAGCCCTCATACCTTAAAATGACTGTCCTAGACCTCTCAGTAATGCAAGGATTGTGGTTTCCATTTTGCTGAGGGCTGTGAAGTGTCCCCTGGAGACCAGCTTGGAGTTAGGCAGCTGTAACAGGGTCAGCACCATCTCAGGAGGTAGTTAGTATGCCAGCAAAGATACAGGAGCCTAAGGCAGGATCCTGCCTGAAGTTCATTTGGTCTGGGCTTGAACCTCATAATCCTGGACCAACATCAGGGTATTCCTCTGCCTATTGCAATTTTCTTCAGGTTTCCCCTAAATTTTAAATGTCCTTTCTGTAGGGCCTTTCACACATTTAATTCCACTCTTGATGAGGTCTTTGGGCTACATCATGTGGTTACCAATGCCTTTGTTTTCTTCTGAAAGGCCAGTTAAAAAAAAATAAAATTGAGATAATATGTCCTAAGTGCTAAATCCCAGGATGTCTACTAATTATATTAGTCTCTTGAGATACAGCCCACTGAGGAGAGGACAGTGTCTGCTGCTGACTTGGGTCAAACTCCAGAAAACTTTTGAGAGCTGCCTGTTAATGACTCACTTCCTTTCATCAAAAGGAGGAATTGTAATTCAATTTTTAAAGAAAACAATTCCAAAGAGAATCTGTGCTACCAGTGACTCTCAGGTCAAAAATGTAAGGAAGATAAAATATCAGAGCTGCCAGGCAAGAGCTCCTCCAGATCATGAGAGGAAAATCAGGCACTTCCAAGCTCATGGGGAAAACAGTGAAACCTGAAAAATATCCTGTTTTCACATGAGTTTGATTAAGAAGATGCCCTGACTCACTGTTTCTTAGTTCTGTAAAAGTTGGTATGCCAGGAAAATCCTATAGAATACCAAAGGCAGGGTCAATATTAAAAGCAAGGCTGCAGTAGGTCATCAACCTGCAATCAACAAATACAGCTGATGTTTCAAAAATGTTTTCAATACAAGGAGAAAACCTCATACGCCATCCAGCAAGCCATAGATCCCAAAATTTTCCTTCATTTGCAGCCATGTAACTCAAAGCAAAGAGCATCGTGTTAGTAGAGGAAGAGTTAACACTTTAACTATTTAATAAAAAATGG
Source organism: Egretta garzetta (assembly GCF_000687185.1). Classification (NCBI taxonomy): domain Eukaryota; kingdom Metazoa; phylum Chordata; class Aves; order Pelecaniformes; family Ardeidae; genus Egretta; species Egretta garzetta. The sequence goes on along the minus strand of NW_009260399.1, from coordinate 41,699 downwards.
CAACAAAGCAGGAAGTGGTGAATGGTAACTGATAGATGAACTAATTTAGGCTAAAAGTTGAAAGAAAGTCCCTACCTGGAGGTCCTACTAGGAGCAACCAGAGAAAAACAAAAACAAAAGAACGTTTACAGGGATTTGATAAGTTTATGACCAAGATTATATAGGGCCATTGCCTCTGTCAGCTGGAGCTAAACTCATTTGGAGCACTTCCAGCCCTGTGAGTTGTGTTCCTGTGGACTAGATTTACCAGAGCAGAGGATGCATCCCACTTCCCCCCACTGATGTCACCCAAAGCCAGGTATGCTCCAGGCTCTTGATAGGTGTGCACTGCACAACTTCCCTCTTCCTGCTGCACCATCTCTTTGAACTGCCCTTCAGCAGAGCGTGTATCCTGCCACCGGCTATGAAGGAAGCCAAGGAAACTAAACTCTTAATCTATGCATATCAGTTTGCAGTTTACAACTACATGCTGTGAAGCTTCTTCCCCACTCCCAACCTCAGATAGGGCTCAAATTTCCCACTGTCACCCTCTTATCATAAATATTCAATGAAAGGCAGTGATGGCAAAGAAAATCTTCCTGGAATAAGGACCTAAGAATCTCTGTGAGGGATTTCCTACCCCTCAGAAATGCTTCCCTTGTTTTCTGCTCTTAGTTTCAGATACATCCATTTCAACCACAGCCCCACATTGCTTCAACCTTTGCTTGTTCTGGGGTGTCAAAAGATAAAAAGCTTTTGTGATTTGACTTTATATTCAAGAGCAAAATTACAAGAGTGCTATAGCGGTGAGGAAAATTTCATCACAACCTACCATGGAGAGATGAGATCAAACACAAGACAACAGTGCTACTAGTATAGTAATGGAAAAGGCCAGTAATGTCATAGAGTGTTTAAAAAGATAACTGGAGACACATATCAACAAGCTTAGTTTTAGTGAATAGTTGTATTGCTTATCAAATCGTAGCTGGATTATTACTCTGGTGTCATCACCAATGCAGTGTTCAGCAACAGAATATCTGCTGTGGTTGGTGCAGTTTGAACAAGGGGCACAGACAGTCCCCTCCCCAGACAATGTACAAGTAACATGGCAAACAAAAGACCAGAAGTGGATTGTGCTGTAAAAGGACGAAAATAAGTAGTAACATGACACAAATAATAGTTTCAGGAAATTATCTTTGCTGTTTTTTGAGGTTCTCCTTGATGAAAGGAGTGTGTCAAGAAAAGGGTGTTTTTCAAATGTGTGACTGTAGAGAAAATACAAGTAGAAAGATAAAGTGACAAAAAGAGAGGCCAGGAGACCTCCTCGTCACTGGTGGGACATAGGCTGAAGGACGTGCTGAAGGGACTCTAAAAGGATTCTAGAAAGATAACTCGAGTCACCTTAAAGATCTTTGTCAATGGCACCAAGGAGGGTGATGTCCACCTACACACATGTTCATGAACCACTGTGAAGTCAGGATCTTCTGCTGAGACCCATAAAAGGTGAGCTCTCACAGCTGGGACACCTGTCCTCATGCTAGAAAGATTGAGCATCCTAGGATGCTTGTCGAGCATCTCCAGTGCCCTAAATTGGGCATTGGGATACTGTTCCAGTCCTCTTGGTAGAGCTTTAACTTGGACAAGCTGGCCTAAATCCAGGGCAAACCCAAGGAGCTAAGCTAATTTTACTTAGTCAAAGCAATGTCCTGTCAAGTCCAATTACAGAGATAAAGGATTCAAATTTTAATTGGACAGAGAGGAGAATTAGTAAGAATTGTTGGTCTGGACAAGATCTTTTGATACACTCCAGTTCAGTAGGATTTGGAAGTGACACCATCATCACTTTCCAATCTCATAGCTCACATCATAGCCCAGTGTCTAGTCAGAGGAAACAAGAGCATGCTCAGAAACAGCCCAGATCTTTCACACAGAGGGGACTGCTGACAATAAAACTTCAGATACATCTGGACCTAATCCATAAGCAAACTTTCCCTTGAATTTGAACTTGGATTAAAAGAACAGAGGATGGGGAGGGAAGCTATAAACCCTCCTGTAATGTGACAAGCGAGGATTGTTCTAGTTAAGGTGATGCTGTGCTTTTAATTAGATAGATAGTCACTTCATTTGGCTCTGTAGTGTCAAGTATAATTAATACAACATTGATTACTCCATGGTAACCTTGAGAGTTGAATTTTTTGTTTGTTTGGTTGGTTTTCATTCTTCAAAGGCCACACACTGCTCTGATAGAAGTGGGATGGTCCCTTTGCTACCAGTCTGGGTTATCTCTGGTTTCTGTGCTTGTATCTTGTCCTACTACCTATCTTTTCTTCGTCTACTGAGGAAGAATTTTCCTATCTCCAGGTGTGTGATGAGAGCTGGCATTCTGTTTTTCATGTCCGTATAACATTCCCAGCCACCAAAGTGGAATGTCATGACTGACCTGGAGACCTTAACACTCAGGTTTTCCTGTGGGATTTCCGGTGCCATCGTCTTCTCATTGCATTGCTAGGTGGTGTGAGAAGATGTGGCTGAGTATGGATCGCTCAGTAGACTGTTACCATAGAAAGGACTCCTGGATGCATTGGGTTGTGACCTGCCTTCAGCTCCAAATGTCCCCGGGGAACTACGGTTCAATCTTGACATGTGGTCTCTGCCTGATTTTCTTCCTGTGATATTCGTTACCCAGATCCTTAAGGACACCCCGGAAGCTGGGTTTCTCCTTGCTCTACCAGAGCTTCATAAACATAAAACCATGTTTAATAAGTACTACCTGTTGAATTGTAGGGCTCATGGGATTACACGGAATGGACCGATACAATTGAAGAAACACAGACCTTCCTAAATGGTTTATTGAGCACAAACAACCATGCTTGGCAGGCAGACCCACACACAGCGAGCCAAAGCTTTCTCTCCTGCCCAAGTCCCAGCTTTGTCTTCTTTGCTCACCAGAGACCCCAAGGTCGGTGGCCCCTCTGCACAGCTTGCAGAGACATCTAGTGACTGAACCACATACTGCTGGATTGCGTTGGGCTGCTCAGGTAAACCACATGCTTCCTATTGTCTGTAGATATTTACTAAATCTAAATATATTAAAAATAAAGAAGAAGAACAGATGCCTCTTTCGCCCCGTGGCACAACAGGATGCTCCTTCACTGTTTATCTTGTTTGAGTGCAGGAAGTTGTGTTGTAAGGAAGCATTGCTCAGCCCGATGCAGATACAGCTTGTTAGTATGTTGTATTTGCCCAGAACGTCTGGATAGGATTCAGGATAATCTGCAGACGTTCAGCCAGATAGATGTGTTCCTTTGGACTGGTATGAATCATGGAGCACTGAACTGCTGGGGAAGGAAAGAGATTAAATAATTTACAGTAAGAGTCGTTCTGGTCTTTGTAGCTATGTGCACATGCAGACCTGCTTCATCTCAAAGCGCCAGAGAGGACTCATGAGCTCTTCGAAGATTATGAGAGCTCTGATTATGGCAGGCACTGAGGAGATCGTAGTTCATCAGGACTAAATGTTTCCAGTTGAATCACGAGATTAGGACCAAAGGATGCTGCTAGTGCTGCAGGCGCAGACACAGAAGCACGTTCTTCTGATTCAGCAGCAAATCGGCTTAGCTATGGTAGCTGAGGTAGGCTATCCTCACCCAGCAAAAGTGAATTATTGCCGTCTAGCCTAACCCACAGTGGAAGGAGTTTAAGATAAGTCGCATTCTTTCACATTAGCCACGGGCTGAGAGCACACACCCTGGCAGTTACCACCTCTCAGCTGACGCTCAAGCCTAAACAGGATTTAAGTGGAACACAAGTTGTCCATAGATCTTCCAGCAACCCAAAGACTCCAGGTACCAGCTGCTGGGAGAAATGGTTTAGTCTCCATGTGCTCATCAAGTCCATCTTGTATACACTGTCACAGATGCCTGAGAACGCTCAAGCTCATGCAAGCAATGCAAATCCATGGCACACACACAGCAGGTCTGGGAATTTGCCACAGACCTACCTCTTCCAGACTGGCTGATGCATCAGGACCTGAATTAGATGAGTGTTGTTGCTATTCACTTGTTCATCATTTTTGCTTAGAAACAAGAACTTACTGGGTCAGCATCCATGCAGTTTGTATTCTACCCCTGACTCGGTTCTGAGTGCTTGAAAGACCTAAACCCACAGTGGAGACAGAAGGGGCAATAACCCACACAGGTCTGATTTCTAACATTTAGAAAGAGTACAGTAAGCCCTGAAGCTCTAGGTTTAATATCCCTCTCAAAATGCTTTTTATCATTAATTATAGCTGGATAGCCTGGATGTGAATATATATTTAAGACCTGGCTAGAGACCAGAGGAGCAGAGGCAAGAGAAGATGAAAAATAAGGAGGGAGAAATATTGAACAGATCTTTTTTTTTTTTATCTCAACATTTTTGACAGAAGCTTGAGGATGGTTTTCATTTCATCCCAATTAACTCAGCCTACCCTAGTTACGGAAAACTGGAAGCCACCCAAGTTTTTACCACAAGAACAATTCGGTAACGTTAAGAAATATTTTTATTAATAGCTTTTGCGTCTCTGTGTGTGTAACGTCTGGGCACATATAAGTGTTAACGATCATTAATGTTTGCTTCTCTGCTGAAATAACTGAAACGATGCTCAATATGGCCGAACAACCTGACCTCACTTTTCTATCTCCACCCCAGTTTTGATACAAATGAGGTCATTATCACTGTCAGCAACCCAGAAAAACAAATCAAAACAAAAATGTAGGGAACAGATTAAAACCCACCTCCCTTACATAATTCAAGGCCACAAGAGTCTAAAATAAGCTCATAAATAAGCCCCTAAGGACCATTTTGATCTGTTCAAACAGCACAATGGTTTTGCAGTGATTTGCAGCCCTGCCTGGATATCTTGGTTACCAGGAGTTGGGTCTTTTCCTATTCATCAACAGGGCTAAGAATGGAAAGAAAATAATCCATATAGAAAAATAAGTATGCTCTCAGCTGTCAAGTCCCCTACAGGCAAGATATCTGGGCCCATCACCCGGACAGCATGGTTCAGAGGTGTTGCCAATGCCATACCACTGAAGGTACTTGGCCAGCAGTGATGCTTTGCAGAAGAAAGGACAGTCCATGTTGGTGGCTGACTCTCTCGTGCAAATGTTGAATAACAGCCTCCCAACCAGTTCTGTAAATTAACATTATCACTCCTTAAGCACCCATTAGAAATATTTTCTTCTCAAGATGGAATGCAGGGGACAAGGAAAGGAGGTGGGACTATTCACACTTTTTAACTTTACTTACCTAATTTAAATGTCCAAATTCAGAAGCCTTCATTTTCCTTTATATTTAATAGAAACAGCAGGAAGCTGATTTGAGATAAAGCTTAACTTAGGGCTCTGAATTCCCACTTGCAAAAGTGTCCGTCTTTTGGCTGATGATGCCTTTTATGCCTTAAGGAGGTAGTCCTAACACCCCGCAGGGTACAAATATTTTCAGTACCCTCAATAAAGATGATCTTAATCAATATATTCAGAGTTCAGTAAGAAAAGTCTTTGGTAGCATTGCCACCAAGTGTTTTGACCTTATAAAAATTACCAGCTTTAATTATGTGACAGCACGTTGTGTGCCTTCCTTATTATTGTAACTTGCATGGGCACACTAGGAGAAGGAATTTAATCACAGGGATTTAATCATATATTCAATTAGTTTTCAAGAAGTCCTAGTAATAGGAGAAGTCATAACAATCCCAGCAGGTTTGGTAGCATACCGTCATAAGCACAATACTAATTCTCTGAGATATTATGGGAAATGACCTTCACGTGGTAGCTTCTCACAACAGCATTTACAAATGGGAATGATGACTCTCTTAGGAGGGCCATACACTTTTCAGAAAGTGTATTTGCATCTTTAATGATAATGCAAATGCAGATCTGGCTGCACGGTCGAGGCCAGTGATGGTGTTCATTTCTTTATTCCAGCTGGCAAAGAATTGAAAGTATTGCTACAATTTGAACACGTTTCTCACTCTCGTCACCCCAGACTGTCTCACCGGCATTCAGGATGCCATTTCATCAGTCTCCCGTATGTCCTCTCCCATATTTGTCAGCTCCATGTTCATGTCTCAAGTGGCACTGGAGGAACTGCCCCCCTAAAATAGGTTGGATGAAATGTGCCTCTTTCTCTTTAGTGATTTTAAACAATCTTCAGCTGGAGGTGCTGGGCTCCTCTGCTTAGCCAGATGATTGTTGGGAACAAAGCTTCCCTTTAGAAGCAGAGCACCATGGATAGAAAGCATAAATGCTTTCAACAGATATTTTGATAGAGAAACTCTTTAAACTAGATGCCCATCTGACAG
>NW_009260399.1:33747-35354 GCF_000687185.1 Egretta garzetta | reverse complement strand
CTCCTAAGTTCACCTGCATGGCAATTTCTTCCCTTCAGGGTATAGATAAGCCTCTTAATTTGGGCTGTCCAAGTTAAGCAGTACTTTCTAGTGGCTGGAAGATGCATGCAGAAGACGCTGTGCTTGCTGATGCCTTTCAGACACACAGGCTGCCCAGGAGTGTGAAGGATCAGTCACTGAGTTATTACACAGAGCTGGTGTTGGGGCCCCGGAACCCCTACACTGGACTACAGAGCAGGGGCAGAGCAGGCTCTGCTTCCTACCTCTTATTTATATAGAAGAGGCACAACTTTTTTTCAGGAATGTTTGTACAAATGGTTCATTTGAAATATAAACTAATGGTTTGGAGCTCTCCCCTTGTGCCCACAGCTGAATACATGAACTCTAAGTCTATGAAGTTTTTGGCCTGTTCTGGGCTTCTTTAAGATGCAAACAAGGTATAAACAATAACTGGAACATGACAGTGACAGCACCATTCCAAAATAAGAGCCTGTAGTCAATCATTATGCCATAAACCACAGCCAAATAAAAGGGGAAGACAAAATAGCTGAAGTGTTTCCTTCCAAATCTCCCTTAGCTTTCTGGTAGTCTCTTTGCCTTATGATCACCCAGCCATGGCTTTTTCTTCTGATCACAAGCCCTCAGAAGTATCTTCGGGGAAGCCCTGCAATCCTCTTTTGGGGGAGATGGTTTGGAGGGTGAGAACATTGTCCTCATCTCTGCGTCCAGCAGCTTCTCCACTTTCTTTTTTTTTCTCTCTGTTTCAAGCACAGAATTGACTCCATGAAAAATACATATTATTGTTATTATTATTATTATTATTACTAACCTTTCTAAATCCTTGCACAGGATGCCTCCATTCCCCCAGCCAGTGGGCTCATTAGCTTGCACACAACTGAGTGGTGGCCTCTGGCTACAGGACCTCCTAACCACCATATACTGTGTTCGTAAACAAAGTTCACCGGATGTTCAGCATCCAGCTTGCATGAAACTCTGCCAAGTCCGTGAGCACTAAATGTTGAACTAATGGTGAACTCTCAAAAGCAGGTCATATAATAAACTTCCATGAATTACTGTTGTAGGCTGCTATAAATTGCTCTGCGGCAGGTTCCAAGCAATGTTTTTACTGTCCTTTCACTAAAACTGCAGTAAATCCTTAGAAAGAAGAACCAAATAAGACATGCTCTACCTCCAAACCTTGCAGCCTTGCCACACAGTTTCTAGCCCACCTTCAGTCAGTCAATGCAAAAAGCGGAGCCACTATTTGCAATATTGATCATGGGAGTTTGTGTTAATCCTGTACACAAATAGGAACAAATCTCTGGTTGTTTTAGAGTGTCAAGATCTTTCTCTGAAGAAAGTGGAAAAAATAGTCTTTTTTTTTTTTTTAATGCAAAGACCTTGACTTCAGACAGCAGTTGTTCACCTCCAGCAGGAGTCAGGCGTTCACAGCTTCCCTGAAAAGCAAGTCTAACAGTGCAAGGGACTATTATAACATCTAATTATATTATAAATTCAGCTGTGATGCTCCTTGTCCCTTGGCTCTCCCACCCTTTGATCAACCCCAGACTCAATGGAAAGACCAGATCTGAGAATAAAGTGAGTAC
>NW_009260399.1:31463-33639 GCF_000687185.1 Egretta garzetta | reverse complement strand
GCTAGTATGGCATCCTCCATCCACCTTACTGGGATGTCTTCTCCTCCAGAACAGTAAATTAGAAAATTTGGCTTCCAGTTTATTCCAATAATAAAATTAGTATTCTATTACCAGTATCTTTTACTGGGAAGTGCTTCTGGTTGCTGCAGGCTAATGGATAGGGTACCCTGCACTCTGTTTAAATATGGCCAGGAATGTGATACACAGGCATCAATAGAAGAATCATATATATAATCATATAACTGTTTAGGTTGGAAAAGACCTTTAAGATCATCAAGTCCAACCATTAACCTAGCACTGCCAAGTCCACCATTAAACCGTGTCCCTAAGCACCTCATCTACCCAGCTTTTAAATACCTCCAGGGATGGGGTCTCAACCACTTCCCTGGGCAGCCAGATCCAATGCTTAACAACCCTTTCTGTGAAAAACTTTTTCCTAATGTCCAACCTAAAACTTCCCTGGCACAACTTGAGGCCATTTCCCCTCATCCTATTGCCCATTACCTGGGAGAAGAGACCGAATCCCACCTCACTACACCCTCCTGTCAGGCAGTTGTAAGGGGCCTGCCAATGAGGCCATGATGCTGTAGTGCAGCTGCCTGGGAAGTGATGTAGCTTCTAATTATGCTCTCCAAATTACTTCAGTCTTTTGTCCTGAACTATCCCATGTAAAACCCTCTCGAAGCAAAGTACATGAGAGTTAAGTATTGTGCTGTGTAACTTTGAGACACTGATGTCCTTTCCTGAACATGTCATTAAATGCGCTGCCCTGCAAGATGCCAAGTTCCCCTGGTTTTCATGAAAATCAACAGAATTTGAAGGAATTTGGTGCTTTCTTGCAAAGACAACCTTGCAACCAGCAAGGCCAGGCTCTAACATGTGGAATAGTTGTTCCATCCCAACTATGTGTCATACCTACAGGTCCTGATACTAAGAATTTTCTTGGATGAAAAAGAAAAAATCTCAGCACAGCCAAACCTCTGTTTATAATTTTTCCCTTACAAATTGCAGCCATATTTTGATTATGTCTACAGCAGCCTCCCCACTTTTTTTATTCCCCCTTGTTTGGTGACATTCAGTATCATCTGGTTTAGGGTACATCATTCACTCTGTTTCTATTTATGAAACATAGAATCATAGAATCATTTAGGCTGGAAAAGACCTTTAAAATCATCAGGTCCAACCCTTAACCTAACACTGCCAAGTCCACCACTAAACCATGACCCTAAGCACCACATCTACATGTCTTTCAAATACCTCCAGGGATGGGGACTCAACCAGTTCCCTGGGCAGCCTCTTCCAATGCTTGATAACCCTTTTGGGGAAGATGTTTTTCCTACTCTCCAATCTAAACCTCCCCTGGAGCAACTTGAGGTCATTTCCCCTCATCCTATCACCCATTACCTGGGAGAAGAGACCAAATCCCACCTCACTACACCCTCCTGTCAGGCAGTTGCAGAGAGCAATAAGGTCCCCCCTCAGCCTCCTTTTGTCCAGGCTGAACACCCCCAGTTCCCTCAGCTGCTCCCCATTGGCCTTGTGCTCCAGACCCCTCACCAGCTTCATTGCCCTTCTCTGGACACGCTCCAGCCCCTCAATGTCCTTCTTGCAGTGAGGGGCCCAAAACTGAACACAGTATTCAAGGTGCGGCCTCACCAATGCCCAGTACCGGGGCATGATCACTTCCCTAGTCCTGCTGGCCACACTATTCTTGATACAAGCCAGGATACAATTGGCTGCCTTGGCCACCTGGGCACACTGACGGCTCATATTCAGCCGCCTTTCAACCAGCACTTCCAGATCCCTCTCTGCCAAGCAACCTTCCAATCACTCTTCACTAAGCCTGTGGCGTTGCATGTGGTTGTTGTGACCAAAGTGCAGGACCCGGCACTTGGCCTTGTTGAACCTCATACAATTGGCCTAGGCCCATTGATCCAGCCTGTCCAGATCCCCCTGTAGAGCCTTCCTACCCTCAAGCAGATCGACACTCCTGCCCAATTTGGTGTTTTCTGCAAACTTACTGAGGGTGCACTCGATCCCCTCATTCAGATTATTGATAAAGATATTAAACAGAACCGGCCCCAACACTGAGCCCTGAGGAACACCACTTGCGACTGGCCACCAGCTGGGTTTAACTCCATTCACCACCACCATTTGGGTCCGGCCATCCAAGCAG
>NW_009260399.1:0-29553 GCF_000687185.1 Egretta garzetta | reverse complement strand
CCTGCTGGCCACACTATTCTTGATACAAGCCAGGATACAATTGGCTGCCTTGGCCACCTGGGCACACTGACGGCTCATATTCAGCCGCCTTTCAACCAGCACTTCCAGATCCCTCTCTGCCAAGCAACCTTCCAATCACTCTTCACTAAGCCTGTGGCGTTGCATGTGGTTGTTGTGACCAAAGTGCAGGACCCGGCACTTGGCCTTGTTGAACCTCATACAATTGGCCTAGGCCCATTGATCCAGCCTGTCCAGATCCCCCTGTAGAGCCTTCCTACCCTCAAGCAGATCGACACTCCTGCCCAATTTGGTGTTTTCTGCAAACTTACTGAGGGTGCACTCGATCCCCTCATTCAGATTATTGATAAAGATATTAAACAGAACCGGCCCCAACACTGAGCCCTGAGGAACACCACTTGTGACTGGCCGCCAGCTGGGTTTAACTCCATTCACCACCACCGTTTGGGTCCGGCCATCCAGACAGTTTTTTTACCCAGCAAATCTTACACCCATCCAAGCCATGAGCAGCCAGTTTCTCCAGGAGAATGCTGTGGGAATTGGTGTCAAAGGCTTTATTAAAGTCCAGGTAGGGAACATCCACAGCCTTTCCCTCATCCACTAAGCGGGTCACCTTGTCACAGAAGGAGATGAGGTTGGTCAAGCAGGACCTGCCTTTCATGAACCCATGCTGTCTGGGCCCAGTTGCCTGGTTGTCTTGTATGTGCTACATGATGGCACTCAGACTGATCTGCTCCATAACCCTTCCCCAGCACTGAGCTCAGACTGACAGGCCTGTATTTCCCTGGATCCTCCTTCTGGCCCTTCCTGTAGATGGGCATCACATTTGCCAACCTCCAGTCAGCTGGGACCTCCCCAGTTAGCCAGGACTGCTGATAAAGGATTGAAAGTGGCTTGGTGAGCACCGCACCAGCTCCCTCAGTCCCCTTGGGTGGACCCCATCCAGTCCTATAGAATTATGTGTGTGTCTAAGTGGTGTAGCATGACTACTTCAGTCCCAAGTATGAGGCTAAGAAATTTCGCAAAAGCACAAGCGTAATCTGTCGAGGAGTAAAGGAGATAGCTAGGAGCCAGGCAGGAGAGAGGACAGAATGTGTTCAGTCAGCAGGTCCTGTGGCAGCTGAGAGGAGGAACTCCATCCTGTTTCATATCTTCTCCAGGCAATTAATTTTTTAGGAGTTGAAGAGGGCTGCCAGGTAAAAGGTCATGAACAACAAAGTCCTTTGCTTACCCCCTGCAACAGAGCAAGATTTTCCCCCAACACTGCTCCCATGGGCCCCAACCTTCTCCCAGAGGAATCATCTCTACAGAAGAGGAGTTGTGTGACTCCCTTCCCCACAGCCTCAGGGCATGCTGCCAGCTCTTTCTTGTGTGGAAGGCACCAGTCCACAAGGGACTGGACAAGCATTAGCAAACTCCTTCCATGCTGACCACTCAACAGAAATCATGAGAAAGAACTAACTCTTCATTTATCCTCATTACACGTAGGGCAACTGGCATTTTCCAGGCTGTCAGACAAATGAATTCTTAGAATGAGTTGCATACACAAAGTATTTAGAGAATAGAGTATGTAAGAACATATAAATCTTTTTTTATGCATTTCTGGGATGGTTGGTAGGAAGACTGCAGTGTTTGTCAATTGATCTGGAGAAATGTAAGGGCAGCTCATGCAGTCATTACAGATGAATCTGCAAGTGTTAAATTGCTAGTTAGGAAACTGTTGTACAAAAATACTGTGAAAGAGGTAAGTTTCTTATTTCAGTACCCCTGCAGTAAAGGGATGGGCATAGGCAATGGCTACGAACATGACCTCTGCATGAGAAGGACTGGATCCAGCACTTAGCTCAGGTCTTGGAAAGCAGCAAACACAGGTGTAGGAATGTACTCAGCAAAGACTTCAGCACTGAGCACCAGCCACACCAGGTGGCTACGAATTGCTTAGGAGATCTCACCGCCACAACAGGACTCATAGGTGGGGAGGAACAAAGAGCTGAGTTGTAAGTGCAATGACATCTTTGCTAACTGAGTCGAAGATAACGTATCACATACACCTTTTTCTAGGTCCTACTCATGTACAGAGGCCTATTCCAAAACTCACTGAAATCACTGGGACTTTCTCCACTGACACCAACAAGCTCCAGATCCGGCCCATAAAGAGCTGTAGCAAGACTGCAACCATATGGAATTATTTCTAGGTCACAGTAGTGAGAGATATAATGAAAATATGTTGGCTTGTTTTAGTTGGTAAACATACAGTCCTGGCAGGCTCAGCAAGACACCACATGCTAAGTGGCCTGGAAACTATCCTCTGATCCTTAGAGGTGGCTACTTCGGATCAGGGTGAAGACCATGAAGAGGGCAGCATGGGCACGTCAGCATTGCTACTGGCTGTTTTCTACCTGTCCTGTGGACATGCAGAGCTTTCCAAGTCTGGCAGCCTGAAAGCTAAAAATTCCCTGTATCCAAACAAACCCATGGGAAAGGACATACTGAGCCAGATAAATTACAGTTATGAAATACAAGTATTTAATTAAATCTTGTCTGGCTGTATTTTGTACCCTCCCAAAAAAAAAGTCCAACTTCAAAACTAATCTGGAACTGACTGCCTGTGTTATAATTTACTAGAAACTCTGTTGTCATCACTTCAGTTCATAGAAAGGAAAAATAAGAACAACAACAGCTTTCATCAGTTCCTATTTAAAAACCAACTGCAGCATTTTAAAGAAAAAAAAAATACAGAGGTGGAACCAAGTCCAAGTTTGCGGTAACCGCGGGAAGGTTAGCCAGGCCAGCCAAGGTGGGGAAAGGTGGGTCAGGTTAGCAGAGGGCAGACAGGTTTCCCAGTGTCCTCCCACTGCCTGGCCAGGCAGCCCTGGGGATGCCCCTCCTGAGCCTGCCTTTGGCTGTGTTAACTCTTCTGGCTCCAGCTGAGACAGGACAACTCCTGACTCTCTGCCAGCAGCTGCATCTCTGCCTGATGGTGTACAAAACAGAGACTGCAGACAAGAGAAAGGTGTGAGGCAGCTGGAGGATTGCACCATGGCACAGGCTCTCCCAGATGTGATTTAGTTGGAGGGGACTGCCGCCACTGCCTTTGCTGCAAATGCCCTTTAGGGATGTTTCACATCCAGGATCCTGACTGAAAGGTAAATAACTCCTCTATTCTCCATCCGTCCTGTCTAGGAAGCTTATTTGTATTTCAGATCATCCTCTTAGCAGCTGTTTGTTTGGGACCTATGCGAATAGCATCTAAGGGTTATAAGTGGAAGTATAATACATTCAAATAAAAAGAAAAATGTCAAGGGCAAAACAACGTTGCAGCTGTTTTACAAAGTATTTTATAAAACCTGTAGTGCTCAGTGGATTTTCCCAAGCATCTAAACTGACAGCTCAGGTGAAATAGAGACGGGGCAGCAGGGCCAGTGGCTGTAATTGTTGTGAAAAGGCAGCTCCATCTGAGCTAACTTCCACAGAGCAGCTCTCTGGAGATTAACATTTTCTGTCTCTGGTTTCAGCCAACTGGTGAACTGTTAAAGGAAAATGTCAGCACACACCATTCCCCCACCAACGCACCGCTCAGCTTGGGGTGTGTCAGAAAACCCTGCTCGTGTCTTCCTGTGCAGTGCTGCTTCACTTTAAGTCGTTTATGGATGGACTGAGTTTATTCAGACTTTGCTTGCTTTCATAAACGTTGTCATGCAACAACACATCGTCCCTGTTTCATGTGTGTGGTCAATAGATTGGTCAATAGATTGTTTATTCAGACTGAATGCTTCATGTGCAATGGGATTTTCTTAGGTCTTTGTTTGTCCCTTGCATGCAAAGCTAGCAGTACATACCATGTTGGTTTTGTTGTTTCTTTTTTTCTCTGTTAATAGTGATGGCATCGAGAAGAGTAAAACAAAGGTCATTTTTCCAGATTTTATCTGCATAGGGAGCATGTATTCCCTGTGACTAGATACCTAAAACTGAGTATTTACACTCTCCACATTTCCAAAAGGCTAACGTGCAAAAAGTCACAATTTGTAAAATAGATACAGAACATTATGGCAATCCAGTTCCTTTCCTGTGAAAGGCTGGATGTGAGAGGAAATCTGAGTTTAGCTAGATCCTGAGATTTCAAGATACTTTACAATGTGGAAGATGTCTCCCAACAGTCTGGCTTTTTACAAAAAGTGTAATTTTGGGGCCATATGCAAAAACTTTCAGCAAATATTATTTTCTATTAAAAAGCACTTTATCTAACTGAAAAAAACGTTGTCCACTCTATTTGAAAGCTCAAAACAAGATCAAGGCCTCTTGTTTAAGACACCATGAGCATGATAGCAGAAAGCTCATGGTCCAAGAAGGTGGTAATCTAAGGGAAGTAAGTAGGTAAGAAAGAAGCACCAGGAGCATTCTCTGATAAAGAATACAGGGTTATATAAATACAACAGGATTAATTGATTTATATAAAGTCAATCTGGAGAGATTAGCGCTAAACCTCGGTCTCCTGACTCCAAGGCCAATGTCTTAACCACAAGACAGTCCTTCCACACTAAAAGAAGGATTACTTTTTTACTGTTGGAAGCTGTTCTTCTTATCCTATTAGTGTTTAAGAACTGAAAGTTTTGTTAACAATCAATTTTGGATGAGTTTGCCATCTGAAATCTCATAGTACTTACAGTAGTTTTTGGAGATTTCCCTTGTTGGACCATTCATACAAATAGATGTATCTTATTCTTGCCTTGGCTTCTTTCTGTGTTTGTTTTGGCTACCAATACATTCTACTTACAAGAACATGGGAAACCTTTCCAAAAAATTAGCACACTTACTGATGAGAGAGTTGAAAACATATCATGCCCTTTGCAAAGAGTGAGTGACAGAGAGAATTCCTCTTTTTAATTATTTTTCCTAAGCCCAGAGGAAGCAAAATATGTGAGAGAAAGGAAAAATCTGTTTACCATACCCAAATTTTGGCAAATTTGAAACAGGAGAGGGCTGCACACACTTGTGTAAAGTGCCAGCCTCATGGGCAGTACCAAAACTCATTCAATACTTGAAAAAAAGATTTTCTTTAGTTGGAGGCCAAGCACAACAGCAACGAGTTTCCCCACACACACGCCCACTTTGCTTTCATCTGACAAACACAAGTCAGTGAATTTGCATTCTAACTAATTTTTTTCGGAGAGTCAGTACTTCTTTTTACATTGCTTATGGCAAAACACATGAAAATATCCCATGGAGGAAGGTCTACACAACCCCAAAGTCCTACTTAAAGCAAAATTAGTTTGTAGCCTGCATAGGCTTCATGTTGGATATTTTGTTTATTCACTTTCGTTGTCTTATGTCCATGAAGAACATTGTGACATGTTGGAAGCTGGACTGGGGCCTTATTTAGACCATCTATGTCATCTGTTTTTCCATTGGATATTTATTTCATCAACCCAGAGATCCTGGGGTGCCTGACACCATCACTTGTCTCCAAGTCACCAGCAAGCACCGGCTGCAGTAGCTGGCTCATGAACATGTTGCCTTTGTAACCCAGAGGGCCGAAGGCAAGGGCTGAATGGGATCTTCCCCACAAAATTACCAGCTGCCTTTTCAACTGTTTCATTAAATACACTGGTCCAAAGCTGCATTTTGTTCGAAATAGTCTGGATCGATTCTGGGGACTTTGGGATGACTCAGCCTCTTGAGATGAGGTTGCAACAAGAGTCTGAGACATGAATACACACGGAGCGATTGCCGCCATGAGATGTCCTCTCACCCATACAGCTACCAATGATGTCCCACAGTGCCTTGTACCTGCTTGTAGGAGCTGGACCATAGAAAACCTTCCTCCTTTCTTCATCCTGACAGTTTAGCTCTTCTAGCAGGACAAAACAGTCACTGATGAGTTCTACACAGCCTGTAGGGTATGCTCTTGGCTCATCTCCCTTCTGTATTCAAATGGTTTCAGAGGCATGAAAGCTGGATAACAGCAGACAAAGGTTTAAGCTTCTTCAGGCGTCTCCTCTGAAATGCCTCAACACCCACCCACCTCCCTGCATAGCTTGTGGCCTCGAGGTGCACTGTCTCTAAGGACAGCAAATCTGTTCTTGAAGTGAACTTCCAGGCAGCCCTCAAATGACACTGAAGACAAAAAACATCCAGGGTTTGTGGTCTAGTGTTTACCAAGCGTTTGTCCTTGAGTCCTTGACTTCTTCCCACAGTAGCTCGGTTTTCCATGCAGTCACCTATCCAAGTATTATAAAGCTCCAATGCTGCTTTGCTTCTTGGGACAAACAAGGTAAGATGGGTTCAGCCTAGGATGGAAAAGGGACAAAACAGACCTGTTTTCAACCAGTGGCAGTGTTGCCACCCTCCTAACATGCAACATGGACCTAGAGTACCCCTTCCTTTTCTCACTGCAATGGACAGACAAGCACAACACCAGGGGGCCATTAGTCATCCCTTCCTATTTTTATTTTTGATCTATAAGAGGTCAATCATAATTTTGTATATACCCTAACCATGAAAGTTATCAGTGTATTATTCCCACCAGAAACAGACTTCTTTACCAGTACTTTTAATTAATTTCAGGATCTTTAAATCAAGTCCATATGAATGGTATGTAGAGTCTGATCCTCAAATGCCCATGTGTATTAATTAAGTTCTTATTTTAATAAAAAGAATCCTCATTTAAGCTATGGGAAATTGCAGTGTGTGCATGAACGTGATCCTTGTATCCACGCTGCTTTTTCAAGTACATTTACCTTGCACACACACTCATCCAAAATTAAGTTAATGGCCCCGGTCCGCCCCGTAGGACTCTGCAGATGGCAGAGGCTAGTCATAAACAATTTCTTTGAGAAAGTACTAAGGGAGCATAAAGAACAGATCTCTTGAAAATGAGGAAGGATAAAAATATAATTAGGGTAAATGGTGTAATTCTGAGTTGAAGAAGGAGAGTAAAAGAATAAAAGTGGAAATAGCTCTGCTACGGGTTCTTAGCAGGTCATTTTCTACAGCCAGTGGATCTTCTGCCATTTGCTTCCAGGGTACTTTGGCCCCACACTGGATTATTCCACAAAAAGAGAGGGGCAAAAAGGAAAATAAATATTTCAATCCAGAGGAAATTCCTACTGCAGAGAGTATGGAACCTGAAATACTAGTGGGATGACAACTGCACTTATCAACTCATCATTTGGCTTCAGATTCCCCCGGCTTTTCAGAAAGAGGAGGGGGGGATTTTCCACCTCATCATGACAAGTATTAAGTTAAAATAAATAGTTTTATAAAAAATGAGCACACAGAGAACATTTCTTTTAAATTCCTGAGTGCCTTTTTTTTTTTTTTTTATGGCCACAATTGCAAATCTTCAAGATCCCTGAAGCACTATGTAAATTTGTTGCTAAGTAGATCAAAAGAACTGTCTGCTTTGATGTATTCACCAGTGTCTAGAGAAACAAATAGAAGGGAATTGGGTTTGACTTCTTGGCTATGGCAACCTCATACAGTCCAGCTTATTTAGTCTTTGTTTCATTTTGGAAGCAGGTACTTCACAAGCAGCGAAAAGGCAGGTCCAGCTTTGAGGGAGGTCAATAGTTTGCAAATTTGCAAACTCTACTTTTCCTTTAAGTATGGTTTATTCTTCAATTTATGAATCGAAGTCCTGGTATTTGCAATGTGGTGGTTAACCTCTGTCACCCAGCTTTATGATTGTGAATTCTGTGCTGGACCATGAATCCATCACATTTTATTGAGAAGGAGACAGTCTTGCATTTTAAAATGTGCAACAACGATCTTTGACTTTGTCCTTTTGATTTGGGTCAGCTAGCAAAACTGGAGGAATGTTTATGATTAAGGAAACTTATAAATCAGAGAGAAAGGAGACAAATTCATTAGTTATCGGTTATGGCAACTCTGAAGTTCTGAAGTTTTGTTTTTTTTTTTAAGTATTCAGATAAAATCTATAAGGGTGTCTAAATAAAAAATTCTCCAGAACAGATTCACCATGCACGTTCTTTGAGATAAACTCCGTATCTGATTTAGCCACATTAACTTCGGCTGACGTTTATCTTTAGGAGAAAGCCAAGGCTTGGCTTGTTTGTTTTTGCAAACAATGTCAAGCATCTCTCTTGTATTTGAGCTCTTCTACAGAAAATAAACAGAAATAATAAACTACACAGTGATCATATAAATCCTCCCTCCCTGTGGAAAAGTCTTCAGCAACTCCTGTACCATGCAGCCTTTACATTTTCAAACGAGTTTTGTTTGGCTAAAACAAGTCTTTCAGAAAGTCATCCAGTTTTAATTGAAGACATTGAGAAATGAAGGAATCTATCAATCTTTCCATGGTTCATTGCAATGGTTAATCAACCTCACTGTTAAAATGTGCCTTATTTCCAGTTTGGAATTGCCTCATTCTAGCTTCCTGCCCTGGATAAGCAGCACATTCTTCCCGAAGAAAAACAATGAATTACACGCTACAGTGAAGTCCTCTTTCAACTTTTCTGATAAACTGAAATAAGGAATTGGAGTTCACCGAGGGGCTCACTGCACAGCATTTCCTGCAATCATCAAATCGTTTGGGTTTGGGTTGGGTTGGTTGTTTGTTTTTTTTTTTTTTTTTCCTGCACCTGCTCCAATGTTTCAGGAAGGTTTTGAAAGGGCAAACACCAGAGCTGGATGAGTTTCTCTTCCAGGCTGGGATGGAAATAGAGCATTCCATGGTGCCATGTGGAGGTTGGGTTATTTTCCAGTGTCACTGCCTCCTTCCACTTCCCATGCCATGTCTGAAGGTGGGGCCCATCCTCTGCAAATATTGATATTGGGTTTCTGCTCTCCATGGCATGGATTTTCCTTAATCTGTGTTGTCAATGATCCCAACTCTCCAACTTTCCTTGCCATTTGTGAGAAGTAGTCTGAACAAATGGCAGACAAATGACCTTAACATAATTTGTTTCCCTCTTTTTTTTAAGTACCATGATAGCTTTTTCTCTGGCGTAATACTCTGAAAACCTTAGAGATGAGGAGAGTCTCTGCTATCGTAATGTGGTGTTTTCTGCAAAGAATATTTGCTATTTTTGCAGCACTCAGGAACCTCGGCCAAGTACCAGACCTCCATCTTCTCTCTTTGGTTTGGTGTAGTTTTTTGCGATGGAAGTGGGGGCTGAGGAGATTGACTCCGTAGAGTAAGCTCTTCCCTAACTCAGGAGTACTCCACATCTGCAAGAAGGAAAACATAACTTGGTTGGCTGTTTCCAAAGATAATTCCTTAAAAGATATTTCATACGCAGAAACTGAGACTGCCAAGGTGGGATGAATCCCCCTTCTCACCAATTTCAGGTCCCTTTGTGGTAGATGACAATATCTGAGCTAGCCCCTTTAAAAGATGTCTGTGTAGTCAGTGGACAGAGGCATTTTTAGGGTGTAGTTCATCCAGACTCTATTCAGCATTTCTTTCAGGATAATATGAATCACACCTTATAAGAGATGCTTTAGCTCTGTTGACTATGAAGAATATTTCTGGACATTAACTCAGACATAACCCCCTTTACAGTTAGGCAAGATTAACTCTGTGAACTTTACAAGCCCCGGATGAGCAAATAATTTGGAATCATTTCCTATTTGCACTCAGAAATAAAATAGTTATTAAGCAAATTACTTTGTTTAAACAAATAAGGAGGCATAGGTGTCACTCATTTCTTTGTCAGTGGTAGCAGCAGTGAAATAAAAGGGAAAGAAACCTTCAAACCTGTGATGTATCCAAACACAGGAGTTCCCCTTCATATCTTGGGCATGTCTTAGCAGAGTATCATGTTTTAGGGCTTACATGGACTTGGGTATTGGAACATATGTTACAGCTTTGTAAAGAGTAATTTGATATGGTGTTAGCCCCATGTTATCATTCGCCTCACCAGCTTGTTAAGCCTCATTCATGTAGAGCTATTGAGGAGAGAGACAAAATCAATATCTCTGTACAGTGATGAAGACACCAAGCCACCAACATCTGCTTTACAGGGAACTAATACAGTTAAATGTGTGTGTGTGCCCAGGTATCTGAAATTCTCAAAGAAAACTGAACATTATGCCTAATAAAACCACAATCAGGAGGAAAAAAACCCAAAATATTGTCATGGTTTTTATGTTCCTCAGCTGAGCACAGACATCGGGAGAACTGCATCCAGCCCTCGCTGCCTGGAGTGAAAGCTGCTGGCTCTGGGTTCACCGCAAAGTCACTCCTGCTGCTTGGGTACAGCAAGGCTGAGAGTGTGGGGTGGTCAATGGCCCAGGGCAGACAGAAATGGATTTTCCATCCAACTGCTCCCTGGCAAGGGCATTTGACACAGTCTGGGCTGGGAATTAGGCTGTACCCACTCCAGGAATGAAAGGCTGGATGATAAATAACCTCCTGCATCTGCTGCGGAACCACAGGAAAGGATGCTTTCCCTGGTCGAGAAAGGAAAGGGGTAGGAAGGGGCACAGCACAGAAAATAGGTATCACTAGGAATCCCGCAGCATGCAAGGTTCGGCACACTCGCTACAAATGACTGTATTGCAAATCTAGGAGGCTGACATGAGAGCAGCCCAGACGGGTAAGTCTTCCTTTGGGAATGGATGAAACCAGTAACAAATGCTCTGTGTGGAAAGACAGAGCCCAATAACATAATTCCCCGAGACAGTGCATACCTAGAAAGCACCGTGCACTGTACATTAGCTTCGTTCAGTGACACCAAGTCCCCCGCTTGGCATTCACTCACTCTAATCTCAGGCGTGTACCACCTAGGAGTCCCCATGTATGCCTAAGTTGCCATGATATTTGGCGGAGAACTAAAGTGTGACTAATCTGGCTAAACAGTCTGGAGCTATGCGAGATGCCCTAGGGCATTAAAGACATCTGAGTAAGCCTGGCAGATACGGCATAGAGGTGTGTCCTACTAATTGTGCCTCTGTCCCATACATGTGAATATATGTACCCGTAAAATCCCTGACCAAACCCAACTACCCTTCCAATACTCAGATGGTGGGGGGTCACTCAGAATGTGGACACCAAGGGTCAGTTCGTGTCCTTGCCTCAGAGATTAAATCCAAATTTCCTCCTCCTCTGAACATGCCCTAATTGCTAGCTACAGGCCAACTTGAATGGGAAGCAGCGTCCTTTTATCCGGTAGGAGTTCTGCCATTATGTACAAAAATGAAAGATTTCTGTGAACATGTGGGAATGAGTAAACATGACATTATAACCTAAAGGCTCTATGTGGGAGAGCAAGACCGCAACGCTGACTTGCTCAAGACTGTTTCTGTGTTCCGTGCCGAATGTAATGTAAAATACTTGAACACAACATCAAGCAAGTCTTGGAGCGCTTACCCCACCAGTCATAGTCAGGGTCATCCATTTTCTCTCTGATCTCATAAATCTTTTTCTTCTTCCAATAATTCACCAAGTGAGAACCTTCACCTCTTCTCTCTCCAGAAAAAGCTACAGCTTCAGGGCTATGGAGTGGACTTGAACACCTGAGGAGGGCTCTAAGGCTTCAGCACTGACAAAGTGCAGGTCACCCTGATGCAGTGGTGTTCTGAAAGAATAGACAAGTCCCTCCTCAGCTCATGAAAGAAAGGGCATAGAAGTCCCTTTGGGGGAAGATGTAAGGCTCTGAATCCCAGAGGACATATAGAAACTTCCTGGGATCCTGAACTCAGGTGCACAAACCCTATAAAAAAGTGATGTTTAAGGTACATTCCTGCCAGTATTATTTCCTGTAGGTAACTGAGGATCTCTGTCTGGGGAGCATGGGTTATAGGCAAGGGCTGTGATTCCTTCCCTCTGGAGAAATATATGAGGCTTAGTAGGGTGCCAATGTCACTCTGCAGCCAGATTTGTACTTTGGGAGCAAAAGCAATTGCCAAACCCACAGGTCTATGTGTATTAAACAGGCTGGTAATAGGGGCCATCACTATACCACAAATTAACTTTGCCTGCCTTCCTTTTGCTACAGACTGCTCTGTGATACTGTACAAAGTATTTTTTATGAGAAAAGAACCCACTTGTCATGCTTTTCCATTGGAAACTCACTCAACCCTTCCTCTAACCCATCCCAGAAAATAAGCTTCTTATTAGTAACAAAGAAGTGGAAATTATATCTAGAGGGTTATTTCTTCTTATACCCTGCATGGGAAAAAAATAGCTTTAAGCAACACACACTATTTCTCTTGGTTCTTTTCAAAGAAAGCAGAGCATGGATGGCAAAAGCTGGAACACCAGCCTTGCTGGACATGTATTGCTGAGCGATTTCACTTAGCAGTACTCTGACCATTATATCCTTGGCAATCACCCCCCCCTCCATCAGGGATGTCAGTGCCATAGTCAGGGAACCTGGGAGGTTTCAGGGCCTGATAAAATGGGCCTGAGAGTCAGCACTGTTGTTCTCAGACAGGATTGAGTTTAATGTCTGTGTTCCCCATCAGTATTTTGGCAATTTTTGATCTGCCAGTTAATATGGCAAATTGTCCAAAGGAGCCAATGGAAAAATCTGTTCTAGTCAAAAATGTGCAAAAAAAACCAGACAGCTGTCCTAAGTTTTGAAGAGATTGCCTAATGTTAGGGTAAACATAACAAACTACACTCCAGGGCTGTTTGAGAGGTTAATGCAATGCTCCAGCCTCTGATCCTGCCCTTCACCACGGGCTGGCGTTGGAGGAAGTGAGAAGTATTTGGGAAGTGATACGAACAAACATGGCCCATTCCTGTTCCCTTTTCTCCTCTTCGTTTCCACCCCAATCACTCAACAAGCAGCTCTTCATCCAGAGATATTAAAGTTCATCATGACAAAGGCCATTTTTATTACATTCTTAGTACTCCTTTTCTTCCAGAAGGAGGTTGCCTGGGGCTTCTGTCCTGTCTCAACGCAACACCTGAAGAAGCTTCCTTGTGTGCCACATGTAGGTAAGCATATTTTACAGGTGCTAGATGGTGCTCAGACTCATGCCAGAAAGCAAGTTTATCCAACTTGGGATACACGAGGCACCTAGGGAGGCACGAGATTCATGTAATGCCACTTTTGGCCCACCTCTCCCCTATACTCAGATTATTTTGGGAGCAGCTGGGACCAAGCCCATGCTGAAGACATGCTTTATACCCTAGCAGGACAATCTGGGAGTTAAAAGTTTCAGAAATTTTCTCCCACAAACAACTGTGTGCCTTAAAATGAATGTGTCACTTCATCTGTGGGTGGTTGAAAGAAGCACTAGTTTCAGTCCTGTTTCCACAGACCAGCAGAGATTTCCACAGCTAAAAAGGTATTTATCATGTAATAAAGGTCTCTGATCTCCTCTGAAGAGTTGTTTTACAGCATTTCTTCATTTGCTCCTTTATCATTCTGCAGGCTGGGAATAGAAACTCAGAGAACCACATTGTGTCATTTGTCTCTCTACCAATTGTTGCCTCCAAAAAAAATTTTGTTCAAAATAATACCCCAACTTCAACATGTGTGACTGAGCAGAGCTGCACAATCTGTGCTGTCCTAAAAAAAAAAGTAACCCCAATTTTCACAGACAATTTATTTTACCATAAGCTTTTAGATGCATGAGCTATCTCAAACCAAATCAGTCCAACAAAGACTGTATCAGCCCTGAAGCTTTACTGACAAACCCCTGTACAATAACAAACCAAAGTCTTGGTCCAGAGGTAGAGCACATGCAAGTTTAAGTACATCTGAAACCCCTAGAAAATCAAGATTGCCCTTAAGATTGGCTGAACTAGTGCCTAAACATAAAGTGCTGAATCTTGTTTTCTCATCCTCTGTGAAGATCAGTGTGTTCTGAAATGTCAGATAAAGCCAGAGTCAGGAAAGCCCATATTTTTTTATATAACTTTTGCACAATGCTTTTTGCAAGGATGCTTTGTGAGGCCTTTCCACCCTCTGATGATGGAACGTGGCAGGTCACTACGGCAAACATGATAATGTAGTCCCTCTTCCCTGCCTCCTCCTCAGCTGCGCGTTATAAATAAACAAATGCAGCAGCAATAGCACAATCAATGCTTTTTGCAAGGATGCTTTGTGAGGCCTTTCCACCCTCTGATGATGGAACGTGGCAGGTCACTACGGCAAACATGATAACGTAGTCCCTCTTCCCTGCCTCCTCAGCTGCGCATTATAAATAAACAAATGCAGCAGCAATAGCACGACGAGTTTGATAGGCAGGAAACACAGTAGGAAAAATGGCAATTATTTTGTATTTTCTTAACAAAATGCAATAATAATACTAACCTCCATGATGACATTTCCTTTAGGGCTAAATACCAGCTGAGTCTTGGCTCTTCCTTTCTTTACTCTTCCACCTAGGTCATACCACCAAGAAATGCTGTCTTTATCAGTCGTTAATCCATAGGTCTATCACTCATTCCTCAGCCTTTATCAACTTCTCTGCAGTGAAAAATTAAAATACCATCTGTAAAATGGTTTTGGCACCTTTAAACTCAATTTGTTTGGAATGAGGTTGCCATTTCACTCTTCTGGACAAAAAGGACAAGTTCACTGCTGCAGAAAAAGACTCTGGGACAGCTTTCAGCATGAGGGTGGCTTTTCACTACACACACAAACCCAGTAGCATTTTACATAGATATAGTTAGTCAAAAATAGCACCCACAAAACAAGTCAGCTCTTCGACATTTTTAAAATTTGAAACAAACGTATAAATTGTTTGGGAGGAACAAAAAGAAAAGAAATGGATGAAAATTATTTCTTATCACTTGAAATAATGAATAACAAGTAGTCATGTGTTGTCCAAGAAAACTTCTTTTTCAGCGAGAAGAAAAGCCAGGAGGCAGCATTTTAGCCTTTTTTCTCTCATACACCTTCAAAGTCTGCACGGTGTATTCCTGAAAGCCAGGTAGTAAACCAGGGCAAAATGGCAGCCTTTGGGGAACCAACAACACACACATCCAGTTAATGTTATTGTATGATCTATTTCATGGTTTGGAATTAATTGCAATTGGGGCATGGAAAAAAAAGCTGAAGCCTAAAGTGGTTTTTCAAATTCATAAGGAAGTATTTTTCTTTGAATAATAATGTTATTATAAAGTTACGATCTTTCTCTTTTTTAAATAAACCCTTTATTTTCTTTCAAATTTCTGTTACTTGTGGCTAGGGGCTGTCTGGTGCTCTCGTCTTGTGGGAAATTGCTGGCTGGAAGCAGTATCGTTTCTGTAATTACCACTTTCACTGAAATAGTTCTGGGCACTCCAGAAATACCTTGAAGTATTTGGTCATAGGCATTGGAAGTTGGAGGGACAGCTAATAGTTGATGGTTGTTCCTAAATGCTAGAAAAGCGCAAGCTCGTTTGAAAACTTCTTTTTAAACATCTCAGTATGCCTCACATTTCCAAAACCAAGTGAGTTTGCTCTCTTGCCTGTGCATAACCATTGTATTGACCTTTACTACTTTGTAAATACTGATGGTGAACCTCAAAAAAAGTCAGGTGAAGATTGTTACTCTCTGCTTCCCACCATAAAACCCTGCCTGTGGAAATTCCTCAAGCATTTTATACATGGATGAAGCATTCCAGCATGCCCCCAGGTCAAGAGGCCACCCCTCCTCACAGTTGTCTAAAAGCAAGGAAACCAGCTCAAGATCAAGGTTTCCCCCATAGTGCCAGAGAGAGATGGGTTCCTCCAGAGAGATATTCGGTAACACTAAGACAAGTATCCAAGGTAGGTGGGTGCTTCCGTTATCAAGGCAGCACAGGGACCTGCGTCCCACCTAGCAGCAAGTGTGGGGTGAACCCATCCCACCTTCAGGTCCAAACTGAGAATTGGCTTCTTCACTCATCTGAGGCAAAACAAGGAGTTTAGGAGGACAAACACTGAGATCTGTGCTGGCAAAGGAGTCTCAGGAAGACAAACAAAAGCCCAAACTTTGCATGCACGTACAGCAGTTCCCAAAGAGAGAAGGTTTTGAATCACCCACCACGTGATTGGGGTGTTATCTATGGCAAGTGTTGCATCCAAAAATTTTCAGTCTTAGAAACTTCTTCTTTTGCCACATTATTACAGAATGTGGTCAAAATTCAAGATTAGGAATCTTGCTGTTGGTTTCCATAGAACCAACATTTAATTCCATTTTTCTTTTCACACTTCGTATCCCAATCTGGTTTCTGGAAAAAATACATTTCAAAGAAATTGTTCTATGTCCTCCTGTATCACATGCACTCACTCCAGCTCTGTCCCATATCCCCTGAGACGTGCCCAAGGATAAGAGGCAGGTCATGCTACGGCAGCGCTGGAGCTACCCACGTGCAGATTGGCCCAAAGTAGACATCAGCCGCTTCATTAGCTGAATGCTGTCAAATAGAGCCACAAAGAATGAATCTTCTGTGCTTTCCCACAGTAGGAGACACAAATTTTGGTTTCTCTTTCCTTCCCACATGAAGTCTGTAGAAACATA
This sequence comes from Egretta garzetta, assembly GCF_000687185.1. NCBI lineage: Eukaryota > Metazoa > Chordata > Aves > Pelecaniformes > Ardeidae > Egretta > Egretta garzetta. The sequence goes on along the minus strand of NW_009260399.1, from coordinate 13,125 downwards.
ATTATCCTTGAGACTCCCATCCCTCTGTCAAATTTGGTGGAAATAAGCTTAACAGTTACTGGAAAGGCTAAACCCACAAGCAGGTTATCAGCAGACACAATTCACACTTTCCTACGAAACCACACTAAAAGGATGCATTTGTCATTTACTGAACACCAGGAAAGAGCTGAGCCCTGCAAAACAGAAAGAAGAAACCTCAGCAACCACCAAAGAGCTTCACACTTTTTGCTGGACCGCTCAGAGCAGCCACTTCCCAGTGATGATTCAGGAGTTAGGGTCCCAACTAGCACAACGCATAGCGGCAAAGACAGGAGGATTGTGCAGTAACAACAAAAAATTAAAGAATCATCGTCCTTCAACTTGGTCATTAGGCCAATAGGAAATTTTCCAATAGGGAAACCTGACTTCTTCCTCAGGAGTAGAAGCAAATGGGAGAAGTTAAGTGCTTAATATTAAGTATAACATTAATTCCTTGCTGAAGTGGTGACCCTGTAACTTTGGATTGTGGACATTGATGGGAGGATCAGAGGGACACTTCTGCTTTGTCCTAAGGAAATTTGCTTATCATTAGCAATGGATGCAGAAGAGCTGACAGGTATCCTGCACATTTGGTCCTATTTTCTCAGGTGTGATGCTTGAGATTAACCCTGTTTTAAACAGGAGATTTTTCTTCTTTAGGTAAAGCAAATTGCTGTTTGCCTGGGTATTCCCTTAAGTAGTAGTCAGTGTAGGGTCATTTTCCATCTCTGGTTATTAGGGTCAGCCAGGAACAGGCAGCAGATAAGGGTCCTCTTCCAGCCAGTACACAGTACATAAAATGTGTGGTCACAAGCGAAAAAATATTTCCTAATTCCAGGCTTACTGGGGCCAAAAAGAAGTCATAAATATTTTGACAGTTTTAACCTGTAATTGTGCATTCTTTTTGCCCTTGTCTCAAGCAAAGGGAACCCTCTCATGAAGTTTGCAAACTCTTTTTTTCCCCTGGTGTTAAGAAACACTGAGACATTCCCATACACAGCATTTTGGGTGTCTCAGTTGTTCAAGCTGTTGATCAGTGCTGTTCCTCTGCTGCTGCTGCTCCTTTAAGAGCCCTTGCCCTTGGAAGTCAAGTTCATGAAGCTTAATTCAAGTTTTTCAGAGTCTAAAGTGGTGATACACCAATTAACCAAGCAGCACTAATTGCGAGATGATGCCAAGGCACTCAAGGGAAAACTGGGGAAGTACATGCCGTGAATCAAGACCGTGCTTTCATTCTTTGAGTTGCTGTTAGCTAGAACCAGGAAAAAAAAATCAGTGAAGGGCATCCCAGAGGTTAATGAAAAAGGGTAATGGCACATTTGTCCTCTTACTTGGAAGGCTTAATTGCTATTTAAAAAATAATAACAATAATAATACACATTTAATTTTCAGCATTAAATTGCACAGATTCCATAGGGGCCTGGTTTGCCTCTCCTATAACCTGTTTATCATTACACCCTTAAACAAGATGAGGTTAGGACTAGATCTCACTGGGACTGGATCACAAATGGGTTTCTAACAGGAATATACTTTACAGAAAAAAACCCCAACATTTTCCAGGGAGAGACATCGATAAATACCATTTGAAATTCCATTATCCATCAGTGAAATTGAGGTAAGCACTCTTAATCCATCTACTTAAAAAACACTTTCTCTAGTTTGAGTCTTGTCTATGAGGAAAAAGTAAATGTAATTCAAGACCCTGACCTTCCAGAGAAGAATCCACTGTGATTCTCCCCAAATAAACTTATACAGAGATTTTGCTGTATAAAAAACCTCTTCCTTTCTCTGCCTTGTCTTGCTTTGCCTTGCCTTGCCTATTGAATCAGGACATTTTCCTCCTGTGATAGCAAACTTTGCCTTTGGAGTTTGGATTTATGTTTCCAAACAAACTGGGCTTTCTGATGCTACTGAATCCAAAAGCTCCTCATCTCGACTTCTGAAGGTCTCAGCTGGACTGGAGGACCTGATCACACAGCTTGGCTGTAGAAGAATTAAACCAGGGTGTATCCTTGCTTAGATTTCAGGAGGTCCAGCTTAAAATGCCTCAATGAAAGGTTTATGCAAACTAGTCAGGAACTTGCCTTCTGGTTCTGACCTGAAGGCAGAAGAAATAGCACAAAAATTGCTTGACTCTTGAGATGCTAAAAATTATGGGAATCTTGTAAAATCAGTTTGTGTCACTAATGTCCTGACCTCTTGATCCTACACGTGTGATGGTTTCACTGTGTTAAACCCAGCTTCTGCAAACTTGGTGGTAATTCATGAAGTCTGCTTTGGGAACAGACATAAACCCCTCAAAATCATCACTTTGAGCACTTACATTCTCTCAGAAGGGCATTTTGTGTGAAAGTGAGACCTGAATCCAGATCTCCACAGGTGGACAGATGTCTGAAGAAATATAAGTTCATGGTGACATGGGGGATCCCAGTTTATACATCAGTTTTGCCCTCGTTCAGAGGGATCTCTCCCATTAAAAAGGGATGCACCGCTCCTGTAACTTTTACAGAACTGGTCCCTCATGCACTGGTGGTTGGAAACCACAGCTGTGTGTCACGAGCAGCAGCACAAAGGGCATGAACCCACTTCGAAGCAACCCACTGACATCCCCAAATTACAGGCGATGGTGAGGAAATAGCAAATTGCTAATTGTGAGATGGCTTTGTTTAAAAGCACTGATAGCCGAAGGGGCTAATGCACTGGCTGCCTCTGGCACGGCAGAGATAGCTGTCTCCCTGGCTGGGAGATCACAGTGCTCTGAAATGCCTTTCCTTCCTATGGAGATGAAAGGCTGCCTGGATGCACAGCTAATTTATCAAGCATACAGTCCTCAAATATAGCCCATTTATCTCTTCTAAGCATTTTGCTTCTCCCACCACTCAGCTTAACAAGATAATGTCGGTGGTCAGGGGATGCTGTAGTAGGTGCAAGAAAGCATTCAATTACCCATCGTGAATAATTTCTTAGTGCACCGTATTTCTGTCCACAGATCCAAAGTTGCATTTTGCTAAAATATCTTGGAAATCAATAGGATTTGCACACTTCAAACTCTTCAGTGCGTAGGACAACCCCACATGATGTGTCTGATTTTCTTTTCCTGACGTCTGCCTTTGCCTCCCACCTTGATGCCAGTGGGGCTCCTGCTGGTGCACACAGGGGTGAGGGGAAGATCCAGGGCTACACTGCCTGTGTGTGTGTGCATAAAAGGGGAGGTGGGCTACAACACACAAGTACCAAGTTTCTTTGGCCTCCTGGTGTGCATTGCAGAGCTGAAAGTCTGTACTTTCATCCCATTGCTAAAGTTGCATCACGTCCAGCAACCAACATGGGTTTTATTTCATATTTTCTGCTAGAACTGTGCAACTGGCTACTCTTCACCCCACCGATAAGTGTGCTTGCTTGTCCATGCGTCCAAATCCTTACAGTGCTTACATTCATGATCTCACACAGCTGCCTTTGCACATCACGTTATATGAAGTCTACACACATCTGTAACCACATCTATCCAAATAAATTTATGTTCCTAACCAAATGTGCCTGAGAATAAAAAACAAACACCACTCACACACAGCACAGAAAAGCAAAGAAAGATGGTCACGAACAAGATAACATCTTGCTTTACGCATGGTGGACATCAGGAATAAAAAGCAGTTTACAATTTTCCCCTTTCTACAGTCTTTTACATGTTGAAGACAGCCCAGGGCTGGACGCAGCGCCCTAAGAGAGATTTTACCAATGTTAAGCAGAATGGAAGAATTCCTTCATGGATGTTCCATGCTTATACACACCTCCATGCCCTCCATGCCTGTAGGACAGCCTGATGTTTCTGACTCTGATCAGTTTGTGTCTCACTAGAGCCCCTAGATCCTCTGCTGTCTAACCAGTTGCTCTCCTATTTGTTTGGACAATTACCGATGCCTAAGTGGGGTGCCTTGTCCTTCTTGAGTTGCTCCCTTACTTTTTCAGTCTCTGTCTCCAATTCATAAAGGTGATTTTAAATTCTAACACTGTCCTCCACAGAAAATATTAATGTTTTCTTCCAAACCCATCTAATCTTGGTGTTCTCTCAGCATTTAAAATGCCTGTCTCGATTGTCTCAGGAGGCCACTTAGTACATCCTCCAATTTGAGTGCAAGCAATTTTTATTACTTGTTTTCTGAGTAAGTATTTCCTAGCATTTTCATCTAGATTATGCTCCTTTGGTTTCCCAATAAGAATGGCATATTCTGGCATATGTCAGATGGACTGCTTCTCCCCCACCCAAACCCCCTGTTTCCCTCTTATCAAGGGGAGTAACTTCTGGAACCTGAACGATAATTGAACAGAAGCAGCTGCTATTCTTCATTTTCAATATGATGACTACACCTGAGCACAAACATTAAAGTCACCATGAAATATAACCCAGGGAATTACTGGGGAACTTCCAGTCAAAAAGATTTTGACAGAAATGGAAAAAAACCCCAACACCCCAAACCAAAACATATCCCATCATAGACTTCTGTGGACTTTCAACGATGCCCTGAGAGTGCTTTTGTCTCATCCTGTTCTCAAGCAAGTCAGAGAAGACAGACTGATTAAATTAACCAGGAAAAAAGACAAGCGGTGGTCCCTTGAATTACCAGGTCCCCATGCTGTCGTGTTGTCCCCTTTTCGATGCATACCACCTTTCTGATGCACTGCAGGCAAGCTCTCCTTTTGCATCTGGTCTCCATTAGATAGTAGGCGTCAGAAGGAGGTGAGGTCTGCTATGGCTTCTTATTTGGAGTGCTTGTTGCTTGGTAGTACAAACAGTGGGCTATTAAAAGAGCCAAATGCTGATATTTCCACAGTGCTTGTAACACAAGCTCCAGTTTGCTTCAGTTTGGTTACAGTGGTTTACGCACAGAGCCGCATACGTTTAAATATAATATTTATTAAGCTTACTTAAGTTTATTCTGAGGTATGACTGGAGCCCAGTTTATTCTGGCTGGGTCAGGGAGCCTGTGTCAGGTTTGGAAGTGGGATGTCCTGCCATGTGCACTAGCGCTGCTGCAGAGCTGGAGCAATCTGCTTCAAATTAGCAGCCCAGCTTATTTTATTGTGCTTGGCCTGGCCCTGCTACCCAGTGACCCTGAGCGTGATTGCTCTTAAAGAGATAATATGGTCCGATAAAACATAAGAATCTTCAGAAAAGGGGCCTATCAGCCTATTGGTTCTCAGGGCCTAATTACAGCCCACGGTGTATTTCCTTCGTTTCCTGGATGCCTGTCATACGTAGGCTGCAGAAGCAGCTCTATGCACCTGTATTTTGGCTGGCAATAACCTCTTCTTCTTCCCACACACCAATAATCTGCTGGCAGTCCACGCACAGTAACTATTGCCGGATCAAGGTGCACGCTGGCAAATTCATGTGAAATGCTTCCCTCAGCCTCTCCGCAGCTCCAAAAACAAAGCCAGGCTTTCTGTGGGATATGGATTGAGCCAGAGTTGGAGCCAAAGCCTTGCAACCACTTTCCAAAGGATATCTAGATGTAGTGCCCAGCTGTAAAATGACCCTTTGTGTAGATTTGCTGAGTAAAGAGATTGCCTTGGGATGGGACAGGCACATGTAATTTTGATTATTGCATTATGATATGGGAGGCTATATATTCCATGGTAGAAATCCACAAACAATTGCTAAGTTGTAATTGGATCTATAGAGCATATAGAACAGTTCCCCAAATGAGATTCATAGCCCTTGCTTCCCAGCAGCTACAGGATCACACCTCGCAATCGTTTTTTCCACAGACAAAGATTAGTGTATTGGAAAGCTCCTGAAAAGCCACGACTATTAGCAGTGAAGTCTGCTCAACATCAGGTTTTGTGATACTGCAAGCTCCCAAAAGATTGAAGATAAGGTAAAGGCTGAGGAAGAGAAAAGTGGAGAAAATTTGCTAGGCACATTCCAAACTTAAAGGAAAAGTAGATTGCCTGCCCTTTCAAATTATCACAAACCGACTCAGAATTTTGTCAGTAAAACGGAATGATTGAGAACAGCTCTAGCTAAGTTCTAGACACATCGATTTTCTCTTAGTTAAATTAATTGAACTCCAGATATTTCACTTCATTGCCTGTGACGATTTTGGAGGGGCAGGAGCACATCGCTAAGAGGTGGGGTGTTTCAGAGCCTCCAAATACTGTTCTTACACAGATCATCTCTTAGCACATCAGTACAGGATGCTGAGGATCTCATTTAACAAATTGTTGAAACACTGTTATTTAAGTTTTATTTTAACCTGACCATATATTTCTCAAATTCTGTTTAGCTTGTTTCAAAAAAATGTAGTTGTGAAACATTTCCATTTCAATCCAAAAAAAGTTCCTGCCAATACAGAAAGTTTCCATTTTGGTTTTGGTTCCTTCCCTATTTCTCTGGCTTTCACCCCCTTCCTCTTCACTGCATAAAAATGGAAACATTTTTAATTTAAGATCCAGTACAACTCCAAACAAAGCGTTTCATACGGTTTTCAATCCATATGAAATCACATTTTTCATTACAAACTGTTTTGCCAAACAATCAGAAAGTTCCCAAAGAAATTTGAAATTAATTTCATTTTTTTCTCTGCATGTTTCACATTGCGGGGGGGGAAGAAAGGTCTCCCTGCTCTTTATTCTACTGGTGGATAAAATCAAGGACCAAAAAAAAGTTTGGAAAGTACTATTTCTGTTTAAAAGACAATGCCACTTGTGGTTTTAAGTTAAAGAAAAACATTTATATGGACATGAAAATACACCTAGGTCCACAAAGACTGCTTTCTCTCCCCAGATGAGAAATGGCATGTGACTTGGTGTTTTCTCCCTCTCACCCTCTCTTGTCCACCTGCCAGTCCTCCAAACACAGCCCAACAAAGTGGATCTGGTCCCATCAGCCTCACCGTGCACACAAGAACACACAAACATGAGACAGACTTTTAGCTCATTGGGACCAGTTGGGAGGAAGAGGACACGAAGGGTGTAGAAATGCAGAGTTAATGTGAAATTATCAAGTACTGTAGAAATTATGTGTTGTAGAAACAAATGTTCATAGCAGAACTCCCCCCAAGGGTCAGAAAAATTGTATTTCTCTGATGGCCTCTGACCCCCACACTCCACCAGCTCACATTAGGACCTGAGTAATCTCTTGTGGTCTTTCTTACTTAGGTTCCTTGTCAACATTTTGCTTTTCTTTGATGAGAAAGAAGAAGATGAGGTCCTTACACCCTTCTCTTTAACAGTCCAGCATTCAGGACCTGGTGAGCAGCGAACCAGCAAGAAAAAGAGCGCATCCCTCAGGTCCATTGTATTTAGGACTTTCTTATATTTAGGAATTTTTGTAGGAAAGCACTTCCTGACATTACCCTGTCCCTGCAATAGTCCTGTCCCTGGCATGAGGCACTCCTGTCCAGGGGGAAGTGGGACAGGGTAGGGGCTGCAGACCTTGGAGGTGGGGTTCACATCTCCTTGCAGCAGCAGGAGTTTGTGTTTCTCCTTGGCCCCTTTCTCTCTTGTCCATCTTCCCTCCACCCCTTTTCTCCAACAGATGAGGATGGTTCTCACCAGCTGCATCCCACTGGAGGGAGAGGAACAGTGGAGACCTTCAGCCCTACACTGCAAACCCACAAGACACAGCCCAGGTCACAGAGGAACAGGAGACAGGGCTCTGTCTCCAGCTGCCACCCCAGGATTCATCTCACCTAACACGAGATCCCTAAAAATTAGAGTCTCTTGGTGGATGCTTTGCCTTGGCACCTGCCCCGGTTTTGGAGGGAGATCATTTGCCAAGAGTGGGATTCAACACACCTACCTCTAGATGTCTACACGTAGGCATCTACAGTGAGCTAAGGGTTCAAATAAGTTGCCCACCCATCTGTGTCCAGCTCTATCTGAGATCCTAAAGGGTATCCTTCCTGAGACAGGGGTGTCTCATAGGCCGGGTCTCGTTGGAGGGATCTGGAATGAATAACGCAGATGATATGCCTAACTCTGGGGCCACTAACACTGAGACAGTCCCACACTCATCCTCACCGTGTGAAGCCTGACAGGTCTGTAGCACTTGCAGCAGCCCAGCCAGAGGAGAGCATTTCACTGCAATCTGCCATAGCACTGCTTGTCCCTCCAAAAGGCAGGAGGAGTGTGTGCTCCCATGGGTCTCTTGGATAATGTATATATTTTCCTCTTGTGCTTTGCTAGCGTGATATGCAAGAGGAAGGGCTGGCTCGAGCTAGAAAGTGCAATCTTGACTCTCAGTGCTCCTGCTCCCTGTAGAAAGGTTATACAAATAAAGACCTGGAGAATATTGCCCTCTGCGAACACTGCTAATTGCCAGCATCTATCAGCTGGAGATAGCTGACATGTTCTGCCAGGAGAGATTGCTTCAGCAGCACAAAACAAACCACTCCTGCTCTTGTTAAAGCATGCAATTTTCTTGTCAAGCGTTTTGTCATTGACATGGTCTCATGGGCAGGGCTGCCTGTTTGCTCAGCCTTACTGCCTCCATGTCAAGAAAAGTCCCAAAGGAGGAATGTGGGGTAGGATCCCCATGGGAGAGCTCCTAAATCCAAGGGAGAGCAAGTGACAACCGTTGCTGTACGCCTCCTCTCACAGTCCCGGGGTGGAGGAGGAGAGACCAGTCCTCGGTCAGGTCTGGAGGTCCAAGCCTTGCTTTGCCAGCAAGACCTTGTGTGCTGTTTCAGGCCAAATCCACAGAAATGCCCCAGTTCCCATTGCCTTCAGCACCCTTTGTGTAATACAGCCTCATTTCCTCCAGCTCTCTGCCGGGGTTTTCCTTCCAGTTTCGCACCAGAAGAACGGCATTTCCCTGTTTTCCCCTATTATAATGCTAACAGGCTGGCGGTGAAAGCAGGGGGCTTTGCCAGCCAGGGGAGGACAGCCAGCACTGCCCCTGTGCACCAGCCCCGGGAGGGCAGAGCAGAGGGGGACGGTTTCGGTGTGTGACCGCAGCTACGCGGAGGTGAACTGGTGCTTCTGCCAACAGCAGCACAGGCTGATGCTCAAGGAAAACTGCTCTCCCCCCAAAAACAGGCGATGCAGTGTCCCAGAGGGTCTGGGGAAGGAAGGGGTGAAGGGGTCTCTCCTGTCCTTGTGTTCTCCGAGTGCCAGTTTGAGCTCCATTGCATTCACCAGGAAGTTGTGGAAATAATGGGAAATAATGGGAGCCCCGGAGTGTGGACAATGGCTGGGGCACCCTGGGATGGAGACGGCTCAGTCACAAAGGGCTTTTGATTATGAACACAGTACCCAGGACCATGAAGTTCCAGGTCCAAAACTCCTGGGAGAAAATCCCAGGTGACGAACCGCCAGCGTTTGCGGCACACTGGCTGGCCAGCCCTGAGTGTCCCAGCTCTGCATGCCAGCTGCTGCTGGGCTCCGGGGCTGCAGGACCCTGCCCTGAGTGCGAACGCCTCCCAGAGGAGATAACTGTCTCTGGAGTTAGGGCTTTTTTCTTTTATTTTTTTAATCTCATGGAAAATATTCATAGCTCACCACCACCTCAGAGCTGAGGCGACCTTGCCTGGGGCCACGTCTCAAGACGGTGGAGTGGCATGGGCTGCAAGGCTGGGAGGATGGTGCTGCCAAGCCTCCTTTGCAAGCAGCCCTTGTCGGTTTTCCCTTTCAAGCTCTTTTGTTGAAAACCCTTAAAACGCCGAGAAAAAGGCCCTTTCTCACGACAGTTTCTCCAGACAGCCTGGGAGAGCTGAGAGCTCAGCCCATGGGTGCCAGCAGGCTGCTGGAGGGGGCCACGGCTGCCCATGGCATGTCCATGGGCAAGGACCAGCCCTGAGCATGGGGCAGGCGTGGGGGATGTCTGAGCACCTACCCAGAGGATTCAGTCTTCCTCTTTTAACGCATCCTGCCCCGGGCTGAGAGGATGTGCCCTTGCCACTCTCCTACTTAACAGCAGGACTTGCTAGGATAGGGCCCACAGAAAGCATCCCCTGTATTTAACACCTTCTCTGCCTAATTACAATAGGAGGTTTAAACTGGTATCCTTGGAAGCCTAATGCTTGAGAGCCTTGTTACCAGAGCAGTTGAATGAGGAGAAGGGCAACTCACATTACCCTGCTCTAAAATGATCATAGGATCATAGAATCCTTTAGGTTGGAAAAGACCTTTAAGATCAAGTCCTACCGTTAACCTAGCACTGCCAAGTCCACCACTAAACCATGTGCCTGAGCGCCACATCTACACTGATCTGGTGCCCAAGGTTTGTCTGTTCTGCTGCCTTTCCTCTTAATGTTAAAACCTCACTTTTTCCTTCTTAGGCTCAATCAACATTTAAATGTCAACTTTAGTAATGGCTGGGTTGTGAGTCCCAGATTGCAACACCTGCTGGGACAAGACTCTCCCAAACCTGTGAGATCAAGTACTGCAGGATGCACAGGCTCAGACTGAGCTCCTTAAACCATCCCAGCTCCACCTGCAGGCAGCGCGCTCGAATTTAAACCATCCGCAGCCTTGCAGGTTAGAGGCCAAACAGCCTCCATCTGCCCAACTAGGGTGGCACTTCAAAAGATCCAGGTGGCAAGCAAATGTATTCTGGCCTCTGGATTGTTTTATGAAGAGCGTATGACGATGTCGTGCCCCTTTACAAAATCAGGTAGTCAAGTTAATGAATCTGCTACAACTGTGGGGAAGTTGTAGGACAGAGAAGCAATACATGGATTGTGTTAAGTTTCACATTGATTAGAAATAATATAGAAGTTATACTTGCATTTACAAGCAGTAAAGGGACTGAGTAAAACAAAACGTGCCTCCACATGGATAAATGACAGCGTAGCCGAACGCCAGCACGAGAGGCAGTGAACTACATCCCTTTCTGTGTTGCATGGATATGGATTGCGCTCTCGCCAACATTTCTTTTGGTTTCAGGATAGTTAGCGAGGGTAGAGAGAAAACCAACAGTAATAAATGAGTTGTTGCAACCTGCCCTTTCTGCTCCAGCGATTTCCTGTTTTTGTAAACAGGGAGCACGGTGCAACTTGGCGAGGACAAGATGTGATCATGTTGAAGAGTGATCAGACAGTCAACTATGAAACCACTATGGTGTCTGCTGAGGAAAACCTACAAGCTGTCAAGGAAGCTGCTGAACATTTGGCGATAAAATCTATCAATTATCCAAGATGAATGCCTGTATTTATAGTTGGATTTTGTTGTGGTTGTTGTTGTAAATCCATGCCATCTCAGTCTTACAGTAAGCCACCTGGCCACTGTGAATATGCAGGTTAATTTCAAGGTAATATATTATTCTATGTAATAAAAACAAGTTATCTGGTTGTTTTTAGTGGAGTTGTCTAAGCCTGTTCCCATGGGCTCCCCACCTCCCAGGGAGAAGTTGCAATCTGCTTTGTTTCATCATCGCTTTTGTGGCATTTCCTACTGAGATGAGTGGCACCGAGACAATTTCCAGACGTGGTTATTTGTTCTCCTTGACCTGAGTGACTGCTGTTTTCTAAGCCATTTGCAGTGTCAATCCTGGGATTTGACACTTAGACTTCTCCAGTTGGGAATGAAAATGTTGTGTCTTTCCTTCAGGCTCCTTATTAATTTTCTGGAGGCAGTTACAATGGAGCTATTCCAAGGATTTGTTCACTACCAACACTTAATTCTGCAAATTAGGCCAGTTTCACCAGTTTCACATAACTTGATAAGCCAGTTTACAACAAGCTAGAAACCTTTTCCCAGACCTCCAACCCTTATTCTGTACAAAATGTTTAACGATAATAACTACTTCTAGGTTTGTCTTTTTCCCCATACCCAAGGAAAATTTAACACACTCTGTTCCCAACTGTGCCTACAACCTGCACAGGCAGACTGAGAACAGTTTACAGCTCAAAGTACTTCCCTCCTTTGAATTTTTTCCATTGTTTTTTTGTCAGTTCCCCTCCCAAAATAAACAGTTCCATGAAAATTTAAGCAATCTGAAATGTGTTGTTCGCAGCAACCTAATGTCTTACAAACAGATAAACCCAGATCTCATTGGGCAATAATTTCCTATTTTGTACATATATACACAATCTCAACCCAAATATGGGATGCATGCCCCTAAAGCCACCTTCTATTGTGGTTGGGCAATGTGTTGTCAGCCCCCTTCTTTAAGCAGCTGTCATCTGTAAGCTCAAGAACAGAATCATAGAATCACAGAATCATAGAATCATTTGGTTTGAAAAGACCTTTAAGATCATTGAGTCCAACTGTATCTGTCCACTACTAAACCATGTCCCTAAGCAACTTGTCTATCTGTCTTCAAATACCTCCAGGGATGGGGACTCAACCACTCCCCTGGGCAGCCCCTTCCAGTGCCTGAGAACCCTTTGGGGGAAGAAGTATTTCCTACTCTCCAATCTAAACCTCTCCTGGAGCAACTTGAGGCCATTTCCCCTCATCCCATCATTTGTTACTTGGGAGAATAGACCGACCCCCACCTCACTACACCCTCCTGTCAGGCAGTTGTAGAGAGCAATAAGGTCCCCCCTCAGCCTCCTTTTGTCCAGGCTGAACACCCCCAGTTCCCTCAGCTGCTCCCCATTGGCCTTGTGCTCCAGACCCCTCACCAGCTTCATTGCCCTTCTCTGGACACGCTCCAGCCCCTCAATGTCCTTCTTGCAGTGAGGGGCCCAAAACCGAACACAGTATTCAAGGTGCGGCCTCACCAATGCCCAGTACAGGGGCATGATCACTTCCCTAGTCCTGCTGGCCACACCAGTTCTGATACTTGCATGGGGTTGTTGTGACCAAAGTGCAGGACCCGGCACTTGGCCTTGTTGAACCTCATACAATTGGCCTAGGCCCATTGATCCAGCCTGTCCAGATCCCCCTGTAGAGCCTTCCTACCCTCAAGCAGATCGACACTCCTGCCCAATTTGGTGTTTTCTGCAAACTTACTGAGGGTGCACTCGATCTCCTCATTCAGATTATTGATAAAGATATTAAACAGAACCGGCCCCAACACTGAGCCCTGAGGAACACCACTTGCGACTGGCCACCAGCTGGGTTTAACTCCATTCACCACCACCGTTTGGGTCCGGCCATCCAGACAGTTTTTTTACCCAGCAAATCTTACACCCATCCAAGCCATGAGCAGCCAGTTTC
>NW_009260398.1:507659-507939 GCF_000687185.1 Egretta garzetta | reverse complement strand
GCGCTTCTCCTCCCCCAGCGCCCTGGCGCTGCAGCAAGCGGGCACCAACCAGTGCTGAAACCTGTTGGTTAATGCCCTTTAGAGCATTGCTTTTAGTCGTTCGGTCCACGCTTAACTGGGTACCAGGGAATTTTGTCTAACTAGCGATTTTCGTATGACCAGCCACGTAACACACGCTCCCCTCCTCGGGCGCGCGGGTGGATGGCGGAGGTGCTCTCAGCCGTCCTCAGCCCCTGCTCCCCTGCTGTTCCCTGCGGTCACCCAGCCGCGGGTTGTTGCA
>NW_009260398.1:504865-505292 GCF_000687185.1 Egretta garzetta | reverse complement strand
CCCGCCGCCCCCAGCCCCTGCGGCCGCGCGGGGGGACGGGGACGCCTCGCCCTGGGCACGCTGCCACCCACCAGGGCTCAAAGGGAAAGGATGAACGGGTTGGTTGGGCTGAACTCTGCCAGGCTACTACTGAAAAATCGCTTTTGTGTGTCTAAGGAAGAGCCACGGGGCCAAGTCAGGATTTTAACCTCTTCTCCTAAAGAATAAAAGTTGGTTGCAGACCTGTGGGCTCATTAAAGCGTCGTTATTTTGTCACCGTTCCTAAGGGCAGGCCCCTAACGAGAAGCAGTAGAAGATGTTTAAGGTTTGCAGGGGCTTTGGCGCACGTCGCAGGCGCGTTCCCGCAGCACGCGGCGCCGACAGCGTGGGCTGGGGCCGTTCCCGCTCCAGCAGGCTCGGCCGCCCCGGGAGCCGAGGCCGGCCGCCG
>NW_009260398.1:501862-503269 GCF_000687185.1 Egretta garzetta | reverse complement strand
CCCGGTGCAGCGCTGTGTGACAGGACACGTTACAATATACATCGACAGCGTAGGATATACCATGGGCAATGGATTGCCCGCTGTACTACATGCTATGAAGTGTACTTACACGGATAAAAGGAATATAATTGATACACTTATGTAGAATTATAGCTTATTACACCCAATAAATTCTCTATTTCTTGTGTGTGTACAATTAAAATAAAATTTTCCAGGTCAAAGCCTAAGCCGCCGTCCCATGCAGATGTTTGGCATTTTCCTCAGGTTTGGGTTTTTATCCTTTGAACTGTTACTGCAATACATTTCATTGACACATGGGAAACTGTAAAATTAGCAAGTGAAATGATGCCTTGGTTTCTTACCCTGATAAATAAAAACCCATCCTGAACTGAAGCTGAATTATGTCACTTATCCCCCCGGCCGTCACCGCAGCCAGGGCCACCACCCAAACCCTGTCCCAGGAGCCCGGTGCAGCACAGGCAGCGGCTTGGCTCTGCTTTACGTTATTGTCTGCACATCAACTTCCCCGTCACATGAGAAAAGATTTAAAAAATTAAGTTTGTCTAAAACTACCGTGGTGCTCAGGCCGTGGGTGAGGCGTGTGGAGAGCAGGAGACAAGGCAGGGAACCGGTTGGGCTTTATGCTCCCTTGGCTTCAGTGCTGCAAGGGGGGGTTTATTGTTATTTAAAAATAGTGATTCTTTTCCCACAGTAACAGGTGATTTAACTGGAGCTGACAGCTGGCTGTTAAAAATAACGTCCAAGTTACCGTAACAGGAGGATGCATCCCGAAAAGTCTCCCCATGCTGGTTCCCTTCCGCCGGTGCAGGGCCACCTCTCCCCACGCCAGCCATGTCGACGCAGCCGTGCCACCGCCGCAGCGCGCGTCTCTGCCCGCTTTCAGTCTCTCCCTGCCTGTACTGATGGGAACAACAAAAACAGAAGCTGAGGCCAGAATATTACTGGGATGTTTGTGCCTTTGCTAGATGCTGCGTCGCTTTTCAGCCATGCACTTAGATTAAATAAGATTTTTTAAAAAAAAGCTTGCCGGTGCCCTGGCCTGGAGCGCCTCTCTGCCGGACAGCCCTGTGAAATGCCCGGCCACGCCTGGCCTGTCCATCTTCCTGATGAACAGATCAAGTGTTTCCACGAGGCAGACCTTTGTTATGCGGATTGAAAACTAAATTTAATTAAACCCATTTAAAGCTGTAATGAAGCTTTTTATCTGCATGGAAGGATATGAGATGTTTGAATGCAACGTGCAAAACGTAGGCGGCCCAGGCACCCCGGGCCCTCGCCACGGGGAGACGCCTGGCTGCCCCAGGAAACGCGCGGTACCACGCAGCTGCAGTAGCCCCGCTGGCCCAAAACACCCACCGGGACCCAGCACCCTCACAGGTGGATGAA
>NW_009260398.1:499323-500381 GCF_000687185.1 Egretta garzetta | reverse complement strand
CAGTGACGCCAAAAGCAAGTCTCCTGTTTCACGGGGCGTTTGTGAACGGAGCCCGGTGTACAAAGTGCCCCGGTTTCACCTCCCCTTACTCCTTCCCAGGCCAGGAGCCTCCACCAGCCACACTTCACCACAGCTCCACCAGCCACACTTCACCGCAGCGCACGCTCCGTCAGCAGAGGCTGCGGAGCTGTGGGTGCTGATGGCTACCCCGGCGGTTCCCCACAAACCTGGGGAATTCTTCTGACCCCAGCAGATTTTATCTGACTCCTACCGGAACGGGCATGAATTTACTTGACTACTGGGAAATCAATACGGATGCGAAGGAGCTGTTCTGTGGCCTGTCGGTGCCAGAGGCTTAGAGCAAAGACTTCAGCTGGGGCACTGCTGCGAAGAGGTGGAGGGAGGCTCTGGGCCTCTCTGAAGGATGCGCCGGGCATCCCTCTGGAAACGGTGTCCGGCATCCCGAGGGCACTGCCACGTGCATCGGCAAACTCCCCTCGGGGAGCTCCCGCCTCGTGCGAGCCCGGCCCAGGGCCGGCTGTGACACCGCGGGCTGTGACAGCCCAGTACCTGGGGCTTTCCAAGGCCAGGGAGGACGGGAAAAGCAAAACCACGCTCCTTGCCAAGCGTGTTCCGCTGCCCCTGTCTCTGAGGCCGTGGCAGCGTATCAGCTTACAGCTAAAACCACAGCTTCGCCCAGGCCTGAAGTCAGTCCCGGAATAACGATGCTGGTTTCCTAGGAATCACGGCAGCAGGAGCGTATTAGCTTTGCTGCTCTTCAGTCTGACTAAACAAGGGGAAAAAAAACCCTTTCTCTAGATAGCCTTTCTTTCTCTGGAAGCTTTTGCTACACCACAAAATATTGAGACGTGTCCTGGGAAGCTCCCCGCAGGAAGCTCCCCGTCCCCTGCCTTTCCCACGGGGAAGCGGTTGCGTCTCAGACGAGAGCCTTCGGGTGAGTGAGCACGGCAGGAACGGGCTGGAAACCTCTTCCAGCGCGCAAAAGCCTCGAATGCGTTACTGTCCCCGAGACGGCGCCTGCCCGACCCGACGCCCCA
>NW_009260398.1:497555-498208 GCF_000687185.1 Egretta garzetta | reverse complement strand
AGGAGGCAGCGGGGGCACGCTTGAATTTGAAAATATTTTATTTGAATAGTAAATAATTATACAGTTGAAACAGTTCTATCGAAGCACTCTATAAATAGCTAACAGTTAAGAAAATAATGTGTGTAGAAAAAGAGATTGCATCTAAAAGTAAGAGCTGTTGGTTGCACAGGATAAAATGGTTAAGACTGTGTCATTCTAGGTATAAAAGTTAAAACCTTTTTAGCAGATCCCTTTAGAAAAAAAAAGATCTTCTAAAACGCACAGTGAAATGGCAGGCGGGGGAGACAAAAAAAGCGCATTCGAGTATCTGCGATCAAATAATATCGATCTTCATAATTAATATAAATAAATAACAAATAAATAACATAATTACTCAACCCAACATATACAGATCGTCAACTCATGAGCTACCTCAGTAAGGGCGAAGGAACAAAAAACAGAGTTGGCATGTCACAGTTAAGGCAGTTTCTACAGCATTTTCTGGAGACCATCAACAGCAGAGTCAAGGCATTTGTGGCTAGACTAAAGGAAATTCTCACTTCTCCTCAAGCGGCGTGATCTGTTCACATTTATAAAAACCCAAACGAACGAAAATAAAAAAAAAATAAAATAAAAACCCGAAGAGAGACCCCGGAAAGGAAACCGTAAAGCCA
>NW_009260398.1:468715-493951 GCF_000687185.1 Egretta garzetta | reverse complement strand
GGTGTGTCCCCCCCCGGCCCCGCTTCACCAGCCGGGGCTGGCTGACCTCCCGGCGCACCCCCACCGCACCCCGAAGCACACCGTTCTTTCTCCCGGAGGCCAAGCGCCTCGTCGAGAAAAGCTGGCGGCGCAGATGTGTGCCCTCCCGCGGTTTGCTGTAACGCTCCAACAGCTGATGTAGGTGCAACAACCCAGCCCCGCCATCTGCATGTTTGCATCGCTGGAGCGCTGCATGTTGAAATAAACACGCGCCTGCGATCCTGCGGAAGGGTAAACATTCCCCACGCCGCCGCCCGGCTTCCCGCGACAGCCAGGAGCATCCCCTGCGCGATGCGAGCGTCGGGCGCAGCGCTGGGGTGACCACCGCAACCCCCAGGCTGAAAGCGTCCCCCCCGTCCCAGCTGTAACCGGCTCTTCCGTGCATGTGCCCCGGGTATCACCCCTAAACGCCGGAGGCTGATCTCCAGTTTCTGTGGAAACTGTACCCAGGAGCGCCCGACTCGTGCGTGCTGACGCGCCCCCAGCTCTCGCACACCCCTCCCGAAGGTGCATTTCCCCCTCGTTTTTACATTTCACCACTAGCGTATGCGCACGCTGAAGCCAGCGGGAGCAGCAGGAAGCGCGGGCAGTAGGTCTCCTGCTCCCTACAGCGACGCAGCCGATCCCGAGGCGTTTTACATCTATTCCCTAAGTGCACGGTACCCACTATGTGCTTGGCAGCGTGCCTAGAAGGAACGCCCAAGGGAAGTGTATAAATGTGGCATTTAGCAAATATAGTTCACATCACCGTGAAAAAAATCCAAGTAAAAGTACAAAAAGTAAAGGCAGACCTGCGATCAGCGGCAGATACCCCCATCTGCATTCGTGTAAGCCTTCTGACGCACAGAGGCGCTTTCAGTCCGTCCAGCAGGACCGTGTTGGTGTGTAGGGACCACTGCAGCAAGAGGGCAAGGCAGGCCAGTCTTTCCGTCCGTAGGACACCAGTTCCCCCTTTGCCAGTTGCTCACACTTAGAGCGCGCGAAATGCGGCTGAATGGTGGCAAGAAAAACGCTTCTCGTCAGGCCTCCATTCCGCAGAATCTCATTTTGGGCTCTTTCATAGATGTCCTCCAAGAGAACCTGAGCCCAACCTGCACTGAGGCGCTTCCCGTGTCCCGGCCACAGGAGGAAGGTGGCACCCAGCACGGGGGTCGGGCGCCGTGTGGCTACAGCTGTGACCACGACAGCTCGCCCGTTTGGGCCGTGGGAAGAGGTGGGTAGCCCTGCAACGTCCCTTCCTTTGGCCACCCTGCCCCCACTCCCCGTTGAGTCTGTTTGTTTTCTGCACAGTTAAAAACTCTGTGAGCGAATACTTAAAAAATACTGCCACCGCAGGGGATTCCGTGGCGTTAAGCAAAGGCAAAGGCAGCACGAGGAGAGAGAGGGTAAGTCGGTCCCAAGTAGCGGGTTGGAAGCGCCAAGATCCAGACTGCAAATTACGTTTGAGATCGGCCAGAAGGTCGTCGGGGGGCGGGGGAGGCGGTTTGGGGGGGCTGGGAATCTGCAGTTAGCAGCTCCTGTCAGGGCTTTGGATTCTGAGCAGGCAGTTACAGGCTGCTGAGACTTTATGCCTCCGTCTACGGTACGAAGGCCAAAGCTGTGAACAGCATTAGCAAACATTTTAATTTCACCCTTATTCAGGAAATCCACTTATCACTGAAAAAGCCCGCTCCTTTCACTTCTCTGCTACAAAAGCCATTCCCCGTGGGGAGATGTCGGAAAAGCCACCTCTCGTAGGCTCAGCTGAGACAGGCCTGGGATCGCCCAGAGCCTATGCGTATTAGGGAGCAATAAATAAAGGGCGTAACCGAAGAAAAAAGCCTCCAGGTTCTGCGCAGTAGTCGTACTAAACTGCACGTGTGATGCAAAAATGCTGTGAAGGACGACAAAGCAGCTTCAATTTCTACTGGCAAATTTGAAAATAGGCCTAAGTAACCCAAGTGACCAACATGCTGTTGTCGGTGAAGCCCCGCTGCGGGGTACGGGGCCTGCTCGCGTTTCCCAGAGGAAACAGTTAAACAGGAACGTGGAGCTTTAGGAGAAAGACGGGCGAAGAAGCCGAAGTGAACAACACTACCAAATTACCTAAATAATAAAATGCACTCGCCAGTCATTTTTCTTACCTGTTCCGCCATCAGGACTTGGCGCAGTTCCTTCTTGAGATCAATAAACTGATCGTGATAGATGGCCATGGACCAAGGCTCCCTGAAGTAGCTGGTTAAAAAAGAAGAGATTTAGTTATCTTGTGAACCTCTCATTAACCACTAATAAAGTATTTACCTGCTTTTTTGCCTTTATAAATTACAGTTCTGGACCCATCATGATCGTTTGTTCATAAAATGCCTCCCGTAACAGCATGGTCAATCAATTCTTTTAATGGATGTTCCTGATGTACAGCCAGCTTCAGTAATTACATTTAAAGTGGCTTAATTCAGAGCTGTGGCAAGACCCAGTGAAGAATCCTGATTTTATCAGAATTTAAAAGCCTGAAGACCTGTAAAGAACGGTGTCTCCATTATCTGTCCTCATTTGAGAAAAGCAGATTGCAGGATTAACTGAACTGCTGCATAAACAAATTAAATTTGTGTAGACAATGACACAAATGTTGTTCATCATTAAGGTTTCTGGATTAATAAAGGCCAGAAAAACAGGCCACCGCAGTGCTGCAATATGTTCTTTGCACCACCACGCTAGAGCTGCGCTGGACCTGTGCTCGCAGCGAGCTCTCCTAACTCTTCCCTTTGGTGACAGCATTCACGACAGCGTTCTTCTGTGAAAAGGGAGTAAGGGCGGAGAGGACAGGACTCGGTGTAGAACCTCAGGCTGTAGATATAACCAGAGGCAGCTAGATTGCAAAGCTGTGATTTATTTCTCTTCCCTCGAGAATGAAAAATAATTTTTACAGCTTCGGCGAGATGCTCCGTGTGTAATTCCTGTTGACGCTAACTGGAGTCGGGAGGTGCCCCACGTAACGTGCCCAGTAATGACCGAGCAGACGTCCGCAGGGTCACCCAGGAAGTTCTAAGAGGAGCGCATGTGCGTGGCTGCGACCAGCATTCTGCTCCTCGGAATGGCAGCAGCACGGGCGCTCGGCTCTGCTGCCCGGGGTAGGCGTATGCTATCGCTCGGTTCAGTTGCGTGGTCTTTAATCGAAGCTCTGGATAAAGCAACTGAGAAGGCACTAGCCAGGTTTAATAATTCTGACATACCTGCCTACAGAAAGCTCGCGTCCAGTTTCCGTTCTGCACCAGATCTTTTTCCACCAGTGCCAAATGGCAGGATTTCCCCCTCCCGCTCTGCGAGTGAAACTCCAGCGCTCACTAACGCCCCGCACAATTAATAACAGCGTGCACCTGGCAGGGCCGCGCTGGGTCTTTGCATACCCGTCCCACCATAAGCTCTCTCCCCCTTCCCGCTGTGCCCCTTCATCTGGGTTTCTCTTTGTATCGCAGGCTGGCTGGGGCTGCCTCTCCGGGATCTGCACGGTGTCCAGCACAGCGGGGCTCTCTCCGATAGATGTTTTCGCAGTATAAATACTTATCGACGCGGTCACAAACACTGTGTTCCTGCTATGGTAGGTGCTGCCCAGCCTCCGAGCCTCGGGTAGCTGTTACCGCGGCTGACGCTACCTGTTCATGCGGGCGTGAAACGTCAGAAAAGATGAGCTCATCTCATCTGTAAGCGTCTTGATTTAAGTGCTTACGTACCTGTAAGGTGTGCAGAGAGCTAGGAAAGAACGGGCTATTCCCCAAATCTTTAAAGGCCCTTCGATTTCAGAAGGAAAACCCCCACCCAACACAAGCCTTGATCCTCGAGAGCAAAGCAGGGAAAAGGGGGGTGTTACACAAGAACACGTTAAGATACTTAAAGACTCCCTATTTTTACTGCTATGCCCTGCTACAAGCCGTGTCCCACTGGCCAAGCATTTTCTTTTCAAGCTGCCATCTTAATTTTAACCCTCGCCCTGATAGGGTGATTTCATCTCGACTGAGGCACGTCTTCCAGCCGCCTTACCCCGGTTAAGTTGTTCGCCTGCCCTCTGGAGATGTTGCGTTGGGTGTTGGTTACAGAACGTTTCGGGGATGCTACGCATTACTGCTACCCTTACCAGCTCGGTCCGTAACTGCACTGTCAACTGCTCCTGTCAATATTCACAGCTTCAAAACATGAAGCGTGTCACCCAGTTTGCAACATTTAATGGAAACAAAATGCCCCTTTTTTGGGGAACAGCGAGTGTCCTGTCTGTACTTTCCAGAAAGGCTGCCACGAGGAGCTGCTGGAAAACAACATGTGCCCCGAGATTCCCTTCACTTCCCCTCACCTGAGGAAACGCAACCACCAAAGGCAATTTAAAGGTACGCTTCACAGAAACAATTCACTTTCTCTGCCGGCTCTGCGGTTTTTAATATTTATCTCTTCAGTTCGAGTCACCTTTCTAAAGGGGCACATGGTGTTTTTGAGACAGCAGATCTACATATGGCTGCTAAAGGGAAGCTCAGTAATGAAAAAGCCCCTCTGACGCCAAACCAACAAGTTGACTTTCTGAGGCTCATTCTGAATTTTATTACCACTTCAGCAGCAGTCCCTCAGGGCGCGCCGTAGAAGGCTTGAAAGTATAATGCTCTTCAGTGCACAAGATGAAGCTGGCATGCTACCAACAGAGGCTCAAAGGCTCCTCAACTATCATGAGAACGGCATCTGCCACATGTGTTTGCACCATTTAGGCTTTCATAACCTGCCAGAGTGATCAGGCTAAATATGTACAAGATGACAATGTTTGCCAGGAGCATAACGGGTTTTCAAACTTGGTCACTTCCTAACGGGGATCCCCTGCTGGCAGACTTTTATATCGACAGAAGCCATCACGGGAAGGCATTTGTAACGAGATGGGATGAAACGGTCTCCTTGGGAAGACAATAAGCGACATCCTTTTTGTTGCTAGGAAGCTGGGCTCGCCTTTTCATTGACAAACAATATTTAAACTCTGTTCTGCCTCGTTTGTGATGTGTAGCCTACATTAGATGAAAGGGGAGAAGGAGGAAAATATTTAGTGGCGTCCTGTACAAAAGACAGGGATGGCATCTCTCCCCTTTCAAGAGCTGCAGCGTGAAACAAAACGGACAAAGTTGGCCACTGCTATGCCAGCAAAAACGGAGCGCGCGTGCACGCGGCTTCCCGTCTGAGCACGGTCGGTATCGACTCTCCATTCCATTTGCAACTGCACGCCGCTTTGGGAGGACAAGGCTTCTGCCTCCGAGAAAGCTAATTCCAAAGCTGCCGTAGGTCTGCGGCGTGTCCTGGCACCCTACAGCAGAGCACAGGGACCCGACCCTCACCTCCGGCAGCGTTTCTGTCGTCTAACGGCACGAGACTGATCACTGACAGCAGGTTGTTAAAGCCAGAAAATCTTAAAATCTGAATGAAAAACCTTCAGAATAACACACTCTGTTTGTACAACAGCAAAACAAAAAGCAAGATATAAAGTTAAAAAAAAAATCAGTAATTGAAGTTTTTAAAAATAATTGTAAATCCCATGACGAGGAAGTGATGGCGGAAAGGTGAAGACCAGCTCTGTGGCGTGAGCTCATCTGGTGGGGCACACCTCATCTTTACCCTTCGCGACGGTAATGCTCGTACGGATCAGTGTTATCGCACCACTGCAACGTCTTCCAAACGTCTGCGGGCTGAAGTTCTTCCCTCTGCTTCCCTTCGTGAAAATGAAGTAAAGCAAGGCCCCAATAATTTCCACTTACATTGTTAAAGATGGGCTTCTGAGGACCGTGGTTGATTTTGTCTTTATGCATTTCGCATGGGGTGCTTTTCTTGGGAAAATCTCAGCTGAAATCCTCTCAAAAAAGAAAACCAAACAAGTTTGGTTGGAAAGAGCAGCTGAAAGCAGCGACATGAATGTATCCAACATGGCAAAAAAAACCAGAAACCAATTTTTCAAAAAGGTCTGATTTTTTCATTCCTCTTCATGTGAAAGTAAACCTCATTATTACAGCCTGGAAAATAGTGGGTTTCTTTTTTTTTTTTCTTTTTAATATGAGGATTATAATGTGTTTTTAATTCCTTCCACTCCTTTTCTTGCTGCTTCCATGAGCCCGATGACAGCAGAGGTAACGGGTGCCACCGCAGGCAGCCCGTGGGCACACCTATGCCCTGGGAACGCAGGCCCCACGGCTCACTAGGCAGCGGGAACGATCCCTCCCTGCAGGTGAGCTCATCGATCCAGAGCGCGTGTGCGCCCCGAGGCCGCCCCGCGCTGGCGCAGAGCCCCGAAGGGCGTTCCAGCTGCCCCCGAGGCGGCAGGCCCTCGCCGCCGCCGCGCCTGCGCTCCCGGGGACTTCCCTCTGCTCCGAGACCGGGACAAGGCACAGGATCTTCGAAAGCTCGACGGGCAGCGGGGCACCTGTTCCTCGTGACCATGCCTTTGAAAAATCCCTCTGCAGAGTACTGGCTCGTTATTAACTACAGATCTTGAGGATGCTGTGGCTGTTGGTGTTCTTTGGCTACTCAAAGCTTTTAGGGAAACAATAATAAAACCAAACGCAACTCCTGCATCCCCGCTCTTTCACCGACACACATAAACGCGGAGGAAGCAGCTACGTTCAGAAACTCAGACAGTCTATGAAGTAGTTTGAGTCTGTTTGCGACTTCTGTTAAATGTCTCAGTACTCATTAGCACGGATCCCTAAACCACGTTCGTTTCCTCACAAAGCAGTCTGCGGCTCACCAGCGCCCTGCCTCGCCTCGCCAGCTCCGTGGGACGCCGCTCGCCGTCGTGTCTTCCGCCAGCAGCACTGCAGGCAGCGCGGAGCAGCACGCGCTTCTGTGGTGCGCAGTGCAAGGCAGAGTCATCCATGAACTTAACCTCCTGTTAATCTGCAAGTAGTGCAGTCTCCTCTTCTCTCTGAAGCCGCCCACTTCGTACCACACGGTGGATTTTCAAGCTGGATATCCATTTTTCTGGGTTTACGCTTCTTTTTTTAAGAAGAAATGTAATGCTTGAAATGCACTATCTCCAGGCTGTACCAGCTACATCTGGAAGATTCCCTGTCAGTTCTCAAATACTCAGACCTCAGAATATTCAAAGTCATTCCTGAGCACGTTTGGACTCTTTAAACTTGTGTGACTTTAGCAGTTCATGGAAGCTGAGTTTCTCATTGGTGCCTTTGGCACACGATGGAAAAAGCCGCCCCGCTGCTGGCGTGCTTTTGCTGCAGCGTGCCTCGTTCCTCCTTGCTTTTGCCCCTCTCTCGTCAGGAAGAAGAAAGCTGCTGCTACTGCAAGCACCGTGAACCAAGCCAGGAGGACAAACAGATGAAGCTGAAGCAGCTGCCCGGCCGGCGTGGGCCCCGGTACAGCACAGTTATGCCAGGGGCGCCTACGAAGAGCAGGGAGTTCCGCAGCGGGGAGAGGAAAGCGCTGCGCTGGGTTGGGGTGCAATGCAATTTTAATTTCCAGGTCATTCTGACATTGCTTCCCAAACAGTCTGCAGATTAGCAGAAGCCTTTTCTCCAGCACAAGGGCACGTAAGAAGCGGTGTCCCATCTCGCCAGGAAAAGAGAAGATGCCTTGGTTTGGGGACAATACATGGATGCTTTTAAGACTCTTAATTACACAGATACTGAGATGCCAGTAAAGGATACAGAGAATTTCCAGATAGACCTTGCACGGCTGGACCGGGAATTGTAGAGTGTAAATTTAAAGACACTATAAACAGAACCACTGAACATTTCCTGCTAAATATCATCTGACCAAAAATCTTGAAAGACAGCTCGTTTATGTAGGTAAAAAGCAAGACTAATTTGTGTAAAATCCCATGAAGCACCACCTGAAAGCACTGCTCGTAATCACAAAGAACATAAAATGTTCCCTCGTCTGCAATTTCTTAAAATTCACTTACAACTGCTGAACGATCAAGCGAATGTTGAACCAATGCTGGTTGTGGCAAGGAAGCTATTTAACTCCTTGTTCTGTAGTTCCACTCGCTGAGCGCCTCTGTGGCCACGCACTTCAGTCACTCCTGTTGAACTCATTAGCCCGGGACCCTCTGCTACTGCCCTCACCCAGCAATTAGCGACATCGGCAGCCTTACGGCCAATGAATCTGTGATTTACTTCATCAGGCAGATTTACAAACTAACGGTAGCGTTCACTAACTTACAGGCTGACATTTCTTTTGTACTTTTTGGTAAGTCAGTCACAGAACGGAAGCCTGCGCTGCTTTGCCACTGCTAACAGAGCCACGACCCAGCCTGCAACGTCTTCTCTTCGGAAGACAACTGGTTTGAAAGCCGTGGTTTACAAAACCCTTTTCCTGAAGCTGCAATAGCAAAACAGTGCAGCGCAGCTGATCTTGCAGCTCTTTCCCAAGGACGATGGGCACTGAATCCAGGCCTCGCAGGGAACAACACTGATCCCACTGGGCCCACTCCAAAACCTCGCTGGGGCTCCTGCAGAGACCCGCTGACTGCAGGGGGGCACGGGTCATGGTTTACACAATCTGTTGCTTTGCCAGCATCTTCACTTTGCAAATGCCGGCTATCCATCGCCACTGGCAAGTCATTCCTGTTTTCTGCACGTTTAATACCCTGGGAACGTTACAGTGCGGGGCCGTTACCTGGAGGCACCCTCAGAGAGCGGATCTGGGCGATACCGGCTCCACACGGAGGCAGTACAGCCCTCTCCTGTTCTGAGTGCCCGCGAGATCCTCTCCCTTCTCTCAGCACTGGAATTCGGTGAAGGTTGGACACTTTACAGATGGCAGCGGTTGTCGTGTAGCTGGTTCTCACTGAACTGCTCTTCAAACTTTCTAAACTCTGTGTTTTTTAAAATGGATCTAAACCCATTGCTCTCTGCTCTTGTTAGGACGAAATTATGGCTGACCCTGAAATAAGGTTTATTGCATTTTTTCACACAGCACGATTTCACATGCAATGTATTATGAAAAACAATTAAAAGGAAATTAAATCTGACGCACAAAATCAATAAATATGTGTGTGCAGTGGAATGATTGTTTCTCTGCAATTACTTGTTTATGAATTCAGTGTTCAATCATTCATAGTGGTTTGCATAATTATTAATATGAATCAGCAAGGTTCGACTGCAAATCCACATGGTAAGGTTCAGTTGACTAGCCTTTACTTACTAATTTGGCCGTGGGGTTTCTTAGTAACGTAGCTCTTCATTAGCAAGTTAGCTGCTCCTTAAAACCTGCATTAACGTACAGACATGTAAAGCTACCTGAAGGACTCTACCACTTACATGGGTTTGCTATGTGAGTACAGCTTTGCCAGCGCACCGTGGGGTGAGCATTTAATTCTGGTAGCAAAAAAGCTGTTAGTGCTTTGATATCCCTTCACGTGTTCCTCTTTCCTTATCCTGTCTCTCCCATCATAAAAAGCCCACAAATTTCCCTCTAATTAGGCTGCGAAGCGTACTGAGCAGCATTAGTCCCTCTCAGCCATGCTCACTACCTGCCACATTTCCTCTCTGGTTTTTTTCATCCCTGCAGAAAACAAGTCTTACCGCCTGCGTGATGAACAAAAGCCTAAGGTGGAATCCCTTAAATGTAATCACAGTGTGCTAATGGTATGGGATCCGGCGAATTCCAGGCAGCAGGGCATTCTAGTATTTCTCTTAATGAACAATCACTCTTCGGTTTTGAAGGTCTGGTTTAAAACCAGCTTTTCTATGTAGCATGCATTTTGTGTTTAAATAATCGCTGATCATCCTGCCTAGAAGTAATAAATGTATATCTTTACCAAGTCCTTTTAAAAATAATACTGAAAACATCCAATGTTTTTCTTTTTCCTAATTTATTTGTTATAGTGCAAGATTATTATTAGGGTTGCGTCAATAAACAGTGCAGTGTGGTGTTCCTGCTTAAACTCCCATCCAGTGGCACCGCTTACCAAATCACTTCCAGCCCAATGTGAACAGTTCTATGATGTGTGAATTGAACTTAAGCAGAAAAGATCTAAATGGTTACTTTAAAATAATAAGTAAATGTTGTTCATATCGCTTAAAACATTTCTGAGCACTCAGCTTGCACAGCTAGTACAAAAGCTGTAACGTGGGCATAACTGACCAGGTTTGAAGGGAACAGCTAAGGAAGCAGCCAGTGGCATTATCCACTTTCATAGTTTCTGGGTGGAATTTTCCAAAGCATCTCAGTGAAAGGGAGTTTGACTCCTTCGCGCATTTCTGTTGCACGTTTGGCACCTCGTGTCCCATTGCGTATCAGTACCTGTTGCTGTTGAAGGTGTGCAGCTTCACGTAGAGTATCCCTTACTTTTTTCCAGGGTGCTTAGCCTCTTGGACAGCAACACCCACCACGGCCAGGCTGCACGCAGGAAAAGGAGCACTAGCCTGGTCTCGTGTCACCCTGCTAACAGCAGTGAAGACAGATCTTCTAACAGACATCGGGCTGGATCACCACAGATCTATGCAAGTGTAAGTTATGTGAGCACTGAATCCTATCTGCTGTTCTGGCACTGGGAAAAAATTTCCTTAGTCACTACATTTCGGCAAAATCCTCTGTACTTTTTGTCCCATGCACAGGTATTGCCAGAGTCATAAGCCACCCTTCCACCTCCTACTTGCCAAAAAGCCTCTGGTTAACATCTGCTGATGGGGGCTTCTCTCTACGCACCCAGCCCCTCATATCACCAGTCCCCAAAGTGACCTTTGCAGATTGGTGGACACATAAACCCCAGCTCTGGAGAACCCCAAAGCTTGCGGTGGAGATGAGGCACTCGGAGTGCACCTGCACCTTGCTGCTGACAGCTTTGCTACCGTGCGATGAACGGTGGCAAGTTCATCCTCCGCATGGTGCTACCTGAGACCGCTATGTAGGGTAGACAAATTGTCAATGAGTTGGACGAGTCCTTAAAATGCTGGAAACCAAGTTATTAAAAAAAAGGTAACAAGTCTCTTTGAGCTCAGCTTGGATGAGCCTGCCTGTAAGGTGTCTCCGCTAACCGCCCTTTAACATTCACGCTGCCACCTTGGACTCCCCCACAGGACTGACCCCGCAACGTTCCTCAGCTCTTGGCTGGAAAGCCAACGTACATCCACGGCAACACCTGACCATCCAGCCCGTGCGCACCAAGGTGGCTCCACGATGCAAACTGTAGTAAGTACAGATGGCTGAAAGCGCATTTCTGGTGAGAACTAAATATAAACGCAATATAAATAGAGCACTTAGTACTCGGTGTTATGTGTTATTCAAAACACTTTGACTGCTAAACCATGCGTCAGTCTATCAGCATGCTCGACAAATTGTGAAATACTGAAGTGCTTAACACACAGCAGCTCACCACCCTCAGCAGTACGCCGAGAGCACTCGGCGAATCGGTACAAGAAGAAAATTGAGAAAGGGATGGCTGAGCATCCCAACATGTCAGAGGGTGCCCTTTAGAAACTGATTGGCATAATGATGTCGCCTCTGCCAGGACGCTTCATCCCTGTCAGCCCAAATCTGCGCCTCTCCCCCGGTGGCGCTGCCTTTGCTGCGCTCGCTGTCACGCCACGCTGGTACTCCTTTCCCTCGTCACCAGTGCTACTGCCACATTAGCGTGCTGCAGCCAGCATCTTCTGTAGCTCATGACTGAAAACAAGTTAATTAATACAGTATTACAAAATCCCACAGAAAAAACCCACTCACACCTAATTTGATAAATAAGCTACTTAAGTATTTTAGAAACTAGCGGATCAGATTTTTATGCATTATGTGAGTAGATTTGGTTTTCATTAATGCCAAATGAAGCCTACATGAAGCACTTCTACCCCATATTAAAGGCATGATGCCAGTGAGCATCCATTTGGTTGCCAAGTACCAGGAGACCCCTCTAATTATCCATTTTGTTCTTAAGATGCAGCGGAGGGAGATTCCACCGCTCTGTGGACACGTTCCATAACTTGGCAACTGCCTTACAGTCGCCTTCATCTGGGGAGAATACAAAAGGGTGTAACTGGCTGGTTGCATTCCTCCTTTGTGAAGCAGTATGGAGCACTGATGACCAGAAACAAATCTGTAAGCTTAAAAATAAAAGAAAAAAAATATTTTTGAGCTCTCTCCCCACCCCCCCTCTTTTATCGGCTGCTATGGCAATGGAAAGAATCTGAAGGCTTTCAAGCGAGCACTGGAGACCTCCGAGGGAAGGGAAGGAGTGTGGTACAGGGGACACTTCATACGAAACCTACTGGAATTTGCTGTCTTTTGCCTTCAAGAGAAGTCGTCCCTGTTGGACAGAGCCTCACTCTTAGGTGCTCAAATACCAGCTCAAATACCACCTTTTAAGAGGCAACCTTACGGGAAATTAATAAGAACTGCAGAAATTCCTTCCTGAAGTGGATTCCAAATTTAGGCAGTAATGCTGCTAAACTTCCAGGTGACATGAAAGGTTTGTATACAAAATCCTCGGCTTTAGGACACCGTGTCTTCGGTTCCTGTGGCTTTGCCTGCCCTGACATGGGACAGCTGCATTGTAAGACCTTTCTGTTCAGGAACGGAATGGCCGAAGGCCTGGGTGGAGTGAGTACGCCTACCGTGGTGGCACGCGGCAGACAGAAGGGTGACCATCGCTGATGGCAACAGCGCCTTTTTCTTGTAGCACGGTGACAAGTGAGGAGGAGACTTTTCTTGGTCCGTAAATATTGCCTGTCCAAGGCCCTGACAATTTGCCCAGTAGACCTTGGCATCCCTTAGAAGTCAGAGGGATGAAGGGCAGCCTGCTGCTACGCAGTCAGAAGGGAGCTGTCCGACTGGATGCGGCCATCTCCTGGCCTAACAGCCTATTTGCACAGGTAGAAACAAAACCACTGGCTGTTAGATTTGTGTTTAGCTAAGTAATGAGCTGAGCCCACTCACACGCTACTCTGAATTAAGCTGGAATACCTAACACCTACGAGAATCAGGCCCAAACATGGCTGCAGAAGCTTGACTATAGGCAACTATTTTTGAAAAAGACTAATATGTGTTGTTACCACATTATGTCCGTATCACTGGGATGACAGCTAGGGCAGCTAGGCATTCTGTGGAGCATTTATTTTAACTGTGCAGTTGTAGGGTTGCACCAAGACCTCCTTTGAGAATGCACATAGTACCCGTCTGCTAAAGGAGAAAGGAAAAGAAACTTTAAAAGTCTTTGGTTCCATCAGATACAGTGCTGGCTGGTTTAACTATGAGCGCTAAAAGCACTGTTTCCCTGAAAAAAAAAATTAATTCAAAAGCATTTGAGGCTTTCAGTGAGCTGTGAAAATACTGTAATAGGGAGGAGGAGCGCCTAGCTCGCTAAAAGCTTACGCTCTCAAGCGCGCTCGGGCATTTTGTAGCTAAGTGACTGTGGCAATAGTCAGATGATTTTATGCTGGCTTTTCGGTTACTGCTTGCGAGGTTGATAAATTTATGAACTTGGCAGTCTTGAAGGGCAGCAGTCCGAACACACACAAACCGTACGCAGGGCGACTGGGGCATCGGGGTGTTGGCCCTGCAAACTGGGGGCCGAGGGGCTGGGAGGAGGCTGGGACAGCAGCGGCTGGCAGAGCCCTCTGGCAGGCAGCGGGGCAGGGCGATGCACGCCCACCACCCTGCTCGGCTTCCTCCACCCCGAGCGTGGACTGTAGGGGAGCGAGGAGGCGAGGGAAGTGATTTCAGCCTTCATGTGGTTGCGGGTCAGGTCCTGCAGCTTTTAATCACGCTGAACTCATACTGAAATCGATGGAACTTTTCTGCCAGCGAAGGGAAATGTTATTTATCTCATTATTACCATTAGCTGCGGTTTCACGCGCACAACCGGAAGGGGTTACTTCTTCAAGTTAGCTGAATCTTGAGGGCCTGTTGTTCATGCTAATTTGAAAATGGCACTGGCACATTATGGTCAGGAAATCCGGTATCATGGGGTTAACTTTCAGCCCTTCTACCGAACGCAAATCAGTGAGGAAATTCATTGCTAGGTGCAGTCTCTAATTATTTAGAAGATAATTTGCATGCTACACAGAAATAAATTAGCTCCCAGGTGACAGCTGTTCCACTGTGTCCATTCCTGGAACTAGATGCCATGCTGGGAAATCTAAATGCAGACCAAAAGATTAAAACATTGCACTTTCTTGCCTTATAGGAAGCCCCCCCCAGATAGAGGCATAGAGAAGGGAGGAGGGGAATGAATGTTCCAGACCAGCCAGTTCAGCAGCTTCACTAACAAACCACCACATTTTCACGGTCTGCGTTTTCTTTTCACTAAGTGAACTTCACATCTTGCTAGAAGATACGGCAAGTGGACCTAAGTGTAATGCGTACTAGTTTAGCAGGATTTCTTTCAAAGTCAGAAAGAGGAATTCAGTCCTAGCATCAGGTTTGCATTCACACGGTCATGCAAGATCACTGCCGACCACGTGAACACCACCCAGAACAGTTTTTCTGCTTTTTTATCACACACCTAGCAATCAACGAGTACATTTTCATATGTTCCTTGCCAAAAGACGACCAGGCACCGCTTTTTATCTACATAAAAGCCTCAAGACCATCTTCGTCTCACAAGAGATGCTAAAACATTTTCCAACCTCATGGCTTCCTAACAGACAGTCTCCCCATGGCGAGGTTCTAACCCTGTATATTGCTGCATACTGTACATCTGTATATGCACATCGCCTACGAGACTGTATTGCGTGGATGTATACGTATTGTATATACCATACGATATTCTGTTCTATATTATGAGACTACATTATGTCGCCAGCCTTTTTCCATGGCTCTGCCTCCTCCTGAAAGAAGCAATTTCCTGTGCCGGGTTGCTTTGTGCTAGGAGTGCTACATGGAGCTTGCCGGCAGCTTGCCTCCTCCTCTGGCTGGTCCTTTCACCCTGCCTGCCTGACTGCAAAGGGCTGTCCTTCACTGCAGTGGCTCGCCCCTCTGCCTCCCACCTCTTGAACCAGCTAGAGACTCTATCCCCCTCATAGCACAGACGTTTGCGACAGGAATACCGGGCCGATATGAATGGAAACGTAGGTGTGCGTGCCTGCGTGCCTGTGAAAGCACCGGAAGACACAAGCGAGCAAGGATTAAAGAACAGCATATGGTAATTACTCAGAGCAACATCTGTGACTTCATTCAAATGACCAAACAGCAAGAAGAGAAGCAACGAGCCTATCTAGAGATAAGGTATAAAGATGAAGAACAGGGCTGGAGGCAATAAAATAAACAGATAAGGAAAACCTGGCAACTGTGATTCGGGAATTTTCCCACAGGCTAATGAGAGGTGAGATAAAATAATGAGGCAAAAGATCCCAAACAACATCCACATCTAAAGGCTGTAAAAGACAAGTCCAAAATTAGTTCGTCATCACTAATTAAGAAGAGCTCAAGAGACATGATGAGGACCTGGTAAGTGGTGTCCCTCTGCATGGCACGCTCGTGATCCTGGCCAGGGCACCCGGCCACGCGGGCCACGGTGCCTGTGAGGAGGCGGATGCGGGAGCACCCCGACCTTGTGCCGCGGCAGCTCCTGGTGAGCCCAGACCAGTTAAGATAGAAGCAGTCCTGCAGGAGCTGGTGGCTCCCCCGGTGAGCGGATATGCTGCCATCAGATGAAGCTGCACTGCTTACTCTTACAACGTTGTCTGGCCTGACTCATCCTATTAACAGACCATCACTGGCATCTTCGCCTCTCCTAAACATCCACAGAGATTTTAAAAATCTCAGAGCTTGATCTTACTTGTAATCCCCTGACCAGCTTGTGCAGCGTGTGGGGATCCTCTCACGATCGTGAGAGCAAGGGAGGCTGGTACGTTCTTAATTTCTCTCATGAAGAAATTAGCTGTCTGTTCAGAAAGTTAATGTCTCATCTCTTCAAAGTCTGTGTGTGCAGGTAAGTGCTGCTGCACTCAGGTCCTTGGGCTGGGCTTCGTGCCCAGCATGCAGCAACGGAGAGACGGGCAACAAATGCTGGGTTTGTCAAGGTCAGGGTCACTGCTGCCGGTGCTGGAGGCCGAAAGCCCAAAGCAAGAGGATTTATTCTTCCAGATGTCAATACTGGTGTAGAGTTTGCTAGCACATACAACAACTGGCACTGTAACCACGTCTGGGCAAACAACACAGGCCTCAGTGTCTGGCAACATTTGCAGTGCACAGAAAAGATTCGGTCGCAGCCGTGTTTGCATATTGTAGCACCATGAACAAGACTGGTGACACCTTCCCACAACCTGAATATTGAGTTTCTTCCAGTGCTCAAAACGTATTAGCTGATCAGCTGAGACAAGGGAAGAAGGTTATCTGTTGTCTTAGCCAGTACCACACACAGTTGTGTCCCCCTCCTTCGGTTTCTGCTTAGCACCCATTGACGATGTACCGCGTGTGTCAGCTTCACATGTGCTGTCTGCCAGCCCTCTCTTGTAAAACAAACCCAACATTTGCTATAATCAGAATCAATCCCTGTAGCAGCGATAATTCACAAGCTTCACACCCCTCTCACAGAAGCACACGAAGCCCTCCTGAAGTGAAATCTGTAAAGCAGCATTTTTATCCAAGAAACTTTTAAACCTCATAGCTGAAGTTTGGGTTCATCCTGTCTTTCAGTACGAGATGAGAAGGAAAACCGAGGAGCTGGGCTCCGTAATATTAACAATGAGGAGAGAGTGCAAAAGGCATCAGAGGAACCGTGAGAGCTGCACGCCCAGCCCTGGTGAAGCCCTCTTCAGGGGAGTTCACCCCTTGAGACAGCAGCTGATACTGCTGTTCCCAACACACAGCACACAAACCCATCTTTGGTCACTAACCGGAGGGCCTGCCTGGGTCCCCTCCTCCCTGGGTTCAGCAGGCATTCTCATTTCCCTGTCCTTAGCCACGTACAACGCCTTATCCGTATTCTGGCGAAGCTTTTTGACACTGAACCAGCCGAAGTGCAAAAGCTAGAGGAAGGAGGTCGGGAATTCAGAGGCTCCTAAGTCCCTGTCTCAAGATATCAGGTGCTTCACTCCTATGGATGTTTTTGAACCCGTAGGTTGCTGTTACCATGCAAAGTTTATTTTGGACCACAGCAAACTTTTACAAACTGTTGCCTAAATAACATTGTTTAATTGGAAAGTTTTGCTACCATTAATGCCTTTCTCCAAATCAGTTATAAATACAACAACATCAGACCTGGAGACTTCTAAGGCACCACTATCACCTTTGTATCACAATAAGAATTTACCATTTACCACAAAATGAAGTGACAGTAACTCCCTTACACCGAGAACGCCGTCGTGAGGATCAGCCTTAGGGTTTATCACCAGACAAGGAGGCAAGCTGAGTGTCACTGTCATCCCGAGCGATTGAACATCTCCCTAGAAACCTCTGGCTTAAAAATCTGACTCGAAGTGACAAAACCACTGACTTCTAAAAGGGACTTCTGAATATGAATTTTCAGTAAAAAGAAGATTGTTAGGGTTCATCTGAACGAGTTAAGCCTACTGAATATGCTAAGCAAAAGTTATAAAGATACTGAAATGCTCTTTCAGATGAAAGGTGGTCAAGTCAACCACTGCTCCGTCTCCAAATAAATCTCAGACACACAGCTCGTTTCAGGAAGGTCTTCAGGGCTTGCATTACCACTGATAATTTTGCCAAATGATGGAAAATATTTTTTTAAAATCGATCTTTTGTTCTAAGGGGAAACAGCCAGAAGATAAACCGCAACAAAATAAAATTCTGCCAGAATGGGGATTTTATGCGCAACGTTGAGCTACCTTACCTGTAAAGATCTGTGATCTGCCCTTCATTCCAGCGATAACAAAGATCATTAAGAAGACGCTCATGTTGTCCGTACAAGCAAATGTAGTTGGAGGTGGGAAAGGGTTCCTTTGAAAAGCAGGTGATGCTATCTACCGCACTGTATTTGTTGATATGCATCCTGAAATAATTCCCATGGCTTGCCTCCCCGGTTATAATCTCCATCCCCTGGAACAGAAAACACCAGGAAAGCTGTGGAGATGGAACGATGCCTGACTTGGCATACGCATGGGATATTTACCATTTCTTGAAATCCACAACCCATTTTTTTAACCAAGAACACCCATTCCCAGTAACGTGGTTTATACAACAAGGCACTTTGCTATGGTGTGGACACAAAGATTTTCTGTGTGGTTTAGACCTTGATTAGCTGCACACAAAACCGTGCAGCACACGACTGCCTGTGCAGCGTGGGCTTTGGCTGCCCAGTCCCAAGTGCCATCTGAGACACCTGAGGGTATACGGCCCATCCAAACTGGGCTGGCAGTTGTGACACAGGATCCATGGGAGACCTGTGACCTCCTGGAGCAGCAGCTGGAGGTCAGGAGGGATGCCCTGGGGCATCCCAAACAACACTGCACGCCTCTGTTTAGGCAACTGAATTGAAACCTATTCATCCTAATTTATTATACAGAGCCCGTATTATTGCATACACATGGCGTACCGTAATCTACTATGGGATACCATCCTGACGAGTGAAGAACACACTGATATACTTCTTATTCTCTCTCCAGTTTTATAACTATATGTAAATATTTCTGTGTACAGCATATAGACACATATACAGTGCACGTGCAGAGTCCAAATTTATGGTGCATGGCAGAAGCTATACGATGGGAGGCAGAGGGTTGGTACTACCACGTTCATCAGTCACAAGCAAACCTCAGTGTTACAACTCAAAGATTTATCGCATACCAATTAAGCATTTTTGGCTGCGTGTAGAAGTTTGCCAGCAGTCAGAGGCGTGATATGTTGGAACAGCCTTCCAAGGCAAGAAATACCAAGAAGGAGCCTGTTCGGTTCTAAAACAAACTTCTGAATTTTATAAATGGCATGACGCACTAGATGGTTGCCTGCAACTGCAGGAGGCTGGGCTCGATCTCTTAGGACGTTTCCTTCGGGTCTACGTTCTAGACTTTTAAATGATGAATTACCATTGCCTTCAAAATATATATGCATATACTTACATTACATACATATATGTATGCATATGTGTGTGTATATACACACAAACACATACACGCACGATTTAGAGTTGCTGTCAGTGACTCCCCCTTGCTAAGCTGAACAGGGGCTGCCACATGTTGCTGACACCAACTCTACTATCAAAAAAACCAACAATAATGTTGGATGCTGATGCTCAAACTGTAGCATTTAGTTTCAGCTGGTTAAATAAATCACTTAATAAAAGGCAAAAATGTAAAAATTTGCTTCAAACCTCACACTGCAGTGGGATGATCAAATGGCTTGAAGCTATTTTTTAAAGCTGTATTCATGTTCCAGTTTTATATATTTCTAAAACCTGTTGCTAGGCTACAGTAACCTTTGTTCCTTCCACCTCTCTCAGCTAATACCTTTCACCACTTCTCTGACTTCTTTCTTAGGAAATTCTTTTAGGATTTACATGAAGTTTCTGGAGTGGCTTTAAAGAAGCTGCCTTTTCAGACAGCAGGTAATGAAAGCTGCAGCAGAAGAATTCTAATCATGTTCTAGCAATTTGGAGTGACAAACCCAATTTCTCTCTCTCTGACAGTCCTTTCTGCCTCCCAGTACATGCTGCTTTGGACAGCTCATCCTGCACCTGCAAAGCTGGAAAACAAGGTGAGCCATGCTTTGATTCCTCCCAGCAAAGCATGGATTTCGTTTTAAAAAAATAACTTCTTTCTATAGACTACTGCTGTCCGAGTTTTAAAATCAGCACTGAAGTAGCCTTTCAAAAGCCACTCTTTACATCAACTACAGGAATGGGCTTGATGCAGAAATCCCTGAGGAAAGAGGTATAATCTGTGTGGAACAGGAGCTTGCCTAGGTGGGTGATCCTCTCTGGTTTAAAATACACCAATCTACTCCTCTTGTCTCACAGGTCAGGTTCTCCAGTAATAGAAGCATCTCGCATTTGTACCATGGGACAATCTCCCACCTAGCCCAACTGTGTGAAGTGCTTCCCTCTTTCTGGCCCAAAGACAACTTGCACAGTTGCAGCACTGGCTATTTCCTAGCTGCGAAGTACAGAGCATCCCTTCCAGAATATATTCTTTTCCTACTGGTCGAGAAATCAACTCAATTTCCCTGATAGACTGCGAAGTCTTAGCATCTGCATGCATTTACAGCACTTCATTCCAGGGAGGAGAGAGGTAGGCACTAAGGCTGAAAGCATATTTTAGTGAAATCCAGCTAATACTATCCTATGTCCTCCTTATAGAAATCACACATCTTTGAGAAAGCCAAATATCAGGAAGTATGGAAACAAACACCTAGGAGGTTCAGTTGGTTACACAATTCATACTTGTTCAGCAGCTGTGGCTGATTTATATGATGTGCCCAAGTTTAGCTGACTGGATTTGCCCTTACATAAATCTGATGGCAAATACCACCACTACCTTGATGTGCTGTGTATTAAATATGTGCTAGGAACTTCAAAAGCAACGTCTTCCATACGACTGAGAAAACTACTTGTCTCTCTACAGAATCAAGCAAAAAGAAAGCCATCCTGAAAAACAGAGTACAAGAAAAAGCCAGCGTGATAACCTCCCAACCTGTGCCCAGGAGCCAGGCACAGTGCTGAGCCACCAACTCTGGAAAAAGGAGTCAAGGAGTTGAGCTGTAGTGCCCCGCTAGGGAGCTGTTTCAACCCAAAGTGCTACAAACAGTAACAAAGAGTTCAGGGCATTGGGGCTTGACAACTATGTCCTGCCTTCAAGGACCAAAAACCCCTTGGTTTAGGTTGATTACATGGCAAAGGAATTAAGAACTGCAGTAAAGTAGATAATCAGATATGCTTATCTGTATGCATTCCACTTTTACAATATGACAGTGCATTTACATTAAAATCAATTAAATATTTTCAAATAATTGCAGAGATTTGTTTTTACGTGGTTTGTTCCATTCCAGAGTTTGCTGCTAAGCCCCAGCTCCGGAAGGTCTCCAAATACGTACTTAAACCCATGCTAACTCAAGATATTTGTAAGATGCATGGTACTTATACACGTACCTGAGCTATCCGAAATAAGAACATCTTCCAAATGGAGGACAAAACAAAAGTTAAATAAAGCAACTTACATGATCACACAGTGCGAGTTCTAAGTCCAGGCGGATGGGGATTTCTGGTTTGGAAATATGCAAGTAATTATAACCTCCAGGAAGAACACCTCCTGCCGTAAGTGAAAAGATGAGATTCATTAAATCATGAACAAAGAAGAAAGTAAGGTATTTGTTTGCCTTTCTTCTCCCATAATCCATTTTGTTTGTTTGTTTACTCAATGGCTCTAAAAATAAAACAAGAAACTTATTTTGTTTTGGTGGACTTCATGGTATAAACTCTTTTCCTACATATTGGTGCAGTAGCCACATGTTGAAAAGTTCTGATTATAGTTTTATTGATCTTGAACTTGGAATAAAGACACTGAGTCACCAGAAACACTCCGTAGTTACTACAATATAAATGAAAGCACAACGTGGTCCCTTATTAGCAAAAATCCACGATGCAAGCTTTTATTGCAGCAACTCGCCTCTCTCCGCTTTCAGGGCTTCGCTGCCATTAGATGGCATCCTCGGCGAGACGGACCTACCCTTACTGCATCACAGCAAAAATACCAAAAGGGGTATGAAAGTGCGACAGAAATCCATTTTGACGTACCTTTAATTTTACACCCTTTGTACATGGGGATGAGTCTGTCTGTGCCTTCTGGTGGCTTCGAAAAGGGCTTGGGGGTTGGATCAAAGAGATTCAGCAGAGATGCAGCAAGCTCAAAGCCAATCTCTTTTGAATTGAAGTTGCTGTGTGTCCATTCATCTCCATAATATCTCCTGGAGTACTTTGTTAAAGGACCTGCAGCCCTGATACTGGCATCGTTAGTACGGAACTCGGTATCGATCACAAGTCTTCCATCAAAAACAAGGCAAGCATCATTAATTGCCTTAAAGGTTTCATAATCCACTGTCCTGTAGGCGAAGCTAAAAAATGCCTAAAGAGATGTAAACAAGAGTAGGTTATTATACATTAGTTACTGGCTAATTTTATAAATCAAAACCTACACCTCATTCTGAATGTTATTGATTTTAAAAGCAAAGAACATGAAATATGATTTTATACACACAGATAAATCCTTCTGATCCAGTATTTATAGCTACTAAAATTAAAACAAAGACAGTAGAGGGGAGAATTACAAAACTAGACCCATCTACTTCTGGTTATTAATGAGGTTTATTTTAAAACCTCTAGTATTAACTCTGTCAAACACCTGAGTGGATGTGCACATTTCCTGTGTTAGCGTGAGCACATGGAACAGACCTGAACCATTTATGAAGTTGGTTTTCTTCTTTTAAATGCTCAGACTGAATAACCAAGTAATAGAATAGTACAATTCACTCTGCATTTTTGCAAGATAACTCTGTATTACAGGTATTTTTCCAACTATTGTGCCTAACTGTTTACCAAACTACATTACTACGGCTACCAGCACAGGGATAGCCAATGAAATGGAAGGATGGGAAATTCAAATTGTTCTGTGGAAATGCCATCCTCATTCAAACTACGACAGCAGAATTAAAGCCAGTGGAAGCTGTGGAGGCCGAGGCATTTGGAGAGGTATAAAAGGATGAGTATTTACATGAAAAGGAAAGCACTGAGATTTACTATACTTGATAGTGACATACATTTTGGAAAGCACACCCAAGCTTTGTCAGGACTGAACCACGTCTCTAGCTAGTCCAGATCTGGATAATACTTGCTTTAGGAGGCAGACTGATCTGTTCAGTGCTTGGGAGTGCTGCCCCTGCCGCGCTGGGGCTGGCCCCTCTCAGAGACAGGACGCCAGATCCATCTAAGATCATCCAGGTCAGCCCAGAGGAGCGTGGCAGTCACTTAGCGAATCTGGTGGTGAGTGCAACAGACACCTATTTGCTGTGGTTTGGTTTGCGGGACTGAAAAAAGATGTGGCTTCCATTCTCCGAAAACACTGCCTGTACTGTCTTACTCCTTTACAGAACCGGCCCTGAGGTAGGGATTTATCTTGGGACCAGCATTTACTGAAGCCACGAGCTCGTCTTCCCCACAGGAAGATTTCAAGGGCATTGAAAGAAAATCACCCTAAATCCTTAAATTCCTCCTCTAAGTCTCAAAGAAAAAAAGCTAGCGATAATTCCCTTCTTTTATCTTCTTGTGGCACCTGCATAGTCCCTCTCCTGGGACATGAGGAAGCAGATCAGACCTCATCTCCCCAAAACAGGAGCTGAGGCAGCACCACCACGACAAGCACTACAAAGCAGGCGGTGCTGGAAGCGGCCACCGATGCGTCCTGCGCGTTAGCCGTCGGTGTGAGCAGATGAGCACGCAGCACGGCATGCACAGCGCGCCGGACGCCTGAAGAGCCGCTTTGAAATCCAGCGCAGTGCGAGAGCGAGGACTGCGGGGCCCTGCCACCGCCCTCGCCTTTTGTCCGCACGCTCCGCGCAGGCTCCGCGCACTGATTAGCAGAGAGGAGCTTTCGAATCCATTTAGAATCACGCACATCTGACATTTCTCTTGATATGTGTTTTATTTGGCTTTCTACAGTGCTTAAAAGTGACGGTAAAGAGGCAAAAGCCCATCTGAAACCTGGAACCAAAAACGCGCTCGCTGAGGACAGAAGTGCCTATGCAGCTGAAGCTGAGAGAGGCGCTGGGGAGGGCAGAACCCGCGTCACCCGGAGGCGTCTCCGTTCCGGAACACGAGAAATGAGGAGCAGGTAAGCTGGGTCACTCCGGCCTGGAACCCGGGGCAGAGGCACAGAACAGTCCCTGCCCCAGGCCCTCACCTCCGTCGGACCACCGCAGGCGCGGAACCGGGAGGAGCTACAACTACACGCAGCATCTTCGCAATTGCCGCTTACAAAGGATAAACTGAAAGGTGGCAGAACTAAGGTCCCAAAAGTAGTGTAAAACAAGAGCACACTGGACACCGAGGGTTAAAAGTAGCAAGAATTACAAGGCCAAGAGATGTTTTAAACAAGATCGTGGTCTGTAAGGAGTACTGACCCTCTCATTGCTACAACACAGGTTGTGAAGCTCCAGAGCCTTTATAAAGAGCTTTCCCCTTCATCAGTGCCCTCGCCTTTTAAAACGATTAGATGACAAGTTGAATGTTTCTGCCCACCATCAAGAACTACTACTGTACAGGCTGAGGAAAGGGTGAAAAGCTATCAGGCGAGCCTGTGTTCTCTGTCTGCCTTCGTCTTGAGCAGCCCGAGACTTAACCCTGCCAGGCATCAGCAATAA
The DNA here is from genome assembly GCF_000687185.1 of Egretta garzetta. Lineage (NCBI taxonomy): Eukaryota > Metazoa > Chordata > Aves > Pelecaniformes > Ardeidae > Egretta > Egretta garzetta. The sequence continues at coordinate 469,663 of NW_009260398.1, read as the reverse complement.
GACCTTCCCCCAGCACCGGCCTCAGGGAGGACACAGTTGTCACCTGGGTAAGGGTATTACCCGATTATGCCACCAAAGAGCTTTCTGCAGACTAAGGGCAAGCGTCAGATGCTCACGACTGGCTGGATGAGCCAGCTGGAAGAGAAGGCACAGGAGAGGGAAGCAAGGGCAGCTGGCAATGTTAGCAACACTGGTACGGCAGAGATGCGGCGGCAGAGAAGCCAGAGCCTCTGAGCTTGTTCATATATAAAATGAGTAATGAACTATGCACAGTTAAGGGAATTCTAACCATCCAGCAGATCCAAAATCAGGGAAGCTCTGCCCGTGAGGGCAAGGGGACCACACAGCCCCAGGTCCTGCCGGCTGACAGGCAGGACAGTGTCACCCAAGGGGAGGGGAGGGGACGGCTGCAACCTCCAGGCTGGGAGCCATCTGTCAGCCCGGGAGGGGAGGGAGGGAGTAAGCCCCCAAGAACTGCCAATCAACAGTTGATATTGGCTCAAATCCCAAAAGGCCCAGAGCTGCTGCAGCGCTGATTCCTGCACAGCCTGCTCCCTCGTGAACGCAGCTGCCTTCCTGGCCACGGCTGCTCTCCAGAGCCCTCTCCCCCTCCGAGCCCGTCCTCCAGGCGGCGAAAAGCAGATACAGGAGCCACGCAAGAGAGCTGAACCGGTTTGGGAGAATATAAAGCCCCAACATCACAAGTAATTGCACGTCTCTCATCGTAGAGGCTGGGTAAGAGAGACCTCGAGAGGGAAGAACCGTGGCTGGAGGAAGGACAGGGATGGGGCACAAAAGGACAAGAGAAACAAACCACAAGGAAATGGGGGTCTTGAGGGAATGGCACCGGCCACACAGGCAAGGCGGTGGGGAAAAGAGGGGGGCTGATGGCGAGGCGGTGAATGGATATCAAGGTGCAAGAACAAGAACCACATGGAGGTCTCTGTG
>NW_009260398.1:464266-468489 GCF_000687185.1 Egretta garzetta | reverse complement strand
CGTTGTCTTCCCAGTGCGGGGCAGCCGGCAGGGGCCACCGCCTCCCGGGAGCTCCCCGGGGGAGGCACACGGCTCTTCCCTGCCAGGATTACAGCAGACTTGCTGCACCAAGGAGCGGGGCGTGTTGAGGGGGCCGTACGGCTTCCTGGGGATGCGCACGTTGAAGGGACTCTACTCGAGGTGCTCACTCACGTGGATTAGCCCACTGAAGACAAACAGAACTATTTTGCCCATCAGGAAAGGCTAAAACCTGTCCCAAATCTCAGAGTGGGGCCACGTCTCTGAGCGTGCGTATGACCAACTTAGGTATTGATACTACAGATGGACAAAATGCAGTCACTAATGTAGAGGGAGAAAAATCTATTTAAAATCTACTTTAAGTTACATAGTAGGCCCCTCTATCCTAATGTTACTGGCTTCTACGATGGCTTAATCAAACCTTAATCAAATGCACATAGCTATAGACAGGAGTTACTGTACACATTTAAATAATAAAAAGATTTCTGGCATTATTTAGAAAATTAATTAAGAGTATTTGTCACTCAGCAGTGAACAACTGTTTGTGAGTCAGGTGACTTAAATACATTTTAATCCAAATCAGTCAGGGCATTAACAGTGGTTTTATTTGGATTTTTAAAAACCCCCAATCCTTTAGACTAACAAGTGAATGTTCAATCTTCTAGAGACAAGGAGAAAATAGATAAGCCAGTGAGGGACTATCTAAATTTGATGGTCTTTGTCTTAAAAAACAGACTGAAGGAGATACAACGCAAGCATATACTTACTGAGCACTGCAATTTAAACGGTTTTGTATTGGTAGTGAAAGCAGCACATGTGATAAGGTCTGGGTCGCTGCCGTCGTTCCACTGTGCCAGGATACTGTCGTACTGAACAGACACGCCAGCCTTCGACAGTGCCTCCTGAACAGCACTTTCGATTTCGTTGTTGTTAAGGCAAGTAACGTTTGAGCTGAGCGGAGGCTGCACGAGGTGTATGCGAGACCCATCAATTCCAAGAGATAAGAGGGTTTCTACCGTGGTGTAAATGTCAATTGTATTCCCATAGACAATGACGTTCCCTAAGGGAAAAAAAGGGAAAAATTTCTAAGACGTACAATGAAAACCTTATTAGTATAACTCAGATGATAATAACACGAAATTGCTCTCTTTGACCCTCTTATTTCTCTGATGCTATGAAGCAAACAATGTTACCTAGCAACAGTAGCTAAGATAATTTAGTGAAGAATCTGTACAAAACATCCCACAAAGTAGGCAAGTACTTAAATAGAAGTATGACATTCATTCTGACCCCATAATTTGAAATTGTTTTGATTGAAAATGCTCTGGGGAAAAAAAAAAAAAAAAGGTTTTTATTTTGTTCTCCCCTCCCTCCTCAATTTTGCTCATTCAAAGGACTAGGGGGCGGCGGGGGGGCAGGAGCCAACTGAGTGCATCACGCAGAAAAACCCACAAACTGTGGAAAGAGCAGGTTATAGAAAACAAGCCAGTGTGCAATACGGGAGGTCACCAGCGCTGCCGCTTCCTCCCGCAAAAGCCTCACCTCCAGACAACGGAGACGCCCCTGCAGCCGTACCCGTGCCTGCTGCTTCCTACCCGCGCTCGGCTGCCCGAGCTGCCCCGCGGCGGGGCACGGGCGGCCGATGCCCTCGGCAGGGAGCGCTGGCAGCTCTGCGCTGCTCTTTGAAGGCAGCTGCCTCCCTCCCGCGCCCGTCGGAGAACGCCCCAAACCTGAGCGCCTCGAGTAGGCGCTGGGAACCAGCCAGCCTGCGCCTCTGCGCACTGCCTGGGCATCAGCAAGCTCGAGACAGACATTTCTGATCAGTTGGTATGAAAACAGCGTTCGGATAGTGCTGCTCCTTTCGCAGGGCGTTGTCACCAGAGCAGAAGCCACGATTTAAGCCAGCTCCATCCTTCCACCCACTGGGCGAGTGGGGCTCTGATTCAAACCCACATCTCCTGCCTTCCAGGGGAGCGCCCTTAACTGCAAGGCTGCAGGCTGTACAGTAGGATCTTGCAAATTCTCTTACAGAAGCGGTGCCACTTCAAACCGCATAGCTAAAGCTGAGAGCGAGTACGTGAGGATGGGAGGGAAGCAGGTTCTGCGTGAGCACAATGCGACTCTCCAGCCTTATGGCTAAAGCCTTCCTGGCAAAGAGAGGCAGAGCTGGGATGCGCCGGAGCATCTGTGTGTTTTATCTAAGCATGGTTTAGTATAAACATTCCTCTGAGCATGGACGAAAACATGCTCCTCTCCCTCCCTGCTCGGAATAGGAATGTTTTTTCTGCTCTATGATCCACTAATCCTTCACGTAATCCATGCAAAATGGCACAGCTCTTGTAGGACAGACTGGGAACCCCTTTCCAGGTGGCTAAGGACCCTTGGCTCCGAGGACCATGGCCAAGCTCCTGCCCAAGCGAAGGAGAGCCGAGCCCGGGCTTGCGGGCTCCTCCGTGCGTGTGGCAGCAAGCAAGCACACAACCACCGGCTCTGCGTCTGCTGTGCTCACCCGCCCCAGCACCAGCTCAAGCTGCAAGACCAAGGTCGATGGAGGAACACCCCACTTCCAAATGCACCTTCCCAGGGCGTTTCATGTCCCGTACCTGGGCAGCGCTGCTGGTCAGCAGGTACATTTATTGCTTTCTGGGAAGTCCCCGGCAGAAATAGGAAATAACTGAGCCATACCGACACAAGCTCACACATAAACACCCTTGCAACAGAGGACATCACGTGCTCCAGAGAAAGGAAACTGCAGAAAAGCTAATGCCCCCCAAGTGTTGCTTTTCCAGGTCATGTGTGTAAACCAGAAGAAAGCCAGTGCACAAATCCCAGGCTCGTCCCGCCTCGGACTGAAGCTGAGGGATAGCACAGAGGATATAGGGCCCCGGATGAGAAGACTGATGATATGGCAGAAGTCTCTCTATGAGGTCTATGAAAACAGCTTGTAGTCTGCCAGCGAAGGGAAAGCGTAGGGTGGAACGTACCACAGAAGAATCAGCGTTGGAGCATAGGTGTTTCAGGAATGTCCTTTAACTGACCTGAAGAGCAGCTGGCACTGGCGGCCCACAGACCCCATAGCAGTAACTGCAGTCAGGGTTTGGACAAACAGCCGACTTTCCGACACAACTGGCTCGATCTTGACTTTTGGCAGCACTTGTTTTCCTGCACTGCACTGCAGTAAGCAGCGATGAGCAGGTAAGAGAGCGCCTCACGCCACTAACATGCACGTTTATCTCAGCATTGGCATTTATGTCTTGCTACAAGTGATAGCATTCCCTACAACCTAAATTTTATTATTTCATAGGCTAAACTAATTTCACTGGGACCATGTTTTACTGCATGAGACACAGAGCAATACTAAACAGAGCATCAACAAAGCCCTAGCTCCTAAGAAATTAATGATAAAAATTGTTAACAGATGTTCTATTATTCCCCTTTGACTACAAGGTTATTTTATTTGTCTGTATCAGTTTGGCTACTTGTAGCTGCCAAATAAACATCTCTCCTCATAACTGCCAGAGAAAAGAATCGCACCATGATTACACATGCTCAGAAATGATGGAAACGTATTTTTACTGTTCACTTCAATGACCAGAGGGACAGATCAATTTTACCTGCAAATGCATTCATCTGAAACTGTAAGAATTGAGGAATCTTGCTACTTTCCTAAATACCATCCTGAATACACATAGTGTGTGGGAATGGGAATTCTGCCCAACGTGTACGTTGCTAAGCTCATTTCCAAGCCAGAAGAACCCTTCCTGTTGCTCGTGCCCGCCAGGACGCCTATCTGTAGGCAGTACTGTCCTCATGAGAGCGCCAAAAGAGCAGACAGACACGAGAGTGACCCATGCTTTTCACTGCTGCAGCAGGGTGTGATGCAAGAAGCAAACAAGCAGCACTAGTGGTGAAATACAAAATGCAGTATGTTCATTTTTAGTAACCCAACATGCTAACAGTGCAGGTAAGAACATGGTACACGGATGCTGATGGCCTCACCTTACATTGACACACTCTCAGTTAGCGAGGGGTGAAAAACCTAAGCAGCTGAAGAGGATGCAGTGGCTGGGAAAGGGGAACGAGGAGTGCTTCCCAAAGGCATAGCCTAGCAAAGTTCTATTCTGACGCTAAGGCAAGCGAGTCTGGGCAACCCAGAGACCCTCACCATGTGGCAGAGCCAGCCTCTCTGGAGGGAGGCGCGCCTA
>NW_009260398.1:432032-463799 GCF_000687185.1 Egretta garzetta | reverse complement strand
GCGGCCCACAGCCCCCATAGCAGTAACTGCAGTCAGGGTTTGGACAAACAGCCGACTTTCCGACACAACTGGCTCGATCTTGACTTTTGGCAGCACTTGTTTTCCTGCACTGCACTGCAGTAAGCAGCGATGAGCAGGTAAGAGAGCGCCTCACGCCACTAACGTGCACGTTTATCTCAGCATTGGCATTTATGTCTTGCTACAAGTGATAGCATTCCCTACAACCTAAATTTTATTATTTCATAGGCTAAACTAATTTCACTGGGACCATGTTTTACTGCATGAGACACAGAGCAATACTAAACAGAGCATTCACAAAGCCCTAGCTCCTAAGAATATTAATGATAAAAATTGTTAACAGATGTTCTATTATTCCCCTTTGACTACAAGGTTATTTTATTTGTCTGTATCAGTTTGGCTACTTGTAGCTGCCAAATAAACATCTCTCCTCATAACTGCCAGAGAAAAGAATCGCACCATGATTACACATGCTCAGAAATGATGGAAACGTATTTTTACTGTTCACTTCAATGACCAGAGGGACAGATCAATTTTACCTGCAAATGCATTCATCTGAAACTGTAAGAATTGAGGAATCTTGCTACTTTCCTAAATACCATCCTGAATACACATAGTGTGTGGGAATGGGAATTCTGCCCAACGTGTACGTTGCTAAGCTCATTTCCAAGCCAGAAGAACCCTTCCTGTTGCTCGTGCCCGCCAGGACGCCTATCTGTAGGCAGTACTGTCCTCATGAGAGCGCCAAAAGAGCAGACAGACACGAGAGTGACCCATGCTTTTCACTGCTGCAGCAGGGTGTGATGCAAGAAGCAAACAAGCAGCACTAGTGGTGAAATACAAAATGCAGTATGTTCATTTTTAGTAACCCAACATGCTAACAGTGCAGGTAAGAACATGGTACACGGATGCTGATGGCCTCACCTTACATTGACACACTCTCAGTTAGCGAGGGGTGAAAAACCTAAGCAGCTGAAGAGGATGCAGTGGCTGGGAAAGGGGAACGAGGAGTGCTTCCCAAAGGCATAGCCTAGCAAAGTTCTATTCTGACGCTAAGGCAAGCGAGTCTGGGCAACCCAGAGACCCTCACCATGTGGCAGAGCCAGCCTCTCTGGAGGGAGGCGCGCTTACTGCATTACACCTTGGCATTTCTGTATATACGACATCAGATACAAGCCCTGCATTTCTCAAGGAAAATTAAAATTCTGTTTTATATGGTAATATCAAATACAACTACATTAGATCAAGGAAAGCAATGCTCCTTTACTGACCTCTTGTAAATCAAGAATTTACGGTTTCTGCTTATTACAATATTAGTGGCTTTTTAGATTACAGTGCTGGTAGTCTAGGAACTGCAGATATTCATTATGGACCGAAATTATGTTCACTGGACAGATAGCAGTTCCTCAGGATGCTTTTATTATTTAACTACATGAAAAAGTATCTATCTGTGAGTAAACATAATAATCTTCCACGGAAAAAAGCAGCCATAAATAAAGACTGTTAGTGTAGTTTTATCATTTATTACCAGAATGTCAGCGTGCTGTGGCAGAGCAGGCTCATTCATTTTCCACAAGTGGAAGCACAAGATTTCAGTGACCCTAGCATGACCTGAATCTTTTTAGTTTGCAAAAGCTAAAGGAGAAAACCAGTATTAGCTAAAGCATCAGTGGCTCCGGTTGGTGATTCATGCACTGGAATTTTAATGCGATAGTATTCCTACAAACACGCTTTTAATAAGGCAGTAAACTATGTTTAGGTAAAGAGAAAAAATAATTGCTCCATTTTGGGCCATTAAAGCAGTTTTGTTCCTTACTTTACTCCCATCCTACTTTTTATTTTCATGGAAAGTGCAGCGCTAATAGGAGATGAATTTCAATTAGTCACAATTACAGTTATAATAGGTTACATGCATTAGGCGGCTGGGTTTCATCAGAGAAGCTGCAGCGGCAGCCGTCGGGGCTGGTGCTCGCCCGGCTCCTGGAGCAGGACCTGCTGCCGAGCGCCAGCCGGCTTCTCCATCACCTCTCCTCACCCGAGACGCGGAGGGGCCGGGGAGGAAGGCCGCCGCAACCACGCTGCTGCCCATCCTTGGCGGCACAGTCACGGCCAGGAGCGCCGTTGCTCCCACCACAGCGTGCACGCAACGCCTCCCGCCTGCACGCGCTACCGGGCTGATCCTGCTCTACCGACGACCCGCAAAAAAAGCATCCACTGATTTCACCCAGAATGAAGTGGTACCCAGTGCTCACAGAGGGAAGAAAAGCAATTAAAAACCCTACCTTAACTCTTAATTAAAAGCTGCTCTCAAAATCAGTGCCACCAAACGAAGACTTCATCCAATTAGGCTAATAAGACCCACACTGTGAAGCTCGGTGATTAACACTTTCCTTTAAAAACACCCCAGAACTACAGGTGGTCTTGAAGGCGCATTTGCCCTCCCCTGTCTGGGGCTCTTCTCCCCCAGCTGGGCAGCTCCACACACTCGCCGCGCTGGGGCCGGTGGGAGCTGCTCCCTGCCCGAGCCCCCGGGCTGGATGCATGGGACCCCAGCGGGGCTCATCCAGCAGCCAAGCCAGTGGGCTCCAGGCTACTTTTGATAAACGTAGCAAATGGCACAAATAGAAGAAAGTTGTGAATAAGCTGGGAAGAAGAATCATTGCATCTGAAGCGGGAGGATGAGATGTCTCTTTCTGTGCAGCTACAATAACCTGCATATATAGTTTTACCGGCCACGTAATTTTCTTTAAACACAAGCAATTCCTATTTTTTAATGTTTTGAATTCTAACATCTTTCAAGCAGGTTAGTAGGAATTTGACAAATAAGTTACAGTTTTCATGAGATGAAATATATGAGGTGTAATATTATTATTTACTGAAGGCCAAACTAGGATCTGGAGAATTTTAGAGATGAAAAGTAAACACAAACATAAAACTTTGGTCATCCCAGCAGAGCGGTAGCATGGCCTGCCGAGAGCTCACAGACATCCAAACCAATTGCTGAGCTCCACAGGAGCCCTGCCTCTGCGTCTCCGTGAGCCCATCGCCTGTGAGACCGTCTCCAGAAGAGGCTAGGGGCTGAAAAGCAGATTCATTTTCAGAAAGAGTAGGGATCTTGGATGCAGCTATGATCAAGTCTGAAAGAACAACGCTCGTAAGAAATACAGCTGGAAAAAGCAGCAGGGTGAGGCAGAACAGAAACGGAGATGGGCAGAGAAAGACTTCTCCAGCTGGGCACTCTTTATGGCTTACGTCTGCAGGAGCCCCCGGGCTGGATGCATGGGACCCCAGCGGGGCTCATCCAGCAGCCAAGCCAGTGGGCTCCAGGCTACTTTTGATAAACGTAGCAAATGGCACAAATAGAAGAAAGTTGTGAATAAGCTGGGAAGAAGAATCATTGCATCTGAAGCGGGAGGATGAGATGTCTCTTTCTGTGCAGCTACAATAACCTGCATATATAGTTTTACCGGCCACGTAATTTTCTTTAAACACAAGCAATTCCTATTTTTTAATGTTTTGAATTCTAACATCTTTCAAGCAGGTTAGTAGGAATTTGACAAATAAGTTACAGTTTTCATGAGATGAAATATATGAGGTGTAATAATATTATTTACTGAAGGCCAAACTAGGATCTGGAGAATTTTAGAGATGAAAAGTAAACACAAACATAAAACTTTGGTCATCCCAGCAGAGCGGTAGCATGGCCTGCCGAGAGCTCACAGACATCCAAACCAATTGCTGAGCTCCACAGGAGCCCTGCCTCTGCATCTCCGTGAGCCCGTCGCCTGTGAGACCGTCTCCAGAAGAGGCTAGGGGCTGAAAAGCAGATTCATTTTCAGAAAGAGTAGGGATCTTGGATGCAGCTATGATCAAGTCTGAAAGAACAACGCTCGTAAGAAATACAGCTGGAAAAAGCAGCAGGGTGAGGCAGAACAGAAACGGAGATGGGCAGAGAAAGACTTCTCCAGCTGGGCACTCTTTATGGCTTACGTCTGCAGAAGCAGAGAACATGAAGCGGGCAGAGCAACTGGAGCCAGAGGCGGGGGGGGCGGAGGCGTCGCATCTCCCACAGACCACGTCTCCTTGCCAGGAGTCGTGGATTTAGCTTATACCTGAAGGCAGGACAGTGCCTAAGTAAGATATTCAGCTTTACACCACAACAGGAGTCATCAGCAATAATGAAATTACTAATGCAATACCAATTTAGAATTCATGAAGGTGCACTCATCCCAGAGCAGATGAGGCGCTGCAAGCCTGCCGGTGGCCCGAAGAGTGACCCTCCAGGCGCCCTGCGTCCCAGGCAGCGGCCAGCCCTCGGGCAGCGATCCTGCACACGTGCACCGAGCACATTCCAGGGCTGGGCACGTGCGGATGTACATGGACGACGAGCGGTCGCAAACAGGCAAAACTAACAGCCTCATCTGTTCATGCAAACGCAGCGGCGCACGCCGGCTGGACCGCAGGTGAAGCGGTGCGGGCAGGGGCCGGTACCCGCTGGAGGGCAGGCACTGCTGAAGAGGCCCTACTGACGTGCTGAGGCCAGGAAGCCGTCTGAGGGAAATGCGAGTGGAGACATTTCCGTGTTTGTTGTCTCCTGTCCTGATCACAGCGAGACTTGGAGGATGATAAAGAAGCTTCCAGTGTCTTAGGAACTTCCCGAAAGGTCTGCCAAGCAGGACAGGAACCTTACGGACCACCCCAAATAACTACCAGTTCTCATTGTGTCCTCGACGAACGAGCCAGGCAAACGGCAGCTTCGGAAACTCCTGTTGTTGCACCCAGTCGACGGGAACTTCCCACAAAGACAGCTTTCCTGCGCTGAACCTGTCCCAGCGCAGAGCCAGCGCACAGAACTGGCGTTACGTGATTTCATTTACCGCTCGGCCTCTTCTTCTGTAGCTGAAAGTTGAACTCGGAAGCCTGGATGATTCCAGGTATTTTCAATAGCGTACACATTTGGTGTATGAACTAATGAATACACGACCAAGGCACACATGCACAGGCTGAAGAAATACAGGGATGGCGGATATCTGCACAAATGTGTGATTTTAAGGGTTAAAAAGAAAATACTGGGAGCCTGCAGTTCTATGTGAAAATCTGGAACTGATGTCACCGAATACAAAGATGACAGATACTGAAAAAAACCACTTCCTAATTTAGACCTGTTTCTTTGTGTTATGCCTCAAATCTAGATATTTTCCTATACAACAGAAAAACACATCCACTAATTAAATTATTATTTAATTGGCTAATTAATGATTCCAGCCAGATTTGCATTTGGGACTCATTTTGGTTTATATAATAATTATAGATAATTAATCTATCTCAAGCCTTTCTTTCCTTGCTAAATATGCTGGGTATCAAAAATGACAACAAATTGTAAGTTAATCTGGAAAACAAAGCACAGCAGATGAAAGACTTTGTTAGAATTAATCAGGCACCAATTATACCATGGAATTAAGGAAACAATAAGCCTATAAAACATTTCTGTAGATGTGCGCGTGTTAACGAAAACACGTACCTTCTGAGTTGACAAGGTTTTTTTTCAGCCAGTGCATGGCCTTTAAGCAGTCCTGATCGTCATTGAGAGTAAAATAATTGGAAGGGACTTTCCCAGCGTATCTTTGTGGCCACTTACTTATGACTTCTCTGTTAGTTGGGAGCTTACTGATATCTGCTCCAGTGGGAGACGGGACCTGGAAGAAATGAATATGTGAGTGAATGAATATATGGCACGGATCTCGGAGAACAAAAACAATGACACAAGCCCTTTGACTACCTAGGGGTTGCTGTCCTTGTACATCCTAACCCTTCTTAACATTCAGCAGTAGCAAACACATCAGTGGCCACAGAGAAAACAGATCCATGCCAGTCTGAGCGCACACACACAGGTACACGTGTGTGTACACGTTCCACTTTTCCTACGGGATATGGGTGACCATTTTAAACAGCAGTGCTGGAACAAGACAGTAACTATACAGGCAAAGTGCAAATAAAAGGGGCTTCACAGCAAACAGCAGAAAATGCATAAATACCCGGCTGAAGGACCTCACAGTTATTTGAATAACTTAAACCTTTAAATGACACTTGAAATTTGTTTGTGCTGCAAGACTGCCTCCATCTTCTGCCAGCAAAAATCAACTTTCTAAAATAAGAGAGATTTTGTCCCAGAGAAAGGGACCAAAACCTGCTTGATGGTTGAGGTGCCAGGATTCAGTAAAGCGTTAACTGTACCCTACTACTTCACGGTAACAAACGCAATCTGAATTATACAGACCAAAAACCAGAATCTCTTCTATGACTTCTACAGCACCAGTGATTAACATCCTGAATGATGTTCTCACTGCCAGTAAACACTATTCAGTCATATGAAAGCAGGCATGACATCAAGTGATCTTACTTACCCAACAAGTAAAGCCTCTTATCATAGTCAATAATGTTTAATTAATTTGACTGCTTACTAAATAAGGGACAACTTCTAAAAAGGACGGACTACAGCTCTGGGTAATAAAACAGAAGCCAGATGATAAAAATAATTCCTTCCTACTTTTTGTAGGGCTTAACAGTGAGAATAGATGGCATTAGGTTTTCTTTTTGAGGGCAGAAAAACCCCCTAGTTTTCCCTTCATTTCTTTATCTTTCTCCTCCAGTGTAGTTACTTCCCGTAACTTATTTTGCCAGTCTGAGTTACCTCCAAACTTTTTTTAGGAGCACCTGAAGTCATTCAGACCATACTTCAAATTTTGTTCCATCCCCGCTGAACAGTGAATGTGGATTGTTTAAAGTGTGGCTCTACTCTGAAGTTATTACAGAAACACTGGGGCTTTCCTGCTCCACAAATCTGTCGCACACACGCAGTCCAGATTTCAGTATGGGGCTGAGCACGCCTCACATTCGCGTTTGTGGCTTATGGTGAACAGCACTGCCAACACCTGTAGACACATGCTCAGTTTGATCTCCTGATTTTAACGGCAAAATACCTTGCTCGTGATTCCCATCCAAAACCAATCAGCAAGGCAAAATCACTGCAGGTAACGGGGCTATACCAAAGATGGCCACTCTGTTTACATAGTTGGAAGGCTACGTGATGATGCACAAGAAAAGAACAAACCCTGCCCAGGGTGTCTGAGCCAAAGCTGAGCCTGCAGGGCTGGCGATGCGCTTGATTCTACATCTCACATGTAACGAAGGGTCTGCCTCAATCTCACTGGAGACTTAGCTGTGTGCTACAATAACATACAGCACGTACATGCCTAGGCACGGCCATCATGTGAGAGGAGTAATTAATTTGATAAGGAATTCTCGCCATTGCCAAAACTAGGTCAAACGGTGTCAGACCAGCTGGAGTTAAGTCTCCTGTGGCTGGAGCCACATGTCAATTGGGCATACTCTTCAGCAGGTTTAATGGTCACAGTAGCAAAAACACTGGCAGCTTTGCTTAGTATCTGATACTGAGCAGTGACATTGATGGTAGGAAATTGTGCAAAACCTCTCATCTCCTCCAAATTCTACAGTACAACCTGCTACCCTGAAGGGCTGCAAGCCTTCTGGTTACACGCTTGCTGAGGACTACTCTACCACTCTGCTAACCACAGAAACACCATTCACTGTAAAAGCTGAATACATTACTACGTTTTTCACTCTGCTCACAATCTTACCTGGTATTTCTGTCCCGTACAGAGGACAAGGTAGTCATATGGTACCTTTTTCTCCTTGGAAACAACTACATATTTGGCAGCGCGATTTATGCCAGTCATTTTACCAACCACAACGTTAACCCAGGAACAAAGTGACATCTGTGCATAATCTTCATCATTAAAACAGTGGCTGTGAAGAAAGAATATCTGTAAGTGACATTTCAGCAGCTGACAGCAGGCATTAATTAGACATCTGGTGAGTTAGCCCAAGTCCCCTAGTGGTTCAAGTCTGTTCTCTTGCTGTGAGTTTACGACAGTCTATAGTGAAAGATTACTCATTATGAAATACTCAGTTACAAATTGACAACTTTCTGCTAAAACCAAACAATCCCTCCCAGCACTGGGCCATGCAACCACATAATTTAAAAACCAAGTCAGAAATACATGCTTTACTCCACTTTTTGTTAGCAGGCTGATGCGAGGAGACTTTTGCATCTGTGAAGAAAATATGTTAACAGTTTAATTCTTTCTCCTATAAGAAGAAAGAGTCCCTTATTAAGTTTTTTTCCTCTTTTGCTTCATTTGGTATTCAACTTCACCAGCAGTGGCCACGGTGAGACACCAATGCAACAAAGGCACCGCTGGCATTTGAACATTCGTGTTCCAAAGTATTAGTCTGAAAGGTTTAAAAAAACAAATAGAAAGCCAGGAAAACGGTCGTCAGAGCTAGAAGTAAAAAGCAGAGATCTCAGATTTCCTCTTGGCGACCCCTTTCCAAATGAACTTTTCCAAAATGCAAGAATGAAAAATTCTGAATCATATTAAACTGACCCCGTACCCTCAAGCTCTCCAAAGATGCAACTGAATTCCTCTGCAAGATGAACTGAGTATTAACAGCAATAAAGGAGAAATTGTCACATGGGCTATCCAAAAGAAAACAAAACCAGCAGGTAAATGAGAGAGAGAGACAAACAGTGCAGATATGGAAAACGTTAACCTTCACTAATTTGTAACTGAACAACCATTTATTCTTCACAAAAACGGGGAAGCAACTTTTATCATTTCCAAGCAATTACCTTCAGTGCTAGGTAACAGAATATAAAGGTTTGTCTTTCAGGCTGCAGAGCCTTGCTCCATATAATAGCTATGGTTTCCAGGGCTTTGTGTCCCTGAATGCCTTAGGGACTCAGTGTTGCCCCAATAAGATACCTCAACAGAAATCTGATCTTCAGGGTGTGTATGGTGCACACATTCTGAGCACCACACTCTGGCAGTGTTAATTCAATAGCAGTTCCCAAAAACTATGGAACCTGAAATTGCTCCTCAGTTTTGAGGATCTGGGGCAAGGTTTACTTTTGCAGTTCTTAAATTTCAGTGGTGTTATAGCCTGTTTTCAGTGAAAAGTATCGTATCTATCCCTAGGTACGATGGAAGTGTCAAAGATCTGGAAGCTGCTATTTAAAATGCCAATTTTGAAGCAAACTCTGAATGGAACAAAACCTCCTTTCATGCCTTAGAAATGAAAATGATTTCCAAAGGTCTTTTATGACACAGAGTATGCCCCCACCCTGCCCAACTAAGCAAACACCAGGACACTTCATTATTGCATGTGTACTACCTTCACTGCTTAATAGGCTTCTGGAAAGACAAAGATTCCTGAAGACAAAATACTTCGTACAGATGTACAATAGGCACATCTCTATAAAATGCATGGAGAACCAGAGGTAACATTTTTCAACAAGGTCCATTATGACTCCTGAACACCACTGAGTCTTGCGACAGCCTATCATGAAAATACACAGTGTGTTGCTGGCCATTCTGCAAATCCAGCTAGACTCAACTCAATACCTTCCTGATACTGAAAACTTAAAATCAGGCAAGATTCTGATAAATTAGGTTCTTTCAGTAAATTGAAGATTAATGCCAGTACCAAACCCATTTATAGCCTTGTAGTTTGAATCTGCATGATCTAGGGAAAAAGAATGCAACAGGTTTTAAACAAGCACAAAAGATGAATGGCTGGTGTTACCCAGATGCCTGGTGCGTGGGATCAGAGTGACAGGGCAAGAAGATGGAACTGGCACACCTTGGGTGAAAGGAAGCCGAGCCTCACCCCTGCTAGCACTTCGCGCCTGCCAGGCGAGATGAGAATGGCCAGTAAAGAAATCCTGGGCTTCACCCGGTCTAGGATCTGAAGTCACTGCAGAAAAAATATTCTACCTACCAAATAAAGCTCATGGCCATTCAGATGCTCAAGAACTTTACATTCTATTGACACCGAGTGATAAAAAATATCCCACTTTCTTCCACAGGACGAAATGTAATGTGATTAAATACAAGGGGACTCAGCTCACGTTCAAGCATTTGATGCCTTTAGAATATACCAGTGACTGCAGCAGAGAATGCTGGAGAGACTCAGCACCACCAGCTGTTATTTTGCCATTAGGACCAGAACACACAGAGCTGATTGCTACACCTTAATTGTTACTGAGCTCCCAAAATAATTGTTACTGAGTTCCCAAAATTGTCATACAGGATGCCACAGAAACAAGTAAAGTTCCTTTCATGACCTGAAGAATTTTAGGACTAGATGACCGGGCTTCCTGAGGTGCTCTGCATCCTCTGTACTCACAAATACCAGAGGCAAATAAATAAGGGAAGAAAACCACTGACAATTCTAAACTGTAATCCATGCAGAAATCTATAAATAAAATGGACATCAAGGACAGATGAGGGTTTTCAAAAGCACCTTTATAATTGAGGTGCACAGCTCCCAGGAGACTGACACTCCAAAATCACAGGGATGCTTTCAAAAATCATACCCTGCAGAGTTCAATTTTCACTCTTAATCTGCTTTCAAATTTTAGCAGCTAATTCTGGCGAGGCAGCTACGAACTGCAACTGTCCATCAGGAAGGACGTTTTGTTATTACAACTCTTTCACAGTATACCGAGGAAAAAGAGTACATGCATTTACGTGAGCATATAATCCCTTAATTTACTAGACCTGTACTTAAACACACCCCTTTCTACAATACAAAAAATTAATTCAGGTAACTACTTATAAAACCATGTGGCTGCTAGGAGAACATCACTGGCACGTTGCTAATATTAAGTCTTATACGTTCCTTTGTTCAGCATTATTTGGAACAAATCCCATGGCAGTTAAAAACTAAGTATTTTAAAAGCAAGGATACATCTTTTGTCATTTTTGTTTAACCTGGACATCTAAACAATCTAAAAAGTCTTGGAAAGCAGAGACCAGTGTCCTGGTACAATACAATGGAACGCTGTCCTGAAACTACTGCTTTAGCAATATTCCCCTAGTGATAATTACATCCAATGCAGCTCACAGGTGAATGCATGTTGTATAGACAGACTGGGGTATTTGGCGGCTGTCTATGTATCTATCTAAATTTTAGGACACGTTCACAAAGAATTACAAAGCGTTCTGTCCTCCTTTGAGGCTATGGAAGTGTTTAGATATTAAATCAAACCTGTTAATTAAAAATCTTCTATGTTTGGAGCCGGGTGGGTCTTTTCCTGGAAGGCCATGAATTGAAATCAAGGTCAGGTTGTTGAACTTCAGATGGGGACTGTGGAAAGAGAAACAAAACGCCGCAGGTCAGCCGGTGTAAGTCTGCCGAGGCTCCGCTTGGTACGAGCGTAACGCGAGTGCATTTCAACATAGGGTTACACGCAGTGCTCACACTTAGCTTCCCAGCCCATCACCGTGATTTACGTTGTGCAGCATACAGCACAGTATCGTCTCAGTCCCGACAGAGATATTTAGACTCTACCCTGTAACTAACAAGCTCTGTTCCTAAGACCTTCTGGCAGGACTTAACTTCCATGACTACAGAAGGACCGTAAGACCACCGAGTCTTTGCTCAAACACCTTTGCTGTGCAAAACTCACCTTCTGTAAGCTGGGGGAAAGGAAAAAGGGATTCCTGACACCTGGTAATTTGTCTGCTTCCCGCAACAGGTCTGCTGAAATTAGGGGGGCATTTCAACGGAACAGCATAGATTTTAATTCTCTGTTCGGAGGATACAGAAAGTAACTCCTTTACGCAGGCCAGGTACAAAGTGTTTTGTCGTTGCACGAAGGTGCGGGTGTCTTTGGACACAAAAAGAAGAATACTTTCCACCGTAGTTTCATTAACACCAGCGTGTGGGGGGGAACAAGACTGACAGTATGTTGAACTAGATGTGACCTGACATTTAAAAACAAATAAATATTATGAGTGATTAAGCCTTCTAATCTTCAAGGCTTTCTGTAAGTTAAGTATGGATTGATGCAAATGGTACAAAGGAATCAGAATGTTTTTTATCAACCAATGTTAATTTGTTATTCATACGTTTAAAAAATATATTCAAACAAAGTTAAAGGTCATACTTAAACCAAGGAATTTCAAGGTTATGGCTGCCCCTCTCAAAATGCATATTAATAGTTTAATTCTGGATTATGGATTATCTATGGTAAATCTCCATGCATACTCAGGCCGAGGGCAATGTAATAAATAACCTTAATGTAACAGAGTGCATATATTTATACAGATTATGGGCCTGATTCTCATTTAAATTAAGGTCACTCTGCAGAGGTGGGTGTAAACAGAATTTGCTCTTCATTTGTGGCCACATGATGCTGGCCGAGTGATACAAAGCAGTCTTCATGTAAATGAGAGTTAGCCCGACACGTTAAGCTGAATTTGAAGCGTACAGAATGCCATCTGCACTCATGGAGCAACCCTAGTGGGGTGCAAATGTGAACAATTACAATAACTTTACACATTAAATAATACGACTCCCTGGCACTTAGTTTACATGTAATTATGAGGAAAATGACTACAACAGCACATAAACATCCTAGACATTCTCCTATCCTGCCTGCCCTCACACACAGCAATGAAGTTTCTTTTCAGCTCAGGAGCTGAAATCATCTCTGTCCATGCTGCATGGCCTCTTGCCAACAGGTCTCCAAACCCAGGTGCTACAGTAACATTAAGTTTAAATTGTATTAACAATATTTAGGATGAAAATGTTGCAAGCAAGCATCAGAAAAATGGCAGCGTGAAGGCCCTAGGCAACATTAATATGCCTCTTCTGCATGATTGCACTGCGATGCACTTTATCGATCTGGTCACATACTATTTTCTTCTGCAGATGCTCTACCTCTATTTAGTGCATACACCGTCATCCAGTATTTCCACAGTCATATGGTATTTGTTCAGTTCTTCCCCATTGAGCGTGAGGCTTCCATTCAGACCTTTCACTCAGTACAATTTACTAACTAATGATTTACTTCTACCTCAGCGCTCCCATGGCATTCCCATATGCCCCAAACATTAATTCATGTTTCCCATTCATTAATCTTGTAGGCATCAAAATGTTGATTAGCATCTCCTTAGAATACTGTGATGAAATGAGTCATATCTTTGATTCCCGTTTCACATTGAGAAAAATCAAGGCACAAAGAAAATGGGATTAAAGCTACCAAAAGGCGTGCTGATGTTGGAGGCAGAACTGAGGAGCCCCAGAGGCTGGTACCTGGCAGTGCCCCGTGCCCAGCGTGCGGGCACACTGCCCTCACGGGTCCGAGGGGCCGCAGAGCTCCGGGCAGAACTTCACACGAGTAACGGTCCCATTTTCAAACAGAAAGGTAACGTTCTTCCTCAGCTAGGAATCAGAATCTGTTAAATGTTTAAGCACAGGCTGGCATTTGTGAAAATGACCAGAATATTTAAATAAAGTAAGTAAAAAAGAAAATCTAGTAACTTGCATTACAATAGCTTGATTTCAGAACTGTAGCTGGTGAGCCTAACCTTAGGATTTTAAACATATATATATATACACACATATATATACACATATATATATATACACACACATACACATACAGGCACTTTAACACAAGCCCGAAAACTACAGGCAAGCTGTCGGTGCTCAGCCATGGCTGCAGTCAGCACGGGGACGCCGAGTTGCGGGGAGGTAACCAGTTTGAGTATTTTGACCAGTGACTGTCAGGCACATTACACGCTCTGTATCATTCCCCCCCCCACATAGCGTCATTATTTCTAGGCTAACAAAAGGATGGCTTATTTATTATGGCTTTTGATTCCTTACTGTTGCCTAAAAGCTCTTAATAACTAAAAAACCAACAAAGAGTGTCAAAGATCTGGAAGCTGCTATTTAAAATGCCAATTTTGAAGCAAACTCTGAATGGAACAAAACCTCCTTTCATGCCTTAGAAATGAAAATGATTTCCAAAGGTCTTTTATGACACAGAGTATGCCCCCACCCTGCCCAACTAAGCAAACACCAGGACACTTCATTATTGCATGTGTACTACCTTCACTGCTTAATAGGCTTCTGGAAAGACAAAGATTCCTGAAGACAAAATACTTCGTACAGATGTACAATAGGCACATCTCTATAAAATGCATGGAGAACCAGAGGTAACATTTTTCAACAAGGTCCATTATGACTCCTGAACACCACTGAGTCTTGCGACAGCCTATCATGAAAATACACAGTGTGTTGCTGGCCATTCTGCAAATCCAGCTAGACTCAACTCAATACCTTCCTGATACTGAAAACTTAAAATCAGGCAAGATTCTGATAAATTAGGTTCTTTCAGTAAATTGAAGATTAATGCCAGTACCAAACCCATTTATAGCCTTGTAGTTTGAATCTGCATGATCTAGGGAAAAAGAATGCAACAGGTTTTAAACAAGCACAAAAGATGAATGGCTGGTGTTACCCAGATGCCTGGTGCGTGGGATCAGAGTGACAGGGCAAGAAGATGGAACTGGCACACCTTGGGTGAAAGGAAGCCGAGCCTCACCCCTGCTAGCACTTCGCGCCTGCCAGGCGAGATGAGAATGGCCAGTAAAGAAATCCTGGGCTTCACCCGGTCTAGGATCTGAAGTCACTGCAGAAAAAATATTCTACCTACCAAATAAAGCTCATGGCCATTCAGATGCTCAAGAACTTTACATTCTATTGACACCGAGTGATAAAAAATATCCCACTTTCTTCCACAGGACGAAATGTAATGTGATTAAATACAAGGGGACTCAGCTCACGTTCAAGCATTTGATGCCTTTAGAATATACCAGTGACTGCAGCAGAGAATGCTGGAGAGACTCAGCACCACCAGCTGTTATTTTGCCATTAGGACCAGAACACACAGAGCTGATTGCTACACCTTAATTGTTACTGAGCTCCCAAAATAATTGTTACTGAGTTCCCAAAATTGTCATACAGGATGCCACAGAAACAAGTAAAGTTCCTTTCATGACCTGAAGAATTTTAGGACTAGATGACCGGGCTTCCTGAGGTGCTCTGCATCCTCTGTACTCACAAATACCAGAGGCAAATAAATAAGGGAAGAAAACCACTGACAATTCTAAACTGTAATCCATGCAGAAATCTATAAATAAAATGGACATCAAGGACAGATGAGGGTTTTCAAAAGCACCTTTATAATTGAGGTGCACAGCTCCCAGGAGACTGACACTCCAAAATCACAGGGATGCTTTCAAAAATCATACCCTGCAGAGTTCAATTTTCACTCTTAATCTGCTTTCAAATTTTAGCAGCTAATTCTGGCGAGGCAGCTACGAACTGCAACTGTCCATCAGGAAGGACGTTTTGTTATTACAACTCTTTCACAGTATACCGAGGAAAAAGAGTACATGCATTTACGTGAGCATATAATCCCTTAATTTACTAGACCTGTACTTAAACACACCCCTTTCTACAATACAAAAAATTAATTCAGGTAACTACTTATAAAACCATGTGGCTGCTAGGAGAACATCACTGGCACGTTGCTAATATTAAGTCTTATACGTTCCTTTGTTCAGCATTATTTGGAACAAATCCCATGGCAGTTAAAAACTAAGTATTTTAAAAGCAAGGATACATCTTTTGTCATTTTTGTTTAACCTGGACATCTAAACAATCTAAAAAGTCTTGGAAAGCAGAGACCAGTGTCCTGGTACAATACAATGGAACGCTGTCCTGAAACTACTGCTTTAGCAATATTCCCCTAGTGATAATTACATCCAATGCAGCTCACAGGTGAATGCATGTTGTATAGACAGACTGGGGTATTTGGCGGCTGTCTATGTATCTATCTAAATTTTAGGACACGTTCACAAAGAATTACAAAGCGTTCTGTCCTCCTTTGAGGCTATGGAAGTGTTTAGATATTAAATCAAACCTGTTAATTAAAAATCTTCTATGTTTGGAGCCGGGTGGGTCTTTTCCTGGAAGGCCATGAATTGAAATCAAGGTCAGGTTGTTGAACTTCAGATGGGGACTGTGGAAAGAGAAACAAAACGCCGCAGGTCAGCCGGTGTAAGTCTGCCGAGGCTCCGCTTGGTACGAGCGTAACGCGAGTGCATTTCAACATAGGGTTACACGCAGTGCTCACACTTAGCTTCCCAGCCCATCACCGTGATTTACGTTGTGCAGCATACAGCACAGTATCGTCTCAGTCCCGACAGAGATATTTAGACTCTACCCTGTAACTAACAAGCTCTGTTCCTAAGACCTTCTGGCAGGACTTAACTTCCATGACTACAGAAGGACCGTAAGACCACCGAGTCTTTGCTCAAACACCTTTGCTGTGCAAAACTCACCTTCTGTAAGCTGGGGGAAAGGAAAAAGGGATTCCTGACACCTGGTAATTTGTCTGCTTCCCGCAACAGGTCTGCTGAAATTAGGGGGGCATTTCAACGGAACAGCATAGATTTTAATTCTCTGTTCGGAGGATACAGAAAGTAACTCCTTTACGCAGGCCAGGTACAAAGTGTTTTGTCGTTGCACGAAGGTGCGGGTGTCTTTGGACACAAAAAGAAGAATACTTTCCACCGTAGTTTCATTAACACCAGCGTGTGGGGGGGAACAAGACTGACAGTATGTTGAACTAGATGTGACCTGACATTTAAAAACAAATAAATATTATGAGTGATTAAGCCTTCTAATCTTCAAGGCTTTCTGTAAGTTAAGTATGGATTGATGCAAATGGTACAAAGGAATCAGAATGTTTTTTATCAACCAATGTTAATTTGTTATTCATACGTTTAAAAAATATATTCAAACAAAGTTAAAGGTCATACTTAAACCAAGGAATTTCAAGGTTATGGCTGCCCCTCTCAAAATGCATATTAATAGTTTAATTCTGGATTATGGATTATCTATGGTAAATCTCCATGCATACTCAGGCCGAGGGCAATGTAATAAATAACCTTAATGTAACAGAGTGCATATATTTATACAGATTATGGGCCTGATTCTCATTTAAATTAAGGTCACTCTGCAGAGGTGGGTGTAAACAGAATTTGCTCTTCATTTGTGGCCACATGATGCTGGCCGAGTGATACAAAGCAGTCTTCATGTAAATGAGAGTTAGCCCGACACGTTAAGCTGAATTTGAAGCGTACAGAATGCCATCTGCACTCATGGAGCAACCCTAGTGGGGTGCAAATGTGAACAATTACAATAACTTTACACATTAAATAATACGACTCCCTGGCACTTAGTTTACATGTAATTATGAGGAAAATGACTACAACAGCACATAAACATCCTAGACATTCTCCTATCCTGCCTGCCCTCACACACAGCAATGAAGTTTCTTTTCAGCTCAGGAGCTGAAATCATCTCTGTCCATGCTGCATGGCCTCTTGCCAACAGGTCTCCAAACCCAGGTGCTACAGTAACATTAAGTTTAAATTGTATTAACAATATTTAGGATGAAAATGTTGCAAGCAAGCATCAGAAAAATGGCAGCGTGAAGGCCCTAGGCAACATTAATATGCCTCTTCTGCATGATTGCACTGCGATGCACTTTATCGATCTGGTCACATACTATTTTCTTCTGCAGATGCTCTACCTCTATTTAGTGCATACACCGTCATCCAGTATTTCCACAGTCATATGGTATTTGTTCAGTTCTTCCCCATTGAGCGTGAGGCTTCCATTCAGACCTTTCACTCAGTACAATTTACTAACTAATGATTTACTTCTACCTCAGCGCTCCCATGGCATTCCCATATGCCCCAAACATTAATTCATGTTTCCCATTCATTAATCTTGTAGGCATCAAAATGTTGATTAGCATCTCCTTAGAATACTGTGATGAAATGAGTCATATCTTTGATTCCCGTTTCACATTGAGAAAAATCAAGGCACAAAGAAAATGGGATTAAAGCTACCAAAAGGCGTGCTGATGTTGGAGGCAGAACTGAGGAGCCCCAGAGGCTGGTACCTGGCAGTGCCCCGTGCCCAGCGTGCGGGCACACTGCCCTCACGGGTCCGAGGGGCCGCAGAGCTCCGGGCAGAACTTCACACGAGTAACGGTCCCATTTTCAAACAGAAAGGTAACGTTCTTCCTCAGCTAGGAATCAGAATCTGTTAAATGTTTAAGCACAGGCTGGCATTTGTGAAAATGACCAGAATATTTAAATAAAGTAAGTAAAAAAGAAAATCTAGTAACTTGCATTACAATAGCTTGATTTCAGAACTGTAGCTGGTGAGCCTAACCTTAGGATTTTAAACATATATATATATACACACATATATATACACATATATATATACACACACACATACACATACAGGCACTTTAACACAAGCCCGAAAACTACAGGCAAGCTGTCGGTGCTCAGCCATGGCTGCAGTCAGCACGGGGACGCCGAGTTGCGGGGAGGTAACCAGTTTGAGTATTTTGACCAGTGACTGTCAGGCACATTACACGCTCTGTATCATTTCCCCCCCCCACATAGCGTCATTATTTCTAGGCTAACAAAAGGATGGCTTATTTATTATGGCTTTTGATTCCTTACTGTTGCCTAAAAGCTCTTAATAACTAAAAAACCAACAAAGGCTCTGAGAAACAGGCAGGGCGCGTTGGGAGAGTGAATGTCTTGTGTGCTTCCAATATATATAGCAATGCCTAATGTGAAGTAGGGGAAAGCAGAGGTTTCTGTTTGGTGAAAAAGTCTTCAAGTTAAGAGCCTGAACCAATGCAACATTAAACAAGTGCACCTGCATTTTAGAAGCAAACAATTCCAGCAGGGATTCATGTTGC
The DNA here is from genome assembly GCF_000687185.1 of Egretta garzetta. Classification (NCBI taxonomy): domain Eukaryota; kingdom Metazoa; phylum Chordata; class Aves; order Pelecaniformes; family Ardeidae; genus Egretta; species Egretta garzetta. The sequence continues at coordinate 445,042 of NW_009260398.1, read as the reverse complement.
TGTGGATACAAAGGGAAGAACAGCTCAAAGATACTGGTAAAGCAGGGAGGGATTAGAGTATCTAGGGAAATAAGTAAAAGGTATTGGGTTTCATTGCACAGTTCTAGAGGACAGCCACAAAAAAAAAAAAAAAGTCTCAACGCCCTTATCCTCGGAATAAAATAGGATTGCCAATTTACTGCGAGCAGAGTCAAAGGAACAAACAAAGTTTCAGAACGTTGTTTATATATATCCTGGCATTTGTGAATCTGTTGGAATATTCCTTGCTAGTTTTTCTGGATTTTTTGCCTGATGACTTGCTACCTTTTTATTCCTTGTGTGCATGGTGTAATGATGGAGGCTTAGATGGTGGAAACTGCCCAAACAAATGATTTAATTAATTGCTTTCATTAAACCCCTCATTATCACAAATAATAAGTCAAATCACTTTTGTTACAAAAAATAAAGTGCGGTGAAGTAGTATGCATGAACCTGCTTCAGTTTATTTGAAATGAAGCGCTGTGCTTTTTATTTTTGCAGTCATTTATAAAAACCAAAATAAAAAAGGGAGAGCGAAGATAATGCTTCATCTGGCTGCCAGAATTGGTAACTGTGCACTGTTCTCCTGGATGCATCATCTTTAAACGGTAACTTTCAGATCTGGAATTATGACCTATCCAAAAATAAAGCCCCAATTATGCTGTATCCTCAACTTTGCTGCAGCAGAGCACTTGTAAAAATGCCAGCTCTCAAGCATTCTGAAACTGCTAACAAATTGTCTGGTTTCAGCACTGGATACTGAAAACTTAGATGTGATAGACGTGATGAATTCTTCCATTAATCAAACTTTGGAATCAGAGAAATCTCTGTCCTGCAACAAAAAAAGGAACCTTAAGATTTTTCTGGGGAGCAAGGAGCCCAGAATGAGAGATGACTACTCCCAGCAGGCAATAAGCTGGCACTGGAGGCACAGAAACTCCAGGTGCCCAGGTGTAAGCCTCACTGTAAAAGGCAGATGCAGACAGTAGTTCTCCGTTTCCCAAATAATACAACAATTTCTCCAAAGTAGGATTTTTTTAAGGGAAGATCAGCAACCCAAACATTTCAAGAACAAAGTAACCGGGACGTGACTTGGAGAAGAGACTGCTCCAAAAGGAAAAGGGTTTCTAACACTTCTTCCAGCTCTACACAAAACTACAAATAGAAACGCTCAGCTTAACAAAGGTTGCTGACATTAGTAAGAACACAGAACCCCCCACTCATTCATATTTTCACTAAAGAATAATTACATTACTTAGTACTACAGACTTTCCTTGAGCACCCCTTATGAGTAACGTGTTTTCATATCGCCGCCACACTAAATTGCTTTTGTTTGCTTGGACAAAGCCCGCTGCCTTCGCGGGCAGAGCTGTAAAAGCCGTCACCCTTCTCTCCGCTTCCTCCCACTCTCTGGGCAGCTGCATTTGACTCGCGAGTAAGAATCAACACAAAATCAAGTATGAAGAGATGTGAGAACATAGCAAAACCGTCTCCCTGTATGATGCCCATGATGCCATTCCAGCAGTACGAAGGCCCTGCAACCGATCCTACAGCACTTGGTTATGAAGCTTTTAGTAAGAGAGTCAGGAACAGAAGCAGCAGAAAGGGTTTATTGTTTGGATCAACAATTACCAAAGCGTCTGTTCTCATGAACCTTATGTAAGTGCATCAATTACAGACCTCAGAACAGGATTTCAGCTTAACTGCTGACCAACAGATGTCCATCTAGAAGTTATCCCTCTTTAATTACAAGTAAACAAAGATAAGCCAGTTCTCCATTGGATCAACCTTAGGAAAAAGTGTTAAGATTGTGAATGAATTTGCTCAATGAAAGAAGGGATAACAATAAAGTCTTTACTGGGACACTTTTCAATGCAAGGGTCAAGAAAGGGGGATTCCCCATATTCCTTTGTTCTATAAACTGCGCCCACGATGACTCTTCCTCCCAGGACCAGTGATAGCTGTATCAAGAACACCACCGACCGAAAGAACAAGGGAAGTGAATCCAATTGTCAGGAGCCCACATTTCATTGTCTGCCACTTTTGGCAGGGGGGACAGGTAAGGCAGGTGCTTACTTCAGAGGGAGAATTCGCAGCTTTCTCTTCCCAGAACAAGACTCTCTCCATTCCAAGACAGGCCACAGCACGGGTGAAATCCACCACTCTTTTCATTTCAGAAATTCTTCTGAATTGTTCAGAACAGAGATCAAATGGAAAATGTTTGGTTCTGACTTTGATTTTGAACACACTGAAGATGTAATTTCTTTAAAAACAAAAAAGCTACTTTTTTAAAATGACACCTCAGCAAAATATTTCATCACGTCCCAGTTACTTCCTCCCGATACCAAAACAACACTCTCCCTTCAAAAACTTACATTTTCATGGAACAGTGCTTTTTATTAAAGTACTGATTATTCAGAAACTTCCCACCAGATTTACTGGTGATTCATTTTATCAATGCTATATTCCAAAGAAGAGCAGCCTCTAAACCCAGGCCATGAAAGCCACCGCTGTCACCAATTCTGCCATCACAGCAAGAACCATTAAGAGGTGAAGTAATGCTTGCTTTGACCCCTAACACCCCTCAGGGATGCTGCCAGTGTTCCTCTCTCCCCAGCGGGCAGCTCTTCCGCGCTGGGTCTCTCTCCGAACTTTTAATTTGATGGTTGATTCTACACAGGATTTGGAGGCACCTCCTTGGTGCCAGCAGTCTAGTGCCCACTATCACTAACACAACAAATAAAAAAAACCCAAACCCAAACCAACCCCACAAACTTTCCATAAACTTTCCAAGCACCGTTTTTAAGATATGCATGTTTTTTGCCCCCACCGTGCCTACTGAAAGATGTTCTCTTTCCACAGCGCTAATTCTAACTACGGCCCATATTTGTTGGGTGCCAATTTATATCTGCCTGAACTGGGTAAGGACATCAGTCATGAACTACAACAGCTGGGGCTCTTTCCAGCTTTGAGATAAGCTTATTCTTGCAAAGCTTCTTTTGCCCCAGAATCATCACTTTACCTCCTTTTCTTCAAGCAATATTTTCGGCTTCCTTCTTCGCTCTCACTAAACCCTGTAGCCCCTTGGACCCTGGCTCATGTGGTGTCCCTCCCCTGTAGCAGCCAACCCATCCTCAACACCCCATCTCAAAAGCTGTTCCTCTCCAGTTTGATTTGGATTCTCCTGCTAGGGGACATCCTCTCCCTTTTTCTCCTTTAAGTGGTTAGTCCTAGGTTCCCCTCCAACTTGGAATTTCAATGCTTGTCTCTCTCTCAGCCTCTGTGCTGACCCCTTTCCTAGACAATATAAATAAAACATTAGCAACTCTGACTCTGCTGCATTTCAGTTCTTTTATTAATTTCTCCTTTTTTAATGTAGCTTTGCACCACCCCACGATTTGATTTCTCCCTGAACATTACCAGACATGTCTTCTTTCAAACTCCCATCCAGATCATAACTCAATTTTCCGAAACAACTCAGGCACCCTTCTGTCACTGCTTTTATCCCTCCTAACCACCCCTCATTTCCCAGCAACTGGTTTTGCTTTCCTAACCCACGTCAACTCAGCTTTCCCTATTCTTTTTTGCACCATTCTTCCCTAGTGATTGTGGCTCTTTACTGTAATTCAGTTGAGCCTTTTTGCCTTTGTTAGACTAATTCTTTCCCACACTTTGCTTCTCAACCCATATTGACCTTTGCAATTCTACCACTAAGCTCTTCTCTCTCCCTTAACCACCCTCGTTAAGCTTTCTTCTCAGAAGTCTCTTTGATTCCACATCTTGCCCATACTTGCAAGGTGTATGCCAGGCTGGGAACGTGTGTATCCATTAGCACCAGTAACATAAAAACACTGGAGTACGGCATTTAAGAGCAAACTTAAAACAAAGTCTTAAGCACTTGCTTACTTACATATTTGCCTATTTACTCCTTTAGCATAATATCACTTCAAATGTGAACTGCCTTAACATTCTGCACTGAGAAACACTGCGAGCATCAGCTGAGTTTCTGTAGCAAAGTACAAACCAAATTACGACTCATCTGACAACCCAGCTGCAGATTTCTTAGGAGGCTCTTTCAAAAACTGCAGCATTCACTCAAGAACGGTGGTACTTCCAGGATCCAGCTCATTAAAATCAGCATGGCCAAGTCCTTACAGCGCGAATTGTTATGGGACAGAACAGGAAAAGCTAAACAACAGCTAAAGCCGTTTCCTGGGCCCCCACAAAATGCGTAGCTGAGTCGGGCACATCCACACACTTACCAGGGAACACCCCTAGCCACAAAGATTACAAGATCAGCACTACCATCCCAAACGTAATTTGGCTTTGAATTTGACCAAATCAAAGTACCATCCAACCACTGCTTCAGCGAGAGCATTTCCTTACTAAAATTTCAATTTCCATTCCATAAATGTTACAGCATTTCATCCTGTTCGAAGCATAAAACAGGGCAATTATTTTTCTAGACAGAAAATGAGGGATATCTGACGATGGCCTTGGTAGTTACAGTCTCTAGCTGTTTAAATCTAATCACCTGGCAGATTCAAAATCACAGTTGAGAGACATCAACACCATTTTCCACAAATAAAGATACCAACAATTGGGCAGTAAAACTAGACCGTGGTTGAAATTTTCCTGTTTTGTCTGCTCCTACGTGAATGCTTCAGCGAGTAACATCCAGTACAAATTCCAGCCTGTTAACAGGACATTTTTAATATTATTTGCCAATCACCCGTGTTAAAACTAAGGGTTGGTTTTGGTTTGGTTTTTTTATGGCTGTCTACTTACCAGACCCAAGTTTTCTATATTATTGCAGAGGAGATTAATGTTTTGACTCTGTGATGGTGCTTGGTGCAGATTTGGCAATGCTGCCTCCACAGAGATGAGAACGCACGTGCCCTAGAAAAGCCCACGGATGTCAAAAGGTAGACTTCCCTTGAATTTGAAGGGCTTGAGATCTGTACCAACACTTTTGCCCTAGCTTACGGCCAAGGACCATACATACTCTTCCTGACAAGAGCAGCACACAGAGAGAGAAGGTACTCATGAAAGCAGCATGTTCTGAGGCACCACCCCAGCTCCATGTCCTCTTGACAGAAAGCTGGCAGCCCTGGAAGGACAGGGACACGGCTGGTGGAGGAGCCAGCCGGGCCAAAATTCCTGATCTCAAACATCTGCATGTAGCAGCTGCGGATCTGGGCCTCGCAGCACCTCCAGCCCTGGCAGCCCGATGAGCACAGCTGCCTCGCTGATATTGCATCCCCTAACGTAAAACAGCTCTGAGAGGTGCAGCACCACAAAGCCGTGCAATGCCCATCTCCTCACCAGGGCAACGCGACTCTTCTCCAACAGCTCCCTCCCCAACGGCCCATGCCCTGTAGCTCACACAAAATTGAAATCGTGCCTGATTAATGCAGAGATGCTGCTGACCGCCGCGCGCCTGGCGAAACAAACTGCACCCCACGATGTGGTACAGTTCCCACCACCACGCAGCACTGTGGAGCTCCATCTAACCTAACCCATACGCCTCAGAAGTCTGGGCAACCCAGACAGCACAGCATGCAGCGAAGATTCACCTATCTTAAGTACTCCCACCTCTCATCTCAAACTGCATTCAGACTCATCCCCTTCCTGGGAGCTGGGGGTAATCCCAGCAATCCAGAAAAGGAACCTTAACATTTCAGCTCATCAAGCATTCAGAAAAAACAAGCAAGAACCTTCAAACAGTGATCTCCATTTGTCACAACCCTCGCTCTGCCCCAGTTCAAGTACATACGTATATCCGGGTAACAGGAATCAAACCGACACTGGTCGCTAGAGGAAAGGATCACAACTTAACCGGCCAGCTAATTTTTTCTCCGCTGCAGTATCTGAACAGTCTTCTGTGCTTCCAAACCAACCCACAGGCAGTTTACAGACTGCTTTGAAGAACTCCCCCACAAGAACCCTGGGAAACAAATTTCAAACAAAGCAAAATAAATCTGAACAGAAGAGAAAGTACATCTCCTCCATTGCTTCAGCAGAGCGCTGGGAAGCCTACAGGCAGTGTTTGCACTTGGAGTGCCGCTTTATTTGCTTGGAACTGCATGGACCAGAGGGGTACCAGATGCTTCGGGTAGTCAGGTTACCAAGCTCTGTACAGAGCTGCTAAGCAGCCGTGCTAGTGTCATACTTAGCCACTGGGAGAGGTATGATCAATGCGGAATGTAATTCCAGAAAAATTCTTGTGACTCATTTCAACCGTGAAACAGGCCTTTAGGAGAAAGCCACTCTTCCCAAGATCAGTTTTAACATGCAATGAGAAGCTATGAGTATCCATCAATAAACAGTAACAAAAGACAATCCACAAATACCTACAAATTTAAAGCGTGAAAGAATAGTTTGGGCTCAGACAGATGTTTGCGTACGGTTAGAGGGCAAGTACTTAACGTTGAAACAATCTTAAGAGTAAAAGCTGTCTCTGAAGCAAGACTCTAACTATAAAAGCCCCCCATATCAATGCTAATTGAGTATCATTTTTTGGCGGAGGCATGTCAAATGGCTGTTAGGAAGGCTGATCCCAACCCATATCCTCTCCCCTAGTTTATGTCTGGTATCAGGCACTGACAGCGCTCATTGTGATCCTGACTGCGCAACAAGGCGAGATATGACCTATCTTATTTATCTCTGTCACAACTTGATCTCCATTCACCAGAGATGATGGAAGGCAACAATGTCTGAAGGACGCAGGCCCAGTGACACTGAACACATGGTCGACTACAACATTGTTCTGCATTTGCCTTGGTATGAAAAACAGGCAGTCAAAAGGAAGCACATGTATATCAATCCCTGTGGCAAAGACAGATAGCATAAAACAATGAAGATCACTACACCATTCAGTACATGTTAGCTCTGTGATCAGCAAGTAAGCACTAACTATTTAATTAGTCAACTAATTAGTGACAGGCAACATGGAAGGCTTCAGATGTTCTCAGACAAATGCAAAGATAAAAAGCCTAATTAAACAGCAAGCATTATGCTAACTATTGCCAAACAGGACAGATGTGCAGGATATTGTGTAATACGGTGCTGCCAGATAACAGCAGTTGTAGCTGCTCTCTCAGACACCGTGTTTTAAAAATCCCTGCCATTTCCAAGCTCAGATCCCTTGAACTCACAAAGGGAGACACCGTCCTGCAGACAAAACCTCACAGATTCACTGCCTTAGATGCTAATTCTGCTTTAAGAAAAAAGTTCAGGGCTTTGACAAAAAAACACTTTAATCCATTTGCTTTTCCAATGCAATAATTACTTTAATGCACCCACGTGGAAAGGGAAATGTATTTCACAACGTTTTCATACAAAATATTGTGATCTTGCCACCATTCATTGCTATTTTGCGTAGCACATTATGTATATTTCCGACGTCCGCGGAGAATAAGTCATTGTTTACACCAGAGGTTGGATTAAGGAGGTTTTCGACATCATGGATTAAAAAGGGTTTTCCCTATAATCGGAAGACAATAACGCTTTCCACAGCTATATGCAAAGAGGTGGATAAAAAGCTAATTGGTTCACTACGCTGGAACCAACGACAAGATACTGCTGTGAGCAAGCTCTCTGCATTCTTGCAGCCAAACTTCAATCACCTGCTGTCAGGGCGTGCTGGTTAGCGTGCTGCGCCGCGAATCATCCGCCAGAACAAACTGAAAATACCAGCTTTTGACTTGTGTGTTCTTCTGGCCTAGCGCTGCTGTCATGACCATCATTCTTAAATTATCAAAGAACACAAGAAACAACAAAACCCTGCCCTCCTGGTAAACTTGTATGTAGCGATGAAGTTATTTTCTAAAGCATCTCAGTATTTGGGAACACAAAAAGATTAAAATGCTGGGCTGTAGCTTAGGTACATCCAGGGGAACACTGGTTTAACCGAGGACTAGGCCATGCAGTATCCCCAATCCTAGTTGTTCACACTTTTAAAAATAAATCATTTAATCGCAGTTGGTATTTCTCATGCTGAACCTCACCTCCAAGAGCTGGTATTTGAAGAACTCTGAACTGAACCCATTACACCTTTTCTCATATCCATAGGTACCGATATTCCGTACTTGTGAAGCAGACCTTACACTTGCAAATATTTTTCAGATACAATCTTCATTGAATACTTGCAAATTGAATATTTAAAACCATTTTTTAATTTATAAATTTAGTATACACATACTTGATCTCAGTGGGGATGACAAAAAAAGTTTCAAAAACTTCCTTTAGTCTTAAATCGGACGTCATTGACGTAATTTGTCAGTGTTAGTGGCTCATAGTACTGCAAATGTAAGCGGGGGGCACGCACATATTTACTGGAATGTCTGATAAAACTCTTTTTCTTGTAATCCCCCCCCAGACCAAGTCACTCAAGGGAAACTAAAAATAAATAAAACTTGTAATTTAGCTTAACTCCTCTTTGGCGTTTCTCTGACTCGATTCACTCCGACGCTGAAAGGGCTTTCTCCCCACATCCTACAACAAAGGGGAGGCAGGGGCGCCAGTCAGCACTAACAGTTTGGAGGGCAGAGAACAATAGCGCTGAGACTGCGTGCCGCTGGGCTGAGCTGCTCTTTCACAAGGGGAGCATTTGTTCAGTCGCTCCTTCTCCTTCAGGACTGGACACTGCTCGGAGTTTACACCGCTCTAACAAACGCTCTGATGCTGCTGCAACTCATAGAAGCCTTGTCTTAGTGCTGGAGAGTGACCTAAGTCCTGGCTTTGTGCAAGGGGAAGCAGATAATTGCACTGCCCAGGAGGAGCCTCATGCAGGAATTGTGGGAATCACAATTCCTTCCCCGCTTGCCACGCTCCTGCAGGGAAGTTAATTACTGCAGCGATTTATGATGCAACTCACTCCCCCCTTCCACAGCGTCTCAGCTCCGCTGCCCAGCTCGCTGCAGCCCCGCGTGCGTGGCACACACGGAGCGTGCGCCTCCGGAGCCGCTTTCACACCTGTACCTCCGGACAGCCCACCGCGCGTGGCGAGGGAGCCCAGGCTCTGCCTGCGTTACGCCGGCGCGGCCGCCTCCCTCCTTCGCCCGCTTCTCGAATAAAACATTCATATGCACCCTAAAGAAAAGCAGCACTATAGCTGGAAACACGTCTGCATGCGATTACACTCCAAGAAGAAAAATCAGCAGGAGATATTTATTTGAATGGTGAACATGAATAATGAGATCACCTCCACTGACCTAGCGTTAGATTAAGCCCAGTTCTCCAGGGCTCAGAGTACCCCGAGCGTTAGGGAGAAGCCTCCCCTACTGGCAGGTTGTTCCATATACTCATTTGCAGCATTTCTGTGCTGCCCTTTGAAATAACGGGCACCGATCTGGGCGCACCGGTGCTCTGACCTCCATGGCAATCTCCATTTCCAGAAACTCCAACCGTAAGGCAGCGAGGCACAGCGAAAGAGTGGAGCGGCGCTTCGTAAGGTGCCAGCTGACAGCACACAGTCCCCTTGGCAGCACGCTCCGCGCGGGTACGGAGCGGTGCCCACGGCTGCTCCGCGGCGCTGCTGCTGAGCGAGGAGACTGAACTTCCCCAGGAGCACAACGGGAGCGAGAGGCAGCCTGCGGCAGCTCTCCACTCAGGAGAGGTAATTCTCATCATTATTCTGCTGTTCAATGAAAAATGTATTTCTTCAGTCTCAAACAAGTTGAAAACACTTGTAAAATCTAGTTCTAATAATTGTTATGTAGGTAAGTGAATTACATCTGTGTGTTGCCATGGTGACTGATAATGTAAAATAATTAAGTATGAAGAATAATGAGGAGAAAACTACTTCCTCTTTTTAAGGATTAGGGGCTTACAAATTGATTCAATCTAGCTATTTTTAGTGCACGTAACCTTTGCAAAGAATGTTAGAAAATTATGAGTAAATTAAACTAAATGGTACTAAAAGGCCTTCACATGGAATCAGAAGACTTTATCTGCTGCTGCTGTGAAAATCTAAAGAAATCCTCTTCCTCAGATTTATACCTATATTAATATAAATTCTGTGACATTTTTCACTAAGCGCTGGCTGCTGGCTTTTTGTGTTCTCGGAGCAATACTCAGTTTCTCTTCACCGGGAGCGCTCCGTTTGCGCAGCGCTGAAGACAAGCACCCTCTCCTATGTACCAGGAGCAGACGTTCTGCAAGCGCTCTTTGCCTGAATATGGTTCAAACAGACCTGCTGGCTGAAAAGCCTTGGAGGCATCTCGGAGGAGGATCCCTACAAAGGGTTGCCCCGCAGACACAGTACTATCTGCATGTCCTGTTCAGTACAGAACGACTTGGCTGCTGGCTGGCAGACTTGGCTGGAGCATAAACATGCTTTGGTTTTCCCTCGCAGTAGTGAATACTGAAAGCATAGTAATAAACAGCACAGGAGGAATAACAAGGAAGTGGCTAGTAGCTCTATAAAGTATATTTTTAACTGAATTTTGAGCGGAACTGAAAGCCTAAAAGGTGCTGAGAACAGCAGGATGAGAGGAAAATTATTTTACCCCAAGAGGGGATGCTCGACAGGAAGTCAGGGACTGAGAAAGCAGCAGGTATTTCTTCTTCGCTGCTCCAGCAACGTAACACCCAGAAAACACTTCAACATTTTCTTCTCTTGCCATATTGATATTTTAATTTGTGATGTTATTAATGGTTGTTGTAGAAATACAAACTCTTGGCTTAACTGAAAAAACAGACAAGATTTTCAGTTCCCTGCCAGCCTCCCCTAGTTTTTGCAGTGAACATTCTGTTGTAACAATCGCATACAGAATTTGAATTTTATATTCACTTCTGCAAGTCTTTAAACATACATACTGGAAATGTTTTGAATCTATGAGGAAAAAAACAATTGCATAAAAGGAATTGCACTGTCACATACACGGTCTGATTTCCTGATAGCCCCCTGGAAGTGGTATGGAGGGGGCACTGGCATAGAAGGTGCAAGCAGCGAGATATCAGAGAGAGCGCACCCCCATCCTAACTTTGGGAAGTCTGTAAAACAGCAGAACTTCTCCTCAGGTTTACTCTGGCTTAGACAGTGCAGGTATAAAAACATTTGCATACATTTATTCCCCTCCTCAACCAGTTTACACAGTTTATTTACTCCAGTTTGGATAACCCAGGGTAACCACAGCAATTCAATTTGCATTTTTACTGCTGAAAAATTATTGAAGTATGCTGATGGCCTGCATTCTTGGTGGGCCACCGAGCAGGCTATGGCTGCCAGAGAGCAGTGTCCTCTGCTAGACCTTTCCCCCATCCACTCTAGTGTCTACAGCAAAAATGGCAGAAGGGCCAGAAATGACAATTTTTTGGTTCCTGAACAATCCCAAACATCAAAAGCCTCATCAGAATCAAAGGTATCAAAAGGTGTTACAGAATCAAAAGCACCACATTGAGATTACAGCTCCACAAGCTTCCATCGTACATTTCTACACAGCTCTGAAAACAGCATCCCAACGAGGTAAGAGAAGGGAGGGACTCAGGCAGTGTCTGTGATCCCACTGGGCACAACCAGCTTTAAAGATCAGTACTTCTCTGGAGCACACAGGAAGGGCTATGGACTTACAGGACTCACATGGACTTCTATAGGAACCTCCACTTACAGGACTTTTGTATAAGAACAACGGTCAAAGAGATTTTAAATATGTGTAATTCTCATTTTCAGTGTGCCTTCACCTTGAGGTGAAGCAACTTCATCAGCACTTCTGAGTTTCAGAGTCAGCCAGGATGCAAGCACGTACCTCTTTACTTCTGCAGGCACTCAGACCTTTAGCATCTAGTGCTTGGGTACAGACTAAAAGCTTGCTTCTAAATGGAGGAAGCAAGCCCCTTCAAACAAAAGGTAACATACTCTCCTCAATAAAGGAAATAAAATTGAAAACATACCAAAAAATAAGCGTTTCCAGAAAAGAGATTCCAACATCGGATGCACCAACCACCACAATTCTAGTGTTGATAGACGCTTTAGATTCCAGTACCAGCTTTCGATTTATGTGGTTCAAGGAATAACTCAACTGCAAAAAAAAAAAAAAATACGTAAAATGACATAGAAATGCATTAAAAAACCCCAGCAAAAGTCCACTAAGAAACATCAAACCATCAGTAATGCACCACCTTGCGTTCACACAACACTTACTCACTGACACGACTAATACTCTGATTTTTCAGTGCACACACAAGGTAAGGCAGTCCATAAATGGTAATAAAATGTTGAAATACACACATGTGCAATAGGTCCCAGAAAATCAGCAAAGCTTAATGGTCTGGCTTCTGGAAAGTATGCTACGGAGTCCTGGTAAGAGAGGAGAAAACACTGCCTCTTCTATAATTTACTACCATTTAGCTAACACCTGGGGAACATACCTTTACATAACTTTAGGGCCATTTTCGTACCTTCTAGAGCAGTTTTTACCCTCGCTGTTTTATTTATGGAAATGGTTTTACTGGTAAATTAATCAGGAACTTCTATCTTGAGTGTCATTTTGTGCTTAATTGAAAACTCTCTTCCAAAATGATAGCGTTAACCTTCTTTTTTGTTTAATAGAGAGCAGCTACACTGAAAGCCAGGCTGTCAAATGAGTAAGCTGGTATCTCAATGCCAACGAGATCAATATATTACCATCAAATTTTTAATTACTAGCTTCTCAGTTTCCATTCTTAATGCATATGCCAGTTAAGACAATGAACTCCATGTATTTTTTTTTTAATTTGTGTCTCTAGGCCTCACTAGCTAACAGATATTCTTAAAACGAATACGCAAGAAAGGGTCAAGAGAGAATATTGCATATGACAATTTTTTTCTGCCCTGAACTATGTTTAGATTTCAAATCTCTGATGAAAGACAGGAAAATACTTCTCATCTTGCAGTACAACATGCTTTGCATTTTTCTTATTGCTTTGGGCAATATCTGGGCAACGCATTTCACAGAATGCATAACTGCGGATTCATAAAGACAGACAAATAGAAAACGGAGCTACTTTTG
>NW_009260398.1:426126-431982 GCF_000687185.1 Egretta garzetta | reverse complement strand
ATTTCTCACAGGTTTTCCTCTATTACAAATAGGAGACAGAGTGTTAATAAAATTAAGTCCTCTAAATTCCTCCTACAAAATTACAGTAGAAATATATTTTCTATATATTAATTGACAGAGTAACTCAATATATGAAGAATAAGTATTTTGTTTTAAAGCTACGGTAAAGACATTGGCCTTCTCAAGAAGTAGATGGCACATTGAGAACCCCAAGAGATCTTCTACACCATATCTTTGCAATGGTGGAGATCCACAGCTGAGATTTCAGCATAGCCTCGCGTGCTGTCCTATGCCTTATGGAAGGATTATGGACCATTTACTTGCAAACTGTCACCACTGTAAAGCAAATAATTTAAAACGTGGCAAAATTAAATGTTGTCTTTGGTCAGGCAACATGATTTTTTACTGCCAGATAAATGTTCTCCCAGTTGCAGTTCATCACAGTGCAATGATGACATCCAGTGGTGAGCCAGATTCATCTCAGGGACTGGACTTCACCAAGAAAATTCCAGAAGCTGTCTTAAAAAGTACACTAGCCCATTGTGGCTGCTTAATGACATCAAATGTGTGAAACCTAGCACCTGCCCGCCGCCTCGCAGGCAGCCCTGCACCAAGGAATGACTGGACTAGCCAGGGCTAAGCCTCAGAGCGACTGCAATGCTGCCCAAACTCCCATTACAGAAGCCACCTACAAGTCTCTATGAACAAGCCTAACAATCTAATCCAAAGCCAGTTCTTTTTAACGTGGTTAAAGCACTTCTTATAGCAGGACTTTCCAGTAAAAGGGGGTTTGATCATAAATGAAAATATATCTATAACACTTCCACACTTCAGAAACTGAAAAAAAACCCCATTTATATTTCATTGAAAATGTGCATCACTGGAAGAGATTTTAAGAAATGAGAAGAACCAATGCCAATTATTAAAGGCATGCCCCACTGCTTACAACAAAACTTGGACTGTTTTTTATAACATACTAAATGGGTACGCCCCAGGTATAGCATCGGATGTTGTTCTGCCAAAGCTGACACTGGCGGAGACCTCATGGTACCCCAGGCAGGCGTTGAGGATACTGTGCCTAAGGCCCTAACCTCGGCATCCACATTCCTTGGGTTTGTGAACGCTGCAGCAAGAACCCCGACGGGCCCTTTTTTGCACACGCTGACAGTTGCAACTTTCTAGAAAAGCAATGCCTTCTGGAGGAAAAAATATTAGTGATATTTTTGCTGAAACGTGGCTTTTAAATAAAATTAATAAAACGGTAAAGAGAACACAGAGAGAAGCTACTTGTAATGTACCTAATCAACCAAAATAACTAGACAGGAATGTCAGCAGCTAATAGGATAAACCCAACAGACCTTACAGCAATGCCAAGCTCAAACATTTCTTCCTACGGCAGCGCTGTGCTGCTGTTTTGTTTTGGTTTTTTTTTTTTTTTAAATGCACTCCAACAATGAAACACAAAGCAGTAATACAATTTCCTCGGGAAGAGTTGGATCTAATTTATGAAATGGCTTCTGTATCGATGACACAAAGGCAGCAGCATATGAGCAGAATATAACCGGTTTTGTTCAGCACACAATGCCCCCCCCCACACCAACAGCTGTCATGCTTCAGAAATCACCTTTCTAACAGCTAAGTACACTAAACGGCCCCAGGGAGTAAGGAATTAGGTGGATTGGTCCCATAATACCACCTTATTTTAACAAAATGTCAGGACAAATGACTACATATGTTCCCCAGAGGAGTAATCAGACATCATAATTGATAGGTCAATAGCAAACTCGAACTTGTTTATTTTCTACCCAATTTATTAAATAAAACAACAATCATTAACTAATGTAAGGCAAAGAGCAATAATTACTACTGTTAGAAAAGGCATGCATAGCTGAGAAAAAAGTACATTCTCTGATTATCAAAAAGGTTATCGTCCCCCCCTTCCCCCCGGTACCTGACAGCCTCTGCCATCGCACGGCCTGTCACGCTGCTCCCACCCGGGGGGCAGAGGGCCATCCAGCCTTCAGCCTCAACCGCTGGCGAGGGTGGCCGCTCTCCGTTAAACCACGGGGGACGTTCTTCCTTGGGGACAGCCAGAGCCATCCACCTCAAGGCCTTCCCGCCTTACCTCCATGACAAATGCTCAGGCATTTCTAGAGGACTCCACTGAAAACACAGACCCTGCACTAAGCCTCTCACTTACGATCTCACAGCACAGTACGTGCCAGAGCAGGGTTAATTTACAGCATTTAAAATTCACACATGCTCCTACCCTCAGGAACCAATGGGAAAAGATACACGAAATACTTCCTTGGTTTTAGCAAACACATCTGTATGCGTTTTTTCCTTTGCACTTTCAAACCAGGTAGAGCCTGGGCACGTGGATGGTGCGTGCCCGCACCTCTCCTGGGGCAGCTGCCCCCTTTGCATGCTGCCTGGGAAGGTATTCGTTGCACACTTCCTCAACAATACACGTTGGTGGCACAAACTCTCAGATGGAGAGTATTCTGTAGCTCCTTTTAGTTCTGTTTTTAAACATTGGACCCTGGGCTATTTGTAGGGTTTCTAAAAATATTTATTGTAATTGCTCTACAGTAGGCCTGGTTTGGTAGCAAATGTTACCCTCATTTAAACAGAAAAAATGGATACTGAGCACTCAAAAAATGAAAAACCAAGCTGGACAGAGGGTTTCAACTTGGACAGAAAAGCAGCAATGCTATGTTCTGAACTGGGTATTG
Source organism: Egretta garzetta (assembly GCF_000687185.1). Classification (NCBI taxonomy): domain Eukaryota; kingdom Metazoa; phylum Chordata; class Aves; order Pelecaniformes; family Ardeidae; genus Egretta; species Egretta garzetta. Next base: position 429,247 of record NW_009260398.1, on the reverse strand, counting down.
GTAAATACGTCCTCGTAAAACACCAGCAGCGTGTCAAAGAGCTGTCACACTCACCACTGGAACTCTTTGTGCAAAGCTCCGTAATGCAGAGGAATTTAGACTTGATTTTGTTACACGCTGAGGACTTGGGCCTTACCCAGCCAAACACACTGAGGTATCTGCTAAATTTTAAGTATGCTGAAGTGCCGCTGAACTCAGAAGGACTGCTCAGGGTACAAGATAAACACAGGACTGACTCATCTGTTACGTGCTTGGCACCTTCACACACCCCTCACTACTGCAGGGAGGAACTGGGAGCCCGGCGGAGGGACCTTCCCCGCCCCGCCGCGGGCAGTCCCGTGCCTCTCTGCGATGCTTCGCTGTTAACTTAGCATTTGTAGCTGAGAAACCTGAGTGACAGTTACTGCTGGACAGCAGCTACGTCATCTGAATGCTGTTACCATAAAAACCATCAGAAGGAGTAAAAATGATTAACAGACCCGTTGTAGATCAGTGCTGAGGTCAGCGGCAGGCAAACACGGAGGTGAACAAACAGCTATTTTAATTTCAAGCTTCATTTGAATCGCGAGAAAAAAAGAAAAGCCAATGTTTACCAAGGAGATATGAACAAAAATTACCAGAAAATGCATGCTTTTTTAGCCTTATTTTTTTTTTTTTCCCAAACACCAGCTACATTCCAAAAAGCCTCATTAGGAACGTCTGTAAACATGTTTTCAGAAGCAGCTTCCAAGCATTCACAGATTTACACAAACACCAGAAACAGAAAGAAAAGGAAAAAGAAAAAGAAATACAACTGTGATGAAGACTGCAGCCTGGATTTTGTTGTCTTTGCCAAAGAACCCTTCTTTAGTAACTGTGGTGCTCTAAAGCTGGCTTGCACAGATCATTCCTAGCCTTTATATAATATTTTTCATCCATTGACCTCAAAGGCCTTTATGAATGAAGTTAGTACTATTACACCAATCTCCATAGGGGCAAATGCTGAGCTTCAGCATGTGGAAAAGCAGTCTGTATATTCATCACCAGGTTCTATCCCACGAGGTATTCTTGGAGAGAGGGCAAAGCAGGGTATAAATAGAATTATTTTTTTTTTTGGTCAAGATTCAAAAAAACATACAAAAATGTAGCAACATCTAGGAACTTCAGCTCGGAATACCTTCCAGCTACCATCTAGCTGGACTGCCAGCATAAATGTGGAAGGAAATACAGGAGAGGCTGGTCTGGATGGCTCTCACCTCTGTATGTCAGATTTACATAAACCAGCACAGCTCTATCACCCTTGACGTCAAGACGCCGGGCTGGTCTGTCCCCAGAGGTGATCTGGCTCTGCCCAAGGGCACAACAGCAAAAGTGGAGCTTGCAGTAATCAGACAGCGTCTATGGATGCAATGCCAGAACACTGTCTCACTGTCCCGCTCTGCAGAAGTCCTTGCAAAGGACCGACCTCCACGAGCTCAAAGCCTGCACGACAAACACGTACGGCCAGTCACTGGGTAAAGGACTCCCGCGAGACAACTGCGTGCGGAAACAACTGACCAAGGAAAAAAGCTGGCAGCTTGCATTAGTCTCTGGAAATAGCAACTGGAGCGGACACTGAGCCCATCTGTAGAGGGGGATAAACCAACACGCACACTGCCCACCAGCAACGTTAGCCGGCCCCGCAGTCTCACTGCAAACACTACCACCACCAACCACTCAGGCACGCGACTGCGAGGATGACCAAGGCCTCCCCCTCGCACAGTGTGCGGGCTCACTGTGCTGACAGCAGCCCGGCAGACAGCACGTTTAACCAACAGCATCTCCCCCCCAGCGCAAGCGCGATTGATGCCCTACGCATCCAAACGCTGGACTGATTCCCGCCAAGCTGGTGACCATGTTTGCATCCACAGAGCCCTGCCCGCCGCGTTGCGGCAGGTGCGGTGCCCTGGCAGCACCGCCTGGCTCACCAGCACCACCAAGGTGCCACTGAGAATGGCTGCTGAGGTGGCACCAGCCAGCACCAAACCGCTCGCAGGGAGCACGACGCAGGCAGGCACGCCATGCCAGGCTGCTGCAAGTGGGCGGCTGCAGACCCGGCCCTGCCAAGGAAGAGGGGGACGGCGCTGAGTGCCTGCCCACGAGGAGATGGGTCTGCTCTAGAGAGGCAGAGGTGCCCCGGGAAAGCGGTCACGGAAACCTCTCTGGCGCTCCCGCTGGTTCCGGCAGTTGCAGTGAGGACCAGCAGCATCCCGGCGTACATTTTCGTGCTGCGCTCTGCGGCATTGGGCCTACCCAGCCACAAGGCTTCGCAGCGCAGGGGCTGCAGTCCAAGGAAGCAAACTCCCACTTGCTTTTTCCCCACAGACCCTCTCTGCTTCCCGAGGCGGGTAAAAGCAGGTCTGCTCTCACTACACAGCTCTGCTTTCCCGCAAACCAGCAGTGTAAGCAGTGCAGCTCCTGACGACATGCCTTCTCCAGAGAACACCATTCATCCATGACAGGTTAGCAGTCGTCTTGCCTTCCTGGCACGGAAGGATAGCTATAGTTTCTGTATTTCTACAATTTAGCATTTCAGCTTCCTCAAGCAAAACTGCAGGAAAGCCAAACAACAATTCAACGGGTGGCACCTGCCCTGGGAACTGGGCACCGAGGAGCTCCTGCCTCACCACGCTCTTGAAGCAGCAGCCCTGCAGCAGGATTGTAACCTGTATCTTTAAAGCTCACAGGTGCTTCAGCCTAGTAAGACTGCCATAAAAAGCTAATTGAATAACAGGAAAAAAAACCCACGCCAAGCAATTTAGAAGTTGACGACTACCAAAATGAATGGTTTGTACTAAACGCATCATTTACACAATTAATTTTGGTAACTCTCATCCTTAAACAGGTTATTTGAACAAATTCCCAAGACATCTGAATGACGTTATTTGCACAGACGACCTAGCTGTCGTTGTTAGTCACGCAGTCCTGGACGTCTGCGCGTATCCTTCACCATGCACTTCCAGGAGGCAGAGAGGGAAGCTCCCAATTCCAGGTCCAGCAAGCACGTGCCTGCAGCTCGGTCCCTGTCCCTGCTCTGTGCCAAAATCAGAGTCACGGCGCTCTGCACTCCTGCAGAGAGAAGGCTGGAGCCTGGAGGGTCGGA
>NW_009260398.1:413217-426007 GCF_000687185.1 Egretta garzetta | reverse complement strand
CGGAAGAGCATGCAAATGCTTCCCAAGTATCAGGGCTGACAGAGAATGCTTTAAATACTGTAGCATGATTATTAATGCACTATTAAGTCATTCCAACTAGGTGAGTGAGTAGACTCCAAATGACACAATTTAAACCAAAGCTCATTCTTTACCGACAATTTCACAAGAGAAGTTTGGATCTAACAGTCTGCACCAAAGCCATTAAAAATTAACTGGAAAACTCTCATTTATTCTAACTGGCTCTGAAAGTAAATGGACATGGAAAATACTTCCCTGCGCTAGGGCCGGGGTCTAAGCAGCCAGCCAACGACCATCATGAACTTAAGCGACATATCCTTAACTTCTGGGGTTTATTTTACAGAGTTCTTGTGCCATCAGAATACACATTGATTATACTGCCTTCACATAGAATAAACAAAATAAAATTAAATCAGGTATTACCTATAAGCAGCAAAATTACATGTAACCGAAAATACCGCTAGCATTTCCAGACAGTAGATTATTTTCTCCCACAGTGAACGAAAGGACTTCCTTAAGGTTTGATTCTAAGCAAGGCCTGCTTCACCTCCCTGGTCCAGCTCCAAAAGGCACTGTGAAAAAACCTCAACATCCCTGACAAGCCTTAACTGGACAAATCTCTCCACGTGGCTGGCTCAGGAACGCCTCCCTTGAGGACTTCTCCCGAGAGAAGGCACCACCACAACGCACCACAACCACACCAGTACCCGTGTCAAAACAGGGCTGGGTGTGCTCTGGAAAGGGCGAAGACACAAGCGTCTTTGTCCACTGTACCTACTCCATGTACAGACTCACGGCAACAGAGGTAGCACTGTCTAAATTACTGAATTCACTGAAAAAACGTAGGAGTTGTGTAAAATTTAAAGGATTAAAAATAAAATGTAAAACCCATCACTGCCTTCCCTACTGAAAATAACGAACACAAGGTAACTGAACAGCAGGACCAGGACACAAGGGGAGATAAATTCGCAGCTTACGATCGAGCCGTATTTTAGCGACAGCGGCTGTGGTTCTCTGTTTTGTAACAGGGAACGTTACCTTTCTGTGGGAAAAATATCTACGCCCTCCTAACAAGCTGGAATCATGCTACTTCCAAAGTCAATCTAGGAAACGCTTTGAAAAAGCTTTAAAACAAGCCCAACCTGTTTGTAAGCAGAAACGACTGTTTTAGTTTGCTGCAAATGTCATTAACACCTGTATAGTACTGACACCATGCTTTCAAAATACAGATAGGTCATCTTACTTTTAATTTCACACATGCACATAAGTGGTAAACATTCAGAGCATTTCTGTTAATGATGCCATCTGGTGCCTCCCATAACTGTGTAATATTCAGCCTTCCAAACAAGATGTAATGGCAGCAACCCACAAAACCCACTGACATTTACAGTAAGGAAATTTATTATCCACCATCAGTTCAGAATGGCTGTGTTTGCATGACTACTGGTGCTATAAAATCATCACCTTTACCAACCAAGTGGAGGTACAATAAATAATGGATTTTAATCCACGCACATACTACAGAAGCATTAAAAATTCATTACTCAAACACAATAGCATCTTGAGCAACAGTTACTTCTTTAAAAATTAATACTACTTTCCTGATTAAATGAAAACTACGTATACCAAGCCTTTGTAATAGCAGTGTGTTCATACACAAACAACAACACGTAGGAATGCTTCTGGTTTGATACACGAATCTTGGTATTTCAAAAGCAAGGAATTCTCTCACCCATCCTACCTACACTCTCTTTGCTATATTTATTCTCTGTTATCTTGGCAGAGGCTTAATGATTTAAAAAAAAAAATAAAAAAATCCACAAAACCTTTTTGCATTTTAGCCACTTCCAGTACATCTCAGTGCCTCAACTGAATTCACACAGAACCGAAACCAAGCCAAAGTGAAACCTCCTATTACTCCAGACTTTCTACAAAGTCGGAACACACTTTGCTGTAAGGCACACAGCTATAAAGTAAAATAGCACCGACAGCTTTTCTTAACCACTCTTGGTAAACCAGCGCACTTTCAGCCTTTATTACGCAGCACAGTTGGAGAGAAGGCATCTACAGAAGCGTGACATTGTTTTCCCGTGGTAACGCATAGAGACCACGATGGGGAACGGACACTTCCCAGTGAGCTGCGCTGAGATGTGCTCTTGCACACATTTGCACTTTGGGTGGGCGTGCGCTCCAAAGCAAAGGCTGTGCTGCTTTATAGTACTTGTCTCTGTACCTGTCCACCTCCTTGACATTTCTCTTCGGATGCATAGGTGGAAAATGCCTTGCTCCCTCAATTTCTTTCAACTGTTCAGAGAGAAGAAAAGAGCTTTGCTTGTTCAGAACAGATTGTTCTGTTGTACGCAGCCTTTCCCCCAGCATTTTAAAATCTGTTTATTTTAATGCCTTGTTTTTATTAGCTTTTAAACGCAACTGAGTAGTTTTTCTAGCCGCACTCTCTAGACTAGGTGGGACTTGCAGCCACATGTTGCAAACATCCCTTCCTTTTCCTCTGCTTTCCTCCACCTCGACAGCAGGGTGGTAACTGTCAGGATATCGAGTCCAAGTCCTTTCTATTCCTTTTCCTTGACAGGTCAAGGTAATGGAGTATGCTCAGTCCAGGCTGCTGATCCAAAACATTCAAGACTCTGTCCAATTTTCTCCAGCAAGAAGTACTGAGCAAGGTGTAGTCAGAGATGTCCCAACTACACAGAGACACTAACATACAAGCGAAGAGTTAGGGCAACTTCTAATTAGCTGGCCTAACCGTAAGGAAATAGAGGCTGCAGCGTGTGGAATGCCTCAAGAGTGTGCTGGGGGAGACACTAACATCTCGAGGAGAGTTTCCTATACAAACGCTCATATATATCTGTTTTATTTTCCTTTTTAAACAAGCTGCCCCAGAAGTGAAAGTTTCTGTCAAGCTTGAAAATGTTTTAGATTTGTTTCCAGTTTTACCTGATTTTTTTTTTTTTTTTAGAAACTATGACAAACATACAGCATGTATTTTATTCTATTTTAAAGTCCTGTAACTTTACAATGGGCATTAAAAAAGCTCATTTAATAAGACAATAGTCCAGGACAGTACTTACACTTGCAACCCATTTGAGTCTCTTCTGCGATACAAAGCATATGTATGAACATAGACCTCAATGGAACAAGCTGTAAGATCACTCTAAAAACAGCTTCTTGTCCCGACTTAAACATTTCCTGTAATGCACCTGTAGCATCACTTGAGAAGTACCAAATTAACTGAGGAAGTGGGGGGGTTGGGGTTTAGGGTTTTTTTTTTTTTTAATAAATTTATACAACCCTGTATGGGCTTCTGCACTGCCTTAATAATTGTTCTGTCTTCTTTTTACAAGCTGTAGCAGAAAAAACAATTCCGAACTGTGCAATAAAACCTGACAGCTTGAATCCAACCATGAAATAAAAAAAAAAATAAATAAACCAAATAGCATGAATAATAATGAAAGGGCAGAAACAAGAGAATAACTCAACAGATGTGTGACATTTTTGTTCTTCAGTGTGGATCAGTTATTCTTGTTAATTATATCACCTATTCTTCCCTTTTATTGATAATTACATGAAGCAGATGGATAACAGAATGCTCCCAGATGGTGAGAAAGCAAACAAGTTTATAAATTGTTTATTTATGAAGATATCATTAAAAATTATTTAATTATCTATAGTTTTCTACTCCACCAATAATCACATGCACTGTAAAGACCAGCAGCACTTTATAAGTATTTAAGTATTCTGTTGTAACCAACTGGTTTTTAACGTAACACGACTGAAACAACTGACAGATGTGGAAAACACAGTCATAACCTAATCTGTTTTAACACTGTGGGAATTAAGATTTTGAATCTTTGGATCTTCTGCCAATTGGCGCTTCAATACTGGTTATGGCTTCAGAATACAAAAAAAAATACAAATCAGAGATTTCCTTTTGATTTAGAACCGCTGTACAAAGTGTTTGATCTAATGAGCAGCCAGGAGCTTTTTCAGGTCTGTGTCATGAAACCCTAGAGCATGGCAGATGCATGGCCTGATGTGATTTTGAGCCTCCGATAGGCTTGCTGCAGAGGCAGAGGCTGAACAGGCATCCCAAAGGCTGGGCACTTCCAGGACTAGATGCAAATAAGATCGTTAGCATCTGTGCCATTCCAGAGGGCTGCAGTGGGAGACAAGGGAGTTTAATGCCTACCCCTCTGTGCCTTCCCAGTCAATCCTCATCTGATTTATCCAAATCTTTTCAGTAGAGCGGTGGGAGACAGTTGTGTAGGGACAGACACAGAAAATCAGCAGCAAAATGTATTTGCCACCTCAAGGAGCGGGGTAAAAACATACTCTGTCATTAGTGACTGTTACAGGAAGATATGACTATGTTCGCAAGAATTTGCGTCCCTTGAGCAAATGGAGAGCCACTGCTTGGGCAGTGACAGGTCTTCTGATGCAGAGATGAAGCAGCATGGAGTTGTGGTTTAAGAGAGAGTGAAAAAAACTTGCAGCTGCCTTAAAAACCATGCAAAGCTTTAATAAAAAGGCTGGGCAACGGAGAGGAGGAACGGGCAGAGTTCCTAAATGCTGTATTTCGTCGGAGTCATAGTCATGTTAACAATAAACAAGGAGGCAACACAAACCAAAAGCCTGGCTCAAATCTGAAACAATATTGAAGCAAGGGAAATATCACAAAGACAGATGGAGAACAGGGCGGCTGGAAAACTGCAGTTAAATAGCTGTTCAGGTAATGGTGAGTTATGTTTTTATAAGATACATTTCTGTATTTTAAGAGCAAATCCCTCACCTTACATCTAGCTCTTCCAGAGAGACTACAGGAGAAAGGATCTGTGCTTTCTTAGACACCACAAAATACAGCTCGTGCTGCCTGCTAGAAGCAGGAGTGGGCAGGCCAGGAACCCGTGGCAGGGCGGCACATGGGGGTTTCGCCCCTTTTTGATTTTTCCAGACACTGCAATAGAACAGAGATCTGACAGAGGGACAACGAGAACAAGTTACCACAGACTTAGCATTTCTGGTGCTCATCTGTCTGCAACAACCGATCCGGACCTGCAGGAAATCCACCTCTCCAGCACAGCCGAGATCCATCTGGATTGGCAACACATGGGAATTAGCTGAGGGCAAAGCTTTTCTGATTGAGATTGCTGCTTTCGCTTCTGGCTTTGGAGAAAGGAAATGGGAAAGAGTCCTTGTGGGTCCTGGTTGAGTTATCTGTACTGGGTCAATATTTATGAGCGAATCTCTTCATGCTCACAAGTAGGCTGGAACGGATTAAAGAGATACACAAACTGATTGAGCCCCAGGGCTCCCACTGTGCACTCCCTCTAAGATACTAAGCCACTAATGGCCTACAGAGATATATATGCACAAATCAAGAGCTGTGCTTAGACACTGAATGGCTGAGCTGCTGAGCCCCAAGCTGTTACTGGTGAAAAATAAATTCTGCAGCAAGAAAAGGAGAGAGATAGCTCAAAAAAGGCTGGAACAAGAGGAAGGCAGAAAGCTGAAAAAGCAGTAGATGAGAAGCAGATGTTGATGGCTAGATATCAAGAGGCATCTTGTGGGTATCAAAGCAAGAATTTCATTACAATTATCTCCATCATAAGCGATAGATACTCAAGCAATTAGTTAGGACAGGCAGTCAAATGAAAATTTTACATTTCAGAAATTGACTTGCATTTACGGTCTTTGTATTCTAGTTTATACGAAAAAAAATCCTGCCATCATTACAGAGCTATCTAAAACAAGCATTACAATGACAAGCTGTCCTCCAGCTTTCAGGAACAAAGCGGGCATAGGTTAATGTCATAAAGAAATGCCTTTTAATATAAAAGGCAAAGCCCCCTCAGCTAAAACAAGGTTGGTGAGCTAGAGTAGAGAAGTGCGGTAAAAAGATGAGGAGCGGTCTCAGCTACCTGGAATCCCTGCTTGCCCAAAGCTTTTAAGATCCTGCAAGATCCTGCCCCATCTTGTTTAAAACCACCGTAACAGAGACGATAGCAGACATCGCCTCCTTACTGCTATCCAGGTGCTTGCCTCAGACAACTTCCCACTAATTCCTACTCCAGCCCCTTTGCCTTTCACTTTTCTCCCTCTCTCCTCCACACTTCCCTTATGACACTGTTTTTCCATCTCCCTTTTACCTCACTCCCTAGCCTGCTAGCATCTTCAACGGCCAGAACGTGTCTCACCTTGTTTCACAGTATTTTTAAGGTGTCAGTTCTCAGGCTTTCCATTTTGCAGAGTTGTCACATTTAGCTCCTTGGTGGGATATTTTGTTCTTTGCAACTCGTATTGTGTCTTTTACAGAGTGTTTGAGCAGGCCTTTTGATGGCTACAGAAACGTAGAAGTATAATAATTTTGTGCCTACTGAAATTTGATTATATTAATTTTATAAAATACACTTAATTTTATTTGCAACTTAGCTGCAGGATTTCACAGGGGATCAGTCTTCCCTTCTGAAACATTAGAGAGAGGGCAAATGCCTTACACCTGCCTGCTACCAGAGCTAAGAAAACATCCCACATCCGAAAGCAGCAACCAGCTTCTTACTTGCACGAGTATACTCAGTCCCCTCCGGTAGGTAACCTCTTAAGTTATAAAGCTTTCCCAACGTACGTGGCTAAAGGTCAGTTCATTCACTCGACAGAAGAGTCAATTTAGCTTTGTATGGTTTCAAATTCTTGGTATTTCAGAAAGCTACAGGCAGCAGTAGCAGACTAGCTTTATCCTCAAGTTACCACCTAGGGATCAACCCCAGATGTCAGTTTTGATAGAACACAGTCTGTCAAAAATCTATAATTAATGCAGGCGCATATGCATGGATACTTATACTGTGGCTAGCCACCTTTTTTTTTTTTTCAGCAAAACTTTGTTACTGAAAACCTCACACATTTTATTAAATAGAAATTAATGAAACTTTCGAGATTTTAAACAGTTACCACACTACCTGCAACTCTCAGAAATGAGCAGGCAACAGATTTGTAAATCTCTCAAACATAGGAAGCCTGTGATTTTCCAGCTCCCAAAAAAATGCTAAGATGAGCTCTTCTAGTAAGAGAGCAACAGTTCATTTTAATGATAAAATAGGCAGTAGCTTAAAGAAAAGCATCAGACAGTTTATTCTGCAGAGAAGAGGAAGGCAGGGATGTGCATGTTGAGGGAAGACTGTTCAACAAAGCCAAACTCGGATCAATGGCCTCAGCCACGTTCTGGATTTTGCTTTGCCAACTGCTGCCTAATTAAGAGGTTTGGATGCCAAAAATTACTGACTAACCATGAAAAGGACAGCACTAAAAATATTATATGGGAGGCCATTTCAGCCAACTGGAAGTTAGTAGACAGACATAAAGCTCCCTAATTATGTTTCTTTAGGAAATTGCAGCTACCTACTGAGAGTATCCATCACTAATGGTCTTTTTCCTAATATTTCAGCTTTGCGAGTTACTCTTGCAAGGGACCACCTTCACATCAAATTTTAGTTACTTAAAAACCTAAGATGAAGTAAGGTGCAAGTTGTTTAACAAATGAAATTTTAAGACCCTTTTAGTTTAGAATCTCCAGACTGCGTGAATGCTATGCAAATAAGAACTGTTTGGCAGTGAAAAACTACCTCTTCCTTTGCTGTTAAATCATTCCTGATATTTGAAGTGTTCTTTGAGGGCACCTTGTGCATGGAACAAACCTGACTTTGGAACTGAAAAATAAAATTGACTTAAGCAATTTCTACAGAAACAGGCAGAAGCGTGACATTGTCTTTTTCCACTTGCAGAGCGTAACACCTAAAAAACCCCACAACTTCCCAGGAAGAAGGGGTAAACACCAAGTCAGAACATTTAAAATGTGTTGGGAGTTTGAAAGTAACGTCATGAAAAAATATTGTTAGAATGTAAGCATTTGGTACATAAATGTTACAGTTCAGCGATCGCTGTAACGCATTTGAAATTCAAGCTTAGAAGCAGCGATGGTCGTGCAGAAGCAAAGCTGGGATTGTAAGGGCATGGCCACCATGTTCAATGTAATTAAGAAGCAACCTATCAACACTAAGATGGTAATGCCATCCCATCTGCCAAACCCTGCATTAGCTGGCGCTATGCCTCTTGCCTGCTGCTGCTTCTGTTACCCACCTGATCCTTGGAGACCTGCTCTGATGGAGCGTTTATGCCAAGCTCTTCCAGAGGATAGACAATCTGTCGTCTCGGCCGCACGGGAACCATGTAATGAAGGGCAGATGTCAGGGAATGGGCACGGGGATTCTGAAACTGAAAGACAGCGATCTATATTTCAGCAGAGAGAATGTCAGAACAGTGCATCACAGATGTCTGTTGTATGGCTTTGCAAATACAAAATTCTTAGCTCTGTTGGCTAAATCTGAGAGAAAAATCAGCAAATAAACAAACATACTCAGAGCAGAGGAATGAATTGCAGATAATTCCTGACACTAATGAAGATAATTATGAGAGTAATTACATTACTATCTCTGTGGGAATGACAGATAAACAAGTGGTTTGGTTTATGGGATTTTTCAGCACAAGTATTTTCCCCAGGAGGATATTTTTCTCCATAGTGATCATGAATCAGCTTGATTTGACCTCATTAAGCTATGTTATCTGCTTACTGCTAACCTTTGCTTGTTTGGCAAAGAATGGTTGTGAATTTATATAGAAATTCTATACCGACTAAAATGTCAATTTCATCCTAGTGATAAATGTTAATAAACTAGCATAAACTTGAAGTGAACAAACCCCCTAATGCTAATGTGAACAGCACGGATCATTAGAAGTAGCTGGATTCCATTTATTACAGCATGACTGGCTCTGTCATAACTTATGACATAGAAGAAAAAAAAGATTTACAGGAAATAGAGAATGAACATTAATGCAAAGTAAATTACACTGGAGTACCAGTCTATCCACAAATACTGAAAAAAATTGACATTACTATGTTGAAAACTGAGTAAAATACCACATTTACCACTTATTAAGAGAGCAATGATTAGCTTAAGTAACTTAAAGGAACTCTGCAGCCTGGAAATAGATCAAACTGGAATCATTAGTAAGATTTACCTTTTCTCTTCCATCCACTGCCATTAAACCACATTTTTATAAGTGCCTCAAGAATCTGAGAACCTAATGCTACGCAAGGACATTGGTTCCTCATGAGAACACTTAATAAAACTCCATAAAAGTACACCCTGGAGAAGCAGGAAAAAACACCCTTCTGAAAATGTACCCAAGTCAGACTTGTCAAAACTCCCATGTTACAAACGGTGGCGATTTCAAAAAAGCCTGCGACTGAGGACAGAATTCATCTCAGTCACCACCTAAAAGCTAGGTGCCTACTTTAGCTAGCCATGCAGCCGCCCCCCAGAGTCAGAGAGATGAGCATCTCCAGAGCACAATTCTTTCTGGCCTAAGGTAGGCAGTTATGACCGATGGATGAACTGCCCTCTGGATGCCCCATGCTTTCTCCATTAGTGCTGGCAGGAGCCTAGGTGATTAGGCTGGGCCAGATCACAGCTTTAGATGGCTACACACCAATGAGTTCACATGTTTGAAAGTTTTACCTTTGTTTTGAAAGTTTTGAAAGTGTTCCCTCTGCTGACATGAGACTGATGACAAGACACATACATGAGTATTTCTGGAAGAATCTTTTAGTTTGCTTCCACAAATTATATTCTTCTCAGAAATGGATTCTCTCACGCAGCATTAGGTCTTTACAGTTCTCCTCTGGCACTTGCAGAAACACAAGTCACATTTTCAATGACAATGAGGTGCCTAGGTCCCACTGACTTTTGATGAAATACAGTCTAGAGTGCCTAAATCTCTTTTGAAGAGTTCTTATAAACCACCTGGATATGTTTTAACATTGTCCCCTTGCATTTACTCATGCTATGTTATGCCCAGTCACATCATTCCTTTTTTCTTCCCTGCCCTGCACTTCGTCTTGAATCTAAACAAATATTGGTACCTCTCGAAGTTCAATACGCAGCTGAGTGGTGGTATGTGGACAGTACAACTTGATCAGGTTCTATTATTAAACTATGACAGGAAATACAAAACATTGTTAAATATAAAGATACTAGGTGTGCTTTATACCCTGTGTTTTAAAACCTGATTGGTAACCGATTTGCAAGTGACAAAAATATACTGGGTGTATGAGCACGTTAAAAGCAATTAAATAAAAACTATTATGTTGGTTTCCTCAGCTGATGAGCTGCGAGTTTCTTGTTTCTTCACCTATACATCCAACACAGGGGCAAGAAACAAAGCCAGACCCAAACTACAGCTTACAACTCAGACACATGGTCCGACATAGGCAGGAGCGGCAATGCTGGATGCATGCTACTTCATCCTAGAACCGATCTGTCGGGAAGGGACAGGAGAGGGCAGAAACCTGTCTATGAGAACTACAGCACATTTATGGAGGGGGCTGACACAATGCACAAGGCAACAGCAATGCATGAACTTATGTGGGTAAGAAGCAGATATACTTCTCCCAGAAACAAGTGAGGAGGTAGCAAACAAATTATTCCTCTACTGTGCTGCTCCCAGGGCAACATACTAATGTGTTTAAGACATCTAACTACATTTAGAGAACAGCTGCCCTAGGATTCGCTAAATTCAATTGAGAAACAGTCATTTCCAAAGAGTGACTCAGCTCAGGAGCAGCCACCCCCTAGGAAGACTTCTCTCTCTTCACAGACTAGGTGAAGAGCCAAGGCCAAGTAGACTTCAAATTTCAGCTCCTCCACACACTTCCTGAAGATACCGGGTAAATCTGAACTCACGCGCACTACTGAGCGCACTAGGACTAACCCTACCATGCCACAGCTATGTCCATGCCTGCAGATTTGAATATGCAAGAAGAAAAGAAAGTACAATTTGCTGCAGGTTACTAAGAAAATTCCTGTTTACAGTCATTCACAGAAGCAAAGAGAAAAAGTGAGCAAAGGTGACAACATTTTATATAAAAAAATACAAATAACTTTCTTCTTACCTTGCCTTCCATGTACTGAGGATAAATAGGATAGTAAAGAGAAGACTTGTGGGCCAAGCGAAGAATCTCCTTTAGAAAGTGTTTTGTATAGTGACGAAATATAGGATTTAAGACAAAGTGGTAAAGATGTCCATGTTCCTCTTGCTGGTGGTAATTAAAATGAATAAAATCTTCAATGTTGTAATGCGATCGAATATACTCAATATCCTGGAAAATAAGAATGTGGAATTCAGCGGTGGTGGAACAGCTACATTTACAGTATCTTAGCAAGTGCCAATGAGTTGCTTTCTATCAGTTAAGGAACTAAATTTGAACACTGAAATTAAGCACCTTTGAGAGTTATTCTCAATTAAAGCACACCAACTGCACATATTTTTCTTGTCAATCTTTTCATTCTATCACAAATCTATTCTTGCAGCTTGCCCACCTTTATTACAGGAAACACCTATTTGACCCTTTCACAACAATGTCTGCTACAGGTTAATAGACATTCATGGAGGGGAAAAAAAAAAAAAAAAAAAAAATCTGTTTTGCTGAGTTCAAGACAGAAGCCTAGCCTGTTGTCTCCCAAACTTAAACTGGAAAAGGGGAATTCTCCCAAGCAGGGCTGTGTAAGAAATGCCCTCCAACAAGTCTTCCCCGTTGAAGTCATAAGCTGAGATTTTTGCACATTTATACACTCAAGAGAAATTTCTATATCCTCTTATGCCAATGCTCTAATTAAGAGCTGGTTTTGAAAATAGGAGTGTCTACTCTTGATTTTAAAAACTGTTACAGCTGTCGAACACTAAAGTTTACCTTTTCAGTAACAGCAGAATGCCACAGAAGAAAGCCTTAGAGAATGTTTACTTTTCAAGAACAATGTGCAATGTTATCCTTTTTTTATACTCCGTTAGAGCATACGCTTTCTATCTGTTTTGAAGTTAAGTGTGTGATTCATAATCACTCAGAAGCTACTGCTGGGAAAAAAGTTAGGAAAGCAAACCTAGAAGGAAAACTGCTACTCTTTGCAGGATGCATGGCAAAACTGCTTACTGACTTTGGAAACAAGGGGCAAAATAAGCGATTACAAACCTATTGAGAGTCAGAACTGCTTTGTGCTAAAGAACCAGAAAGGATGGAGGAGGCATACTTTCAGAACGCATCAGCAGCTTCTTGCAAATAACAGCATGATTTTTTTTTATCTGTGTGTCAATCATCTATGAGAAGGGAAATAACAGTCTACATAGTCCATAAAGAGAAAAAGAAAGTGTATAGAAGCAGTATTTATCACATATATTTTCTACTAGGTGCATGTATAGTGGCAAGCATGAGGTGCAGCCATTAGTGCTGAGGGCAGAGTGTTACAGTTTTCATACAACACAGAAATAGAATTTACCATTTCATCTCTAATAACAGAAACGCCAACTATTTGATCCAAAACTTCGGCTACGAAAGCCTGCACTGGGGTCCCGTCCTGCAAGGCAAAAGCAACACATGCATGTTTCCTCTGTCACTAGTAATCTTTCCTTTGAATCGTCACTGTATTGCACCACTAGATCACAGTTAAAATACTTTCCTCCCTGTACACATTCTACATGTTACCCCAATTAACCACTCTTCCTTAACTCAAGGTGTAATGTTTAAACAGTGCGTATGGCTGAACTCTCGACCATGCAGAGCTTTACTGAACTAAAGTTTCAGTTAGGATCTAGCTGCTACAGGAGTGCTAGAAGATCAGCCACTAATTTAGTCCTGGTTAAGTTCTGATCT
>NW_009260398.1:393853-413200 GCF_000687185.1 Egretta garzetta | reverse complement strand
ATTGGTAATAACAGAGCTTGGGTTTTTGTCTGTGCAGCATTTTCCATCACACAATAAAAACGCAGATGTTCCCCACTGTCTGATGGGCACATGTCTGGCCACACTATGGGAGGGAGAAAGACACCCCCATCATGTGACAAAACACAAGTTCACGTTCATCACACAACCAGATGTGCGTGCAGGAAAAAGCAAGAGTGCAAATCAGGCTATGGGTGGCCAAAAAATGCACCCAGCTGCTTCTGTCCCTACATTTGAGGAGTGTCCAAAGAGGAGGGTAGTTGGTATATGCCATAGGTTAGATCAACCATCCAGTCAGGCTGAATGCAGCCTATACCGACTGTTGGTACTGACTTAAGTACCTATACACTATATATGCACATAGTATACTAGTTTAGAGTAATGCAATAAATTCTGGATGTATTTACCAGTATTTATCCACTCTAAGTATATTTGCAATGCATACTCACTGGGTCCCTGCGAGCCAGAGTAAATATCTTTAAGTCGTTCAATATACTTTCATTCAAGCTAAGGGTGTTAATGAGAATTTTGACACCAAGTAGATCATTGGTTGTTGCCCTTCTTACATTAAATGACCTATAAAAAGAAAAGAGGAAAGAAGACCGTAAAAGTTCATTCTGTGACAAATTAAAGACGACAGTTCCCATGCTTAAGACAACGTGCCTTCCACAAGCACTGGACAGGCTTTCAGAAGTCAAAACTGATAGCTATATGACTATTGTTCCAAATGCATATATTAACTTACAGCACAATTACATAAAAGATCACCCATTTACTTCAGACAAATCAAGAATGCTGCTTTAACTGCTCCTTTATGCACCTACAGCCCAATCCCACAGAGCAAAGCCTAGCTATGACCACAGATATCACCTAATTCTCATGTGAACAAGAGCCAGCAGAGAAAGGAGGCAAAGAATCTTTTAAAGTGAAAGTAGAATCCCTAACTGCACACTGACACACATGGGAAAGAAGAAAAGAAACAGAGAAAGATTAAGAAAAAAGGAGAGAGAGAAAAGGTAAAACAGAGCCAACTATCATCCTTGGATATGGTACAAAAGAAAGGCAGTAACATCAGTTTCTCCAACAAGAACAAATTACTAACATCTGCATTAGGCCTCGGTTCTTCAAATAGTAATACACAAGGATAAACTTAGATGAATGAAATGCCTTTGATAAACATAAGATCACCAGTTAGTGATCGCACAACAGCGACATTCTATAGAACTGTCTGTGCAACATACACAACCAGCAGCGTGTTCGCTGCAGACAGGAATATCCTGGCACTTACCTAGTTTACACACTCCATTATAAAACATCTTCCCACCCACTAATTATGAAAAAAAATTGACTTCACAGCGGCAGTCTACAGCAGCTGACGAACTCTCTCACGTTGCCTGTTAAAGGCATCAACCCTTCCTGGCTAAACAAGGCTCATACAAAACTTACAGAGTGCGGTTCGAGGATTACAACACTAATTTCCAAGAATTACGTTCTTTCATCTACAGTTAAAAAACTTGCAGTTCACGTAGTGTAATTTCCATTCCTGTTGTTCTTGTTTTCAATTTAAACTTGTACGTGCTATTCTGCACCCTAGGCCACAGTCACATTGAGATTGATTTTGTGGAAAGTAGTTTTAATGAATAGCACCAGTACCTTAAGAAACCAAACCTACCAATAACTGATATACGATGGGAAATTTCACAGCTCAATCTCATGGATCATTTCCAACTTGACTGAGTGCTCAAAAGCATACATTTCATAACTAAATTACAAACTAATCCTGAAATAAGTGAGCATCAGCTTAGTTTCCACATTTCCACAGACAGTTAATTACAAGATCAAACAAGTGATGAAGATGATGGTCAGCAAGACCAGCAATATGGTTCCGCTGCAACCCATGGGCGTGCTATCTTCCTGCCGCTCCACTGAGCCCAGCACAGCAGTTTTTCTCTCCACCCATGTCCAAGAGAAGGCACTTGTACCAATAATGAACGACATTTTTAATATGAGGAAAAACAAAACATGCAAAAAATTGAAACAGTTTAAAAAAAATAAACAAAGCCAGCAGATCCACTGTAAGTATGAAATAGTAGGAAGGAGTATCCAAGGTCTGTGCTCATTTCTCTTCCAGTAATGAATTAACTCATTCTAGATGCCCAATTCCTTTGACTGCTCAGAGACCAGGATGCTATCATTATTATTATGCTTCTTAGTGAAAATTGAGGGAAAGTATCCATTAAGCATTTCAGCCCATGCCTTGTCAGCTGTTATTTTTTCTCCTTCACTGTTAAGTAGCAGACCTATACTTCCATTTGCGGCACTCTTGCTTTTTGTGTACTTAACACTTTTTCTTACTCCTTTTACAACCTTTACTAATCAGTATCTCATTTTGTGCCTCTGCCTCTTCTGATTTTGCCCTTTCATGTCTTCATATTCCCATCTTCTTACCCGTTTTTCTTTTAATCCATTTTCTGCGACTTCCCTTTCACTCGCATGCCTTTCGAAAGCCCTTCGTGCAAGAACAATATATTGATCTTTTACTTTTGCGTATTTCGGTTTTATCTAAGAGAGTATCTGCTGTTGTGCACCGAGTTTTTGTTCTTCAGAAACTTTCCAAAAGCTTCACCTGGTTTCTTCCGTAGCTTTTCTGATCCTGAACCTCAATGAAAGGCCATTTTTTCTTACTTTCCTGCACAGTTGCGGGCAGGGGGGAGGCCTGGAAAATGCTACTAACAACCCTATTCTGTTTTCATGAAAGGGCTGGTATCATTTGGAATATGCACAATTTAATCAGAACTGTAAGGGGTTTTTTAAAAAACCCTGATAACAAGTTTAACTCTGACCAAAATTGCAAGAGGATGTATGACTACCAATCCTGCTGGTGGATTACTGAACAGCTGTGACTGAGATTAACAGGAATTACTCCAGTGGCTTTCTCCCCAGCCAGCTGGATTCTTATACAGTACACAGAAGCCCCATTTCATCCCACGGTAAAAAGCTTCTGCACGAGTCCAAGAGTAGCTGGCCAGTTCCTGCATGAGCTATTTGTATACCATCAAAGGTGATTAAGTACGCAATTAAAGCATAAGTATTTCTCTGAAACCACACAGTATTTAGCTACATTAAGACAGAAAAAAAAAAAAAAAAAAAAAAAAAATCTCTAACTGTGCCACAGTTGAACCTTGCTATTTGGGCCAGTATAGGCTTGTCATACAAACAAAGCACTGGAAAACTCATACCATGTAACAGAAGTCATAGCAAGAGAGGGTTTGTGTACCAATTCACCAGTATTTCAGACTACAGAAGCGTTCAAAGTATCACAGAAATTAAAGGGTAGGAAATACATGATTCAACACAAAAAATGAGAGAAATTATATAAAATAGATACTCAACAATTATGTTACTGCTATGCTCTGCACATTGCAGAAATTTCTCTTACGAGAGCTATACCACGTTTCCAAGAATTAAATCTGCACCAGGCTTTCAAGTACCAACATTACACAACCTGACCTAAGCCCAAAGGGCCAAACTCTGCACCACGTTTCTCTATTGGCCTTGGACCACAGCGAGGTAACATGAAGCAGCCACTTGTCTGTACCAATGTTCAGCTTCATTAAGTTAGTGCTATATATACAAATTTTAAATTAATCTTCTCATCGCACTTTTTGTTTTTACTTAAAGGAAACTACATATAAATGCTGGCAGTCAGAAGACTGCTTGCTTTTACATTTTTAATTATATAATTTTTTGCTTCATTAAAAACCATGTCACTAACTACTTTATTTCATTGAAAAGAAAAGGCTGTTTCCACACTGTCTAGTACAGCGCTGTGTGGAGATACAGTAGGCTAGGAGTAGGCTTAGGATTCACTCCAGAACAGGAAGCAAGACAGCTGCAGTAATGCTGCTAAAGACCAAGTTATTTAGCTCTGCTCCTCATCGCTCCCGGCACAGTCCTGTGCTATTCAGCCATACTGTTTTGGGGACTCAAGCTACCGTTTTGGCAAGATGTTGTGCCGTACTGGGCAGAATACCAGCCTGGTCTGAGATAGCAAGGTAATACCCATCTGGTGCTAGGTTGGATGATGCAAGTATATTCCCAATCAATAGCTCAGAGCACATCATTTGTTGTCACGAGGCACATCACTCACTTGAGCAATCCCGCACGGTGGAACACATAAAGCTCATGATCAAGCTTGGATGTACAGAAAGGGACAACTCGAACAAAACTCTGGATCAGGTGGAACTCTGGTACATGATGTGGCACAAGGATGACACAGAAGTCTTTGTCCTGAAAAAGATTTGCAGACAATAAAGGCTCTTCGTGATGTCAATGTAAGCTTTACACAAAAGCTTCTGACTAGAGGGGACAGAAAGAAAACAAACTGAATGCGGTGTTTACAATGTACATAACTCCAAGTATTGCTCTACCTAGATGGCCTGATGCCTGGGCAGCACAAAGGAACTGATGAGCTCAACATTAAGCTGGCACACAGAAATGGGGCTTCTCTCTCCCATAGTAAACACTCACTAGTTAATATCCTGGTATTCCTCAACGGTCCTTTTTTTTCCCAACCCCCCCTCTTTTCTTCCTCAGCAGAAGAGAATATTTCAGCTGGAAGGGACCTACAACGATCACCTAGTCCAGCTGCCTAGTGGGAACATTATCCCTGTGCCCACACATTTAGGGCTAACATTTTCCCTTAAAAGGTCCTTTTTTCTACCTTACTATTCTTCTGTAGTGAAATTTTAGGACAATGTGTGCCTGTCTGGGATCTCTTGCACCTTTGCAGCCAAGTGAGACCATCAGCTGGAGCAGCATGTCCTAAAATCCTGAACAAACAGCCAGTGTGCACGCATAGATTGACTTTGCACTGCATGAAGAGTAGACTGATGAATGCGAGTCTGTGTGTGCAGTGGTGTCCATCTTGTCCCGAATTTGGCACTACTGGTGTGCAAGCATTACAGGGTGCATCTGCATAAAAGACACACTATATTGGCAGACAGTGTAACTGTTCAGAGACCAGTGCTGTCAAGGCTGCAGAGGTGCAGAGGAATCCCCCTTGAATGGTCTGAGATGAAAGAGAGAATCCTCTGGAGATAAAACTGCATGCCACAAATAACTTTATCCATTCAAACTGTTCAAGCACTCCCTTTCACCACAGCCTCTCCCATCCCTTTTTATTGAATACATGTTTTAAGAGAATCTCACTGCACACAGGGGTGTTGGAGAACTGTGACAATTCAGAAAGACACTTCATGAGGCATGGTATGTGCTGAGAGACTCCCAAGTGGCACAAATCTGGAAGATGTTTAATAGGTTTGCTCTGGCTGATTATTCTATGGCATCTTTTCAGTAGAAAGACATTATTTGAATCTCACTCCTTTCCTTCTCTTTAAGCACACTATGTGATTAATTTTTCTTACTATGCCTGGTGACATTTTGTTTCAAGGAGTGACCGGTGCATCGTTGGACAGATAAATTACTTACAGATTTGAAATGTTTTCTGTGTTCACTTTCTCTGGGAACTTTCTCTGGTGTCAGCAGCATTTTTGAACATGCTGTTATTTGGGGCCAAGTCTGTATCTCTGGCCATGAGGACCTGTCTCGACAGGATGCTCCCATGCAGTAACTTGTAGTGTGAATTTACAATGTGCTGCAGCGTGCATTAAGAATGTCTCAGACAGTGGACTTTGTTACCTCAGGTAAAGATTGGTCACATAGGATGTTAGTGTGAAACAGCTACTGCACCGTAAATTCACACCCTTATTCACCACACATTAGCTTCGCCCTAAACATAACCCTTCAGTGCCACTGTTTAGGCTATAGGTAAGTACTATGGATTTCCTTAATCCTGCTGTTTCCCAGGCTTTAACTCCACCCCCCTGAACATATTTTCCCTGATTTTATTTTTAATTTAGGTACAGTCTGAATCTATAGATGATTTTAAAGGAGTTTGAAACATTTGCTTTCTAACTCTGCATCTCAGAAAAGCCCCTACAGAACATAAACAAAGGACTTAGTACGCAATACATAAAGGCAAAAAAGCAGCCATGGAGAGAAGTCAAACTCCTCCAAGTAACTCAGCCCAGGGTAACCAGCCACACCACACTCCTGTGAGTCACTGACTTGGGCATCATATCTAAGCACTCTGGCTGAGAACCACACTACCGTCCCATCAAACTAACACCCCCCATACAAACTTTAAAACTTGGATTATACATACTGGAAAAAGCTTGAAAACATAATGCAAAAAATCCAGCGATCTGCAAGCAAGAGTAAACGTTGTTAAATAAAGTGCGGATCAGACAGATCCTATACATTTTGATATTTGCATCCATGTAAGTGCAAGGAACATTTATTCACAGCGCTGATCAGACAGTCCTGCTAGTTCATCATCAATCAATTGCACATGTTGCAGGCTGCACATCAGTTGTTGACTTCAGAGCTTAAAGCATTACTATTAACAAGAATAAACCCAAATGTCTGAAACAATATCAAAACATTAGGCTCTTCACGGAAAGGAAAAAAAAAAAAAAAAAAAAAAGTCTTTCATGTTGACTCCAACATTTTTCAGAAGTCATCCGTGGACTGTCAGAGCAGCATCAGTATACAGCAAATATTAACTGAGGTTACAAACAGTTGTTGCTATGTTCCACAGTATTTTCATCCAGTACCAAGAGTTCTGTCACTGTCTACTTGGTAAGACCTATCCAATGTACTGTAACAGACTAACAGGAACATCAATACTTTCTGAACACTTTACTACTTTCCATTTCTTACCTACTGGCCAAGAGTAATTTCACTCTCTTTTCCATGGTGACAGTGGAATGTGACATTAAAAAGACGTAAAAAAATCTAAGAAATTCTTCCTGTTTCTCCTATGTGTAAGGATATTAAAGAGCTCTAAACCCATCAAAAAAAGTTACGCTGAAGTTCTATAAAATATTTTTTCCAGTGTACGAAATGTGTCTTTTGAAGAAATTCAATACAGATACATATTATGTACAAATACTGATAAAACCCCTCCTCCCTTCAAACCTGTAATTAAGTTCCCTTTAATTACTTCACCAATAATATTACTGAATGAAAAGAGAAATAATTTCTAGTTAAAATATCTATGATTGAATGAAAACTTAAAAAAGCTACAAATCCAGATCTGCATTGGGGTGTTATATATTCACCTGCAGAACACATAGTTATGACTAGTGAATAGAATAGCTAAATGCGGGAAGGGAAAACACCGCTGCAGTGTAGTTTTCCGTTCTCTGGTATTCAGTACCTCCTTGGCAGCAAGGAACGCAAGAACAGAGCTAAGAGATTTTTCAGGGGACTTTAAAAGGTATAAAATATCTGCAGATAAACTAGCTATTTAGTTCCTTCACGTTTCACTTGCAATGCACTAACAAGGCACGTAACAGCTCTGGATTTAAGCGATGGAAACATTTAGCAACTTTACTGGGTAACACAAATTCCCCAGTAGCAAACCTCCCTTGAGGACTAAGATGCAATCGTGCCTACGCTTCAACCAAACTGCTATTTCTGGACACGTGCTGTGCAGGGTCAGCAGTAACTTCAGGACAAGATTCCGAGATACAGTCAGGATTACCTCATGCCATCCTTTCAAACACATTTGCTTTTCTAATGTTTCTTTTACAAACAGGTAGAACAAGCAAATGTAGACAAGTAAGCATGTAAGCAACATATTTGAAAACAAAGATCTACAGATTCCTCAGCTCCGAGGAAAGGATCTTTTGTGAGTGTTAATCTTAGGAGAACTCTTCAGAAAGGAATGCTATCTTCTCCACAGACACCCATCTTGGAATCCAAACTGTACCAGAGACATCTCCGGGGAAAAAACAGGACTGCAGCGTTCAACGATAAACACTGAACCTATCTTGAACAGAAACAACCATGGTACATACGAAGGGTAGAATGTCAGATGAGGGCAAAAAAGTAATAGATCCTTATCCTAAGCAGGATGCTATGAGCAGAGAACTCAACTAGTTCTATAAAGAGAGGTTATTTCTTGACATAGTTACAAATCTCTGCTTTGAACTGCTATTTCAGTGTAGTGGAGTTGTTCCTGAGCAAGTCCCTCACCTCAGTATTATTTAAAAATAAAGTTATTTTGTTCTGGAATAATCATCTTGCTTGAATTTTATTTTAGACTAGATTGTCCATAAATTATTCTGGACAGTACTCTCCGCAGCACTATTGTTCTATTGTATACGTGTTGATTGGTGTTTCTAAGTACACCACAGACTTCTAGCACTGCATTTCTCTCTCTTCCTAATGAATTTGAGCTGTATTACTCAGTAAATATGTACCAGGAAGGCTACGTGTTTGCTTTGCTTTGGTAACTTAGGATATTTGCATTTGTAGCAGATTAAGTGTTTAATCCCTTTGGGTAGGCCCCCTCCTTAATCAAGAAACGGCTTAATAAATAGAATTAGTTTTCAAGGAGTTCTGATTTTTCTTCTTAATCAGGTTTATTCCTAAATTTCCTTTAAGCCAGCTAAGTTCAGACCCTGTCAGTCACCAATGACTACAAGTACAAAGTTGTTTTTTCAAATGGTAGTACAGTTATCAAATTCATTATATATAAAGTCCTTGCCACTGATGTCTCGTGTCTTTAGAAATGACATGTATTTTAAAGTGCGGAAGACCTTGGGTGTGCTCAGCCTCTTTCTGTCTACTTTTTGTAAGCAACTGCATGTTTTATTTTTCTTTTTAGGATCTACAAACAAGAGCAAGGTTCATTTATGATCAGAAGGGGTCAGTGTTCCTGGAGAGGCTTTTGCTGATGTAGTTGAGTGTAGGTTTTCTCTTCAAGGGTGCAGAGAAATTTGGGGGGAAAAAAAAGTCTAAACCACTGTCCTCGTTTTGGCTGGCATAGTGCCGTGTTTTGGACTGAGAACAAGAATGATGTTGATAACACACTGATGTTCCAGCAGTTGCTAAGTAGTGCTTGCACTTGTCAAGGACTTTTCAGCTGGGAGGGGGAACAGCCAGGACAGCTGACCCCAACTGGCCAAAGGGCTATTCCAACACCATATGATGTCATGCTCAGTATAGAAACTGGGGGGAGTTGGCTGGGGGGAAACCACTACTTAGGGACAGGCTGGGCATCGGTCAGCAAGTGGTGAGCAACTGCACTGTGCATCACTGGGTTTGTATATTCTTTTATCATTATTATTATTTTCCCTTCCTTTTCTGTCCTATTAAACCGTCTTTATCTCAACTCTCAATTTTTTTTTCTTTTTTCTTTTTTTCCCCCCCCCCAATTCTCTCCCCCATGCCACTGGGGAGGGCGAGAGCGAGTGAACGGCTGTGCGGGTTTAGCTGCCTGCCAGGTTAAACCACAACAACCACATTTATAGATCTATTCCGCTCCACCAGGATCTAAGAGTTCAAGGTCAGCAGCAGCAATCATTTTAAGATAAAAAGCCTTTGTCTTCCCCATACTGTAGTGGATTCCAGAAAACTGAAACAATTCTCTGGTGATGGGAGACTGAGTGTTTAGAAATGAGAACGTTTAACTGCAGAGCTAAAAACAGTTTTATTGCCCCATGGGCAGAAATGACCAGGATCATAACATCTAGCTCTTTTCAAAGTTAGCCAGCTTTGGACTTAATGTTTCTTCAGAGGAAGAAGTGGCCTTCTTCCACAATTTCAACTAGCAGTTTTCCAATAAAAATAGATTCGTAACTTTTTGTCCACACAGTCCTTACCAGTGATGGGAAGTTGCAGCTGGAGGTTGAAAATTTCAGTAGCTTATTAACGAAGGTAAAAGCAAAATGAAAAAAGAGGTCAGAAAGAATCCAACCTAACTACAGCATATGCTGTCCTAAAAATTAACACTGAAAGTCATTATTAAGATTAGGAAAGCAGTAACAATCCATCCATACTTACCTAGTTTCATGCTCCTCATCAATACAAAACAGACGGATACAGAAAGCATTTGAAGCTCCTCTGTACACTGGATGAAAAGCATCTTCTTCTTCAGTCTCAAGGAGGGGTGTTGCTGAGACTTTGAAATCTTTGCCTCTGACATCATCTAACGGCAGATCAGCATGGAAAATGGTAGTGGCTCCATCTTTCTGCAATAACAGACAAATGATCACTTGTAACATTTCAGAAAGTACCTTCACTTTTTAATTAACAGGTCTTGCATCATTCCTATCTTACGGCATTCCAAGCAGACACTCAAGGATGGACTTTCTACTTGTCACATTTTGACATATACGGAAGTTCAAGGAAGTATTTTTAATGTGGTATCTCCCTGTTTCTGAAATGCTAGATAAAAGTGGCCTTTATACACATTCTTGCTGAGGAGCAATACATTCACAAACTATTACCATTAGAATCCCTTTGTGAGGCAATAAATATTTATCTTTCAGAAATGTTTCTACGTAAAAATTTTGTTTTCAGATGCATATTGAAAATACATGAAAGCTAAAAACACGTTATGTTAAAGAAAATGGGGTCAATGCAGAGAACATTGTGGAAATGGAAATGAACAATTACGGAAAGAAAACCAGAGTGGCTTTGACACAGTACTGAGAGACAGGCCAGAGACAGACGCAACTGTTCAAAGTTTCTCAGGGTAAATTCTCGGCTGATTTATGCCGCACTAAGACATTTCACAGTGATGCTCTTTTACCCAGTCAAGCTTCAGTCAACAGAAGAGGCACAGATAGAACATGTGCCCTTTAACTTCTACAAAGTACAGGGGAAAACTGAAGCTATACTACTGCTTTCCAGCTTTGGTAGCTTTCCGTCAGCAGCAGGTTTTTAAGCTCAGTAACACTGTTGAGTCAAAATCTTGGGACTTGCAGATCTTCACAGTAAGACAACTCTTGCCCTGTCTGTTACAGGAATGCTCCCTCTGCATCTGTGGAGGAGCCCACTCGAAGCTGTGCTTCCACATGCCTTTACCTGGCAGCAGACCTGCACAAACAGGCCCCCATGCTTTTGTCTCCTCCCAGTGCCACTTTATACCCACCCCCATGCTGTCCTGCTGTTCACATGGAACTGGATGGGAAAACTCATCCAATCAATAACTATAACCACCTCCATCCAGATCCTAGCTAGAACAGCTTCTGATCTACGCACAACAGCAGATGTAAGTGTGGGCCCACGCAGAGGACAGTGCAGGAGTGGAAATAATAAGCATTGCTTGTCCTGGTAAGCTTTGCTTCAAATTAGCTTTTAAAGTTAGCAGTATTGCTGTGTACAGTGGTATTACCTGCACAGCTGCATCCTGATCATGAATATGTTCAAATTTTTGAGATGAAATAGACTCCGCTTCTTGACTTGTTTGGTTGCTTTTATCTACACCTGAGTAACAAAAGAGAATAGATATATCTGGCTTAAAAATGCGAGCTTAACCCTCAGAATCACAGCAATAACTAAAGTGTGTGCCAGACCACCTCTATTGGAAGGTTTATTTTCTTTATTTTTAACAACCACAGTTAAAATAGACCCTCCTATAGTTACTTGGATAGAACTTCATTAGACTATTTGATCTCAAGGCAAAAACCATAGAATCAGTTATAGATTAAGAACTGAACACGACACGGTTTGGAAGCAATGCCTAACTCCTGTGTTATATGTAATAAAAGTCTACCCTCTCTGAAGAGAAAAATATGAGTCATTAGTGTATTGACTGGTATCTCAAACCCTGAGCCTGTTGCTAACTTGTTTTCTGATGATCATAAGCAAAGGCTCTTGATTCTTAAATGAGTTCTCTTAACAGAACTGAAATTCAGAGTAAATCCTAATCAAGCCAGGACCCTTACTTATGGGCACAGGCAGGGACAAGAAAAGGCTTTAAATTCCCTTCTCAGTTGCTAAACCTAACAGTCTAGTTTATTCCAACCAGAGTAATAACATTTTTGTGGGCAAACAGATAACTAAGGTGGTAGGATGAAATTATTTGTAGCCATCTGACGAATCAATATTTAAACATTGACTGCCACGATACATACATATACCATGCTATATATATACACACTTTTATATACATATACACACACAGCATATATATATACACACACACAGCATCCCTGGTCAAGTGCTTAAGCCAATTAAAGCAAGCATCTATATGTTAGGGAGATCATTTCAATATCGCTAGACACTTTTTTTTTTTTTTTGCTATTAAAACTCCTTGGCCAGGGCCAAATCCAGGGTGGACATTTAAAATACTAGGAAACCACAATAAAAATGTCCAAAGCCAGTTTGGAACATGTATGATGCATTATGTTTGATTTTAATTACCTAACCATTATCTTAAGACAGATCTTGGCAGTTTTACACAGCACCAGACAACAGCTCTACATGAGCAGGCCAGAACTGATGATGAACTTTTCTAACACCATGACGCTTGCTCGACAGCAGGCAATTGCCATGCCAGTGGACGGTACACACTTCGGGGAAAGCAGTTCCTAAACCTGCAGAGTGATGGATTATTTTTTTTAAAGTCAATGGAAGACGAGGGTATTTGGAACAAGAAATAATCTGATAATGCATCCTAAACGTCACATTTAAAGTTAATGTTAACGACCAAAATTATTTTAATAATTGACTTGGAAAAGAAACATTGAAATACTAGTGAACACTACATATTACCCCAAACAACCACCAAAATTACTAAAGCAAAGTGTCAGCTGCTGTGATTTTAGCCCATGAACATGTATCTTCAATTCCTTGTCACCTCCCTAATTTTACAGATATGTTGAGTTTGGTTTTATAGTTAAAAATAAAGCCTGAAAGTAAGTTTTAACTAATAAACTCTTGAGATGTAGGTGTTGCTGCTGCACAAAACACATCAGGCCAGGACGCCCTTGCATTTGAAAGCTCCAGTAACAGAAGGAATTCAAAGTTTCTGAGCTCCAGTAGGAAGAAAAAAAACCTTCAGAAAACCTGCCACAACGGAGTTCTTCACTCCTCTCGGTGAACTTTACCTTGGGAAACCCATCTAAGCTACATTCACCAACATAAGCATTTCTTCATACACTAATGAGCTCTTTAAAAAAACAAACACAAGCAAAAAAACCCATGCAACAGCCCTATCCCTCCAACTCAAAAGGTTTAAAATAATTTAGCCAGAAGTATTTTTAGAAATCTGTTATCTGAAAATCTGTAAATCTGTTTCTCTGGTAGTAGAAGAGAATGCAGATGCAATGTGCAGGGCAAGATGAAACACGGGGGTTAGAAATCACGGTTTCTCCAAGGGTATCACAGATGTGAGACTTCACAGAAATGATCAAATGTCATCTTGATTAACCCAGCTACGTTTCTCATTATGAACAGCCTTGCAGGTGTCAGAAGTTAATTAATACAAGTCTCTTGTTGTCATGCAAATATTGATATGTTGTTTCTGACTTTATACTGAAAGGAAATCTCTTAATGGCTCCACCATCCACAACTGTCAAATGTGGCTGCATCACTGTTTACATATAGGCTGTACACAAGTGACTGGGAAGAACAAACATTGTTGCACTAAATGAAGTAAGGAACATGAACAAAAAGAAAATTAAAATAAATCGGTGATTGCTGGGTCGTTAGCAGAGGTAACAGTCAGCAGGATCAAGAAGCCAGTTCACCATGACGCCTGATGAAAAGCCCTTGAATCATTCCCACTGCATTATAATGTTTTCCAGCTACTAATTCATGACACCATATAGAGTAACAACCAAATTACTGTAATTACCCCAAAACGTAAGTGGCATATCAATACTGTATTAAAGACAGATTTTTGTATACCCTTTCACTACTGTTCAGTACTGCATTTTGAAAGGAAAAATATTATCAACCTGTGGTCTCTACTTACAAGCTAAAGAGCTTGAAAAAATATCCTTATGTTGTTGCTGTTTTGGGGTTTTTTTTGATTTTGTTTTTTTTTAAATGGGGGAACATAAAATTACTCTACAAATGAATGCAGCTTGCATTTTAAATTCTCAGCCTTTGAATTCATTAAAAGAAAGTCCATATCCTCTATCGATGCAAGGTGTCTAGCATTCACATCAAGGGATAATTTCGCATCAAATTTCCCACACAGTAGCCTGCAGAAACGGTGCAATCATTAAAACAGCATTCATATAATTGTGCATGTGTTAGGAAATATAATCAAATATAAACTATATGTGACTGACAGCACAATAAATTCAAGGATATAGGCTGGCCATTATATTGGAAAGGCTTAACAATGGACTACTGGGATGCAACTCTTATATGGCCTCTACATTTCAAAAAAAAAAAAAAAACAAACAAACAAACCCAAAACCCAAGATAATTCCCTTTTCAAATTACATTTTTAGTAAAATGAAAAAGTCAGAGAGGAGGGGAACTGTGCTTATGAGTTGGCTGGGCTTTTTTATTGCAAACTTCTTTATTAAAACAGTGGGGTTTTTTCTTTTTTTTTCTTAATTAAAAAAAAAGCCCCAAAACGTTACTGCTTTTCCCATAAGTTTTCATGAATGAATACTGAAATTAATTTTGAGTCACATCTTGTGCAATAATGGAACCTGAATCATTCAGAGGGAAAGGGCTTTTGTTCAAACCGCTTAAAAAATATGGTCTTTTTATTTATGGTCATAAGCCAAATGTTTAACAAGCAGTGAAAAGAAAAGCTGTTTATCAAATATCTATCATATAAAGTGTATATTGTCAATAAGCCATAACAAACCTCTGTAACTTGTGACAAGCTAATGCTTTATTCAGCCAGTATTAGAAATTAAGAGTAATAACAGTACATATCTGATTTTTTCCCCTCTTTCTTTTTCCTTTCTCTGAAATTCAACCACCACAGCCCTTAGTTTCATCTCTCTCTTTTTGGCCACACTGGGCAGGTATAAACAACAACTTACAATCTTTCAGGACAACCAACGCTTCAAAGTGTCAGAATTTTTTGTTTAGATTATAAAATGTGCAAAGCTACAACAATAATTTTAATTATTATTCAGTGATAATGGAATTAATACTCCTGAGCAGTGTATAGCCATGAGCTAACTCTAATTTTACTGTTAAATATTAGTGGCGTCAGGCTCTTAGCCTATGATACCGAAGTTCCTTCTCAAGAGCCTATCTTTGAAACCATCAGTGATTCACGCTCAAGCTATTAATAAGTCTACAAATAACTCTCTCTTTCCTCAGCGCTGCCCTTGCCTCTCCCGATAGAGGGACACCACTACTTTTGAAAATCTTACTTGAAGGGAATGCACAGGATTACAATCTCAAAAATAACATAGTTTTTAAATGGAGAGGAAAAAGAGGAGATGAGTGCATGAGACTGCTTAAGAAATTTCTGAAAAGCACTCGGATGTTAGATTGACAAGAGTCACATAAGAACCTGAACAGAACAGTTGCTCATGTTAAGTTTTCGCATTTAGAACAAGTCTCATAGATTTCCTGAATGTTAAAGAACGTGTAACAGCTGTATTGTTACAACCTATAACCACATGCTCGTTAAAAGGCTCAGCAGCACAGAATTTGCCACAAAGCACGGGCCTACAGCTTGCAGCCCCTGGACGAGGAAAGCACACGGCAGCCCCTAAGGTTTTTACCGCAACCAGGTAACAGTTAGAGAACGGTGATGGTTGGAAGGGACCACTGGAGGCCACCTTGTGCAAGCCCGCTGCTCAGGCAGGGTCACCTTGTGCAGCCTGCCCAGGACTGCATTCCAACCAGGTCTCAGAAGAGACGATCGTGAGTGATCTTGCTTCCTCCCTCCGTCTCATTTATGTTTCTACATATGTCTGTCACCTATTTTTAAATAACGCTCCAGGAGCATAGAGTGATACAGGTGGAGGCAGCTGGCTTCCTTAACCTCTTATTTGCAAGATGCTTCTTTGCAGGGGAGGGGAAGTCCACAGGAGCAGCTCTAGGTCTTTTTTTCTTTCCCTTTTCTGTTCCACGACTGTCAGCCCCGAGATGCCAGCTGGTGACTGCTGTGTAGCTCCCTAGCTGCCTTTTTTTGCCCGCTGCTTTGTGTGCAGACAAGCAGATACGTAACAACCTAATGGTGGGGGTTTTAATTCTATTACTGATAATTAGTAGATGGCAAAATGTTGCCCTTCTGCACAAAAAGCCCTTTGACACTGAAAAATAAAGATGACAACTGTAAATCATTTACATGACACTTCTGTTCTACAAACAGGTGACACATTTACGTCACTGGTTTTTATCATTTGCAGTAAGGTGGCTTGCAGATGAGTAGTTGTATCATGCCCAATATAAAAACAGAATAAAGAGAGAGTCCCCGATCTCCCAAAATCTTGCAACCTAGAAGACTGCAAACAATAAGCAAAGAGAGCAGAAGCTGGACCACAAGGAAGTGAGACGACCCAAGTCAACGTGACAAATTAATAGCCACAGTTAACCAGCTGCTTCGCTACTGACAGACATTAGAACCAGATTTCAAAATCAAGTCTTCAATTAAATAGTACAGCTGCAGCTAACTGATAGAAAATACGCTTGATGCTTTAGCTTTCCGAAACTTGAAACGTGGGTTTATCCCATACCTGGGATACCCACACCAGCTCCCCACAAACAATCGCTTCTGAATCACAGACCAGGGCTATAACAATTTATCTCCTGAATTAAAAAACACTATCTCCAAATCAGATATATTAATTTGTGTTTTCTTGCTAGAAACCTACATCCTCTTCCAACCTTTTAGCAAAACCTACTCAGAAGCTACAAATAAATGCACCTTGAACCTATCTACCATTTTAGAATATAGGTACCTTCTCGAATATTTGACTTTTGTGGCATGTTGAGAATATCTTCAGGATGTGGTTTACAGAGCCCATGGAAAGGCCCTAAGTCAAAACACTCTTGAAACAAGGAAACATTTACTTGAGAACATAAGCTCATGAATCCTACTGCAGTGTCACCATCCTGAAATAAAAAAGAAACATCACGCATATGTAAGAGTTGAGCATGTGATTTTAGATCAGGACACAAAAAAATGAACAAAAAAATTGTTGAAACATGCAAGTTACAGCGTTCCATCTCTGGCTGTGCATAGTAGAAAAGTACAAAGGAACTATTTCAGCAAAAGTTAAAGATCCTTTTTTTTTTTTCCCTCCTTGTAATACGTGTGTTAGGTCTTCTATATTACATGCTGTAATTCTTTCGTAGCTATGACTTGCAGGAGCATTAGGATTATATATATGGACCAAATAATGACCTATTGTTTCAATAAAACACTTGTTACAGTAAATAAAAAACCATACCTTTTAAAAAACCATACCTTTTAACTACATAGCTTCAAAAAGCTATAATTTTTCTTTAAAGTACAGCTAAAGTCTGGATTTAGCTAGCCATAATGGCTGACTAATTACTAGACACCACTTTGTAAATAAAATTTTGCTCAAACTGAAAAGTGTATTTTCCTATTAAACCAATCAATTCAAGAAAGCAATTATATAGTATTTAAACAGTATATAATACCATATATGGTATGTATTATTTGCAGCAATTATAAGCGCTAAATATTTTCAAGTTCTGAAAAAAATAATCTAAGAACTAGTCTTTAAAAAAAATTCCCTGACAAGTATGAAAATGAGAAGACCCCTGCAATGCTGAAATGGCAAGTTACCCCGTATGTTTGACTATTACTGAAAGTTTCCAGGAAGCTGCAGTCTTCAGAAAGAAACATGCTCTGAAAAATGAGAATTGGCTTGCTGGAGGTTTTTTGGCTTTAAGGACAAGTCTGGAAGAAGGAAGCTCTTCAATTTTTAGTACTATATGCAACTTTCTGGTGATACACACATAACCAAAACATTTTTTTTCCTTAATACACATAAAGAAAGCCTCCTTTATAAACATAATGAAAACTCAACCGCTAGATTCTTATAGCTATTTTATCAGGCCATCAGCACTCCAATAAAAATAAAAAATATAAAGTTTAATTTTTTTCCCCCCCTTCAAACAACAAGTGATTGTTTGTTTGCCTTGTTTGCGTAACTGAACAAAAGCTGGGTCGCTGCAGTTTTCTGGCTGCTATGTAATTTTAGGCCCAAGGCTCAGCAGAGGCTGATTAACCAATCCATCTACCATATGTGCAAAAAGAGGTTGCCAGCTTCATTCTCTGCAGGGAAAATTGGCATCTATCTTGGTTCGCACGGAGGTGTCTTTCCAATCTGCAGCAGCAGCGGCAAGTATAAACTATGAGGGTCTGAAACACCTTTTGCTGGTATCATATTGAGCTATAAATGTACAATTGAAATGTATTATTTATAAAGATAGCCGTTTGTAATGTGCTATTACACTAATGGTTTATTGTTTCCCATTTGGCTTCCAATGGTAGTGATTACATGTTAAGGCTTTATAAAATAATTTGCAACAGAAAGCAGACTTCTGGAATTAAGTAGGTTATGTTACCTATCAGCTTACAATACCATGCACAATTACTAACACATGAAAATATTAACGGGAATTTTCAGCAGGTTTTTTTTTTTCTTTCTTATTTAAATTAATTCCTGGGTTTTGGTCTTCAATTCAGCAAAAATCTGACTGCCTGAGCCAAGAGATGGAAAAAATCTACAGCATTTTTAACTGTGAAAGTCTAGTTTTCACATGCAATATTAATTTTCACTGGGAATGAGAACTGGTCATCTATAATGCATTTGTCTAAAACGGCAACATGGTTTCTTCGAGATGGTCTGTTCCAATTATTTGAAAAGAATCTACACAATTACTGGGAATTGCTGCTTTGATTACTTAACAGGAGATATCACTCCTAGAGAAAGGAAAGTCAAAGTACATGGTGGAGGGAAGCAAGTGTATGCAGATCATGAATTCTACCTTCCAAAAGCGAGCTTGTTCTTTTTACTCACTCAGCTGCAGAGTGAGCTGTCACTCACATATGACACCACTGATGTTATGATGTAGAAAAAAACACAGCTCGTGGCAGACTGACCTCACAAACAACAGCCTGATTTTCTTCGTCTTGACATTCTATGAGATCAGCAAGGAAATATTCGCTATAGGTTTCTTTCAGAGTCTCACTCTGACGTGTCCAGATTGGCATGAGATCATCATAATCTTCCAACCTACGAAAAAGAAATTAGATCATGTCCTGAAGTGCTGCCGTTAATAGGCCCTGATACTTCTGTTCTACTCCATTAGCACATGGACAAACATTACAAATATCTGATCCAAAGCCTCCACCCACAAATAAGTAAATTCAGTGAGGACACGTCCCCAGCACACATTAAGCTGGGAGCCTCAGCACCAGAGGAGGGACAGAACCACTTACAAATGCCAGCACAACCCACCTAAGATCTGGATTGCCCAACGGAGATGCTTATCTTTCCC
>NW_009260398.1:392908-393831 GCF_000687185.1 Egretta garzetta | reverse complement strand
CCTAGCAAAATACCAGGGCAGCCCAGCTCAAAATTCTCTTGCCTAAGGCATCCCAGGCCGGGTGGACCCAGCCTTTAGGCCTCATTTAAAATAATTACATTCAGTGAGCCCAATCATCAGTTGGTTAAAGTCGGCAGAGATCTCAAAAAGCAACACCAGTGCAATTTAAAAAAAAAAAAAGTCAGTTCTTTTAAAAAATAAGAAAAAAACAAAATAGTGCCTTCCTGTATGGGAGAAACAGCGCTGAGTACTGGGTAGATGACTGTTATTACACACAGCAGCGTGGGAGTCACCTGGCAGAAATCGAGCCATTATGCCTTTGTAAGGTCAAGTTAATGCTCCACTATTGAAAAAGATACAAAGGCCAGAGTGCAATGATTCCAGCCCTCTGCCTCAGGAAAGGCTTTCTGCCTAGGTGGGAAGTGCCGCATGGAGGCGATCGCTGCCCCACTGCTCCAGCCTGCTCCCCATGCTGCCGGCGCGAGGCTGCCCCAGCCGCCTTCCCGTCAGCCCAGGTTTCAGCGTCAGACTCATACAGGCCCCGTGCGGCACAGATTTTTATTTAAATAGGCAACACAGACTCCTTCCCATTAACTTCCTTTTTTTTTTTGAAGTGGCTTTTTTTTACCAAAGCAATGAAGAAGTTCATTAGTCACACGTGCTGCCACCGTGGCGTGATGGCCAACGGCAAACCAGCTCTAACGCAGAACTGCTTTCAGTAAGAAGATGAAACCACTTTTTTATTCATCTATCTGAAAGACACGAGACGTAAGCGGTCCAACCAACAATTCTGCAACTACAAAAGCGGTGAGGCAAGCGTGGCAGCGAAGGGCCGCCAGAAGGAACGGCTCGTGCTGCTGGCCTGCGGCGTTACGGACACCTTTGCCCCTCGGGGCCCGAAGCTGTGGCTGGAGGCGCGTTGG
>NW_009260398.1:380233-392487 GCF_000687185.1 Egretta garzetta | reverse complement strand
TGAGCGCTGGGGGCCCGCTGTCCCACCGCCCCCGTGGCCGTCGCCCAGCCTGCGCCAGGGCACCACAGCCGCACGCGTCCCTTACTCCGTACCGGCCTCCGGCTGGCATCTCCTTCGCTACACCTCTCTGAAATAAGATGTCAATAGAAAAAGATTTTTGAAGAGTCCTTGTGTCACAGAGTGTAGAACATGTTTCTGAGGGTAACCATGAGGAACGACTGTTAACACTTCCCTCAGGGTTAGGCAAACCCGCGTCTTGCTGCAGGCTCCTGTTGCTCACCCTGTGTCTGAACACTCACACCTCTGATGTGGAAGCCTTAGCTCTGCGTAGGCAGCAATTCAGAAAACCAAAAGAAACCGATTCTCATTTCCACTCCTTACATGTTCCTGGATTTGGAAGAAGCCTTAAAGTTACCACAACGGGGCCACCAACTTCTAGTTCTACCAAACATGGTCCAAGTTTCTAAGTACTGACTGACTGACCCGAGCACAAGACACGAGGACAGCTTAGGTGGTATCTAGCTGGTTTTTGCTACTCCTACACACCAGAACGAACGACCACCTGAGTGACATTACCTTTCTACCAGAGGCCAGCGACCCCTTATATTTTGACATCATTTCTGCGTTTTTATTCTCAGGCCGTCTGTCGGGAAGCGCTCTCCCCCACTGCCCAGCCCCGCCCGGAGATCAGCGCTCGGACAGCCCGGCCTCCCCCCGCCGAGGCAGCGAGGCCTCGCGCAGCCGCGCCAGCCGGGAGTGAGCCTCCCTTACGTCGGCCTTGCCAACAGCCTCCTCAGCTGGGTGAACAAATCCTTAACTCGCGGCCTTTAGGGCGTCCCAAGTCGCAGTACCACTCCATCTGATGGGAGTTTTAAATAATTTAATTCTTTTTCTGAGGGCAGTCGCCAGATTCTTTCATACAGTTTTTAAGTCAAGAAAGCCAACCTGAGAAACCAGCGGAGGCAAATACCGTCGCTGCCCTCTCAAAGCTGAAAACAGCTGCCGGGGGGACAAATTTCCAAGCCCCACACTTTTTCCATTCTTTTTCACTGCTTAAGCGAGAGTCTTCGTTACAATAAATTATACATAGAAAGAAAAAAGTACAGAAAATATAACACCACCACCACCAATTGCTTGTCTGTGGAATTAATTCAGAAGATGCAACTAAAATGAAATTCCAAGAACAATGAAACCCTGTAAAAATGTATAGTAATTCACATTCTTCATATCTCACACCAAAATAGTAGTCTTCCTCTTCTTCGCAGGCAGTATCTCAAGGGAAAAGCTGCAGTAAGGTTCTGTTTTACCAGAACTTCACTACTTCAGCTCAATTAATTAGTATAGCAAATCTGACAATGTGTTACAAAACCTCAAACCAACCAAACTAATTGAGGAGTAAAGGAACAAGACTGTAACCAATTGAAACCTGGTGTTTGACTGGGGTAGATAACACACACACACGCCACCTCCAAGCTTGGCTGGTTGCTCCAAGACCCTGACAACATGACCAAGGCCGCACATCAAGATGCGGATGGCGATTCTGCCGGCCCGCGGTACGTAGGGAGGCTGACCTCGCGGTAGTCAGTGGGGCTCCACATACACCCATTCATCTCCCTGCGCACGAGAAACTGTAGGAGCAGAACTGTTTGATTTCTGCAACCCTCACCGAGCACCACAGTCTTTAAAAAACAAACAACAAACCAAAAAAACAACACAACAAAACACAATAGATTTTTAACATAGAAATACTACCAAATTCCTAGGCTGCAAGAACAAGCGCAATAAAGGCAATCCACAAAGCTGCAAATTTGTGAGCTCTTACATACATGGCACAAAACCAAGATGACCGGATCTAAAGATGAGATACCAGAAAAAAACTTAAATATAAAAGCTTAGTGGCCTATGTTCTGGCACACCAGAGATTTATTTCACCTTATAAAGGTCAGATGGAGAATAACTTCCAAATTAATGGTTAAGCAAAGTATCAGTTTACAGCTTCTTCCCCCCCCATAAGCAAGGGAAGAGGGAACAGAGATTACCCTGATCTCCTGTCACTGACCCAGAACACGTTGCTAGGCAGGTGGCTGGGGACAACTTTCAGAGATAAGTCTCAAAAGGGCTCCACTGAACGTTACTATGGATGCCAGTGAAGTGCAAAGGTGAATACAGAGGAAAAGGAAAGGCAAAGCATCTACCGCAAACATAATTTAGCTTACTCGGAGAATCTACTGATAGACGATATTAAAGTATAAATTTTATATCACCAGATACTATGTAATTTAAGAAAAAAAACAGTTTAATGGGTGGTTTTCCAATAATAAAAAACTAAAATAAATCATTTTCTTTTTCATAACAAACTACAGAAATCCCAGAGATGGTATCTCTTATGTGGAATATTGGTACAGCCTGCATGACATTTCCAGTCATGTCAAAAACATTTCTATTGATAATATCCAATGACCATCAAAAGAAGGAATTGATTCAAATTAAATAAAACCCAAACATAATAGTTGGAATCAAGACATATGGAAAAGCTTTAAATCCTCAGGAATTTTTTCCCCTACTGGTAACTTCTCAGCATTAAGGTTCATTCACATACTGACAGATGGCAGCAACTCGAAGGAAGTACTCCTAAAAAGCCTAAAAATTGTAATCAAGTTAGTATGCAAATAATTTTGTAACATCCTGAACTATCCAGACCTATAGCAGGATGGTGTGAAGTGGTCAAGGTCAGGCCTCAGCCCTTCCTCTTAAAATGCTCAGAAGTCAAGCGACAGGATATTGCAAATGTTGACTAAAACTACAGGATGAAGAGCACAAAGCAGATTTGTTTCAGGCCTATTTGGTAAAGTTAAGTGTGTGTAAAACATCTCCCTGAGAGACAGGCTTCTGTCAGAATCCAGTCCGAGATGTCAGCATGAATTAACCCATAAGCAAACAGGTGTGGATTTGCCAGGCAGAGAGATGCCCAACGTGGCATTGCCATCTGTTAGCGCTGGTCGATACGGACCCATGCGCACACCAGCATCGTAGATCTACTGTCCCAGGGAGGTGCTTGACCCTAAACTTCTGTTTCCACTACAGGGACCAGAAATGCCAATTTAATCATAATTCTGCTACATAACCACATAGCAACACGTGTAGAATGAACAAAAGCCACTCCAGAGTCAATCAGAACCAAACAAAATTATTGCTCCACAAAACATTACCCTGCACGCACTCTTCCCACTGTGAAGAGGAGAACAAGTGAACCAAAGTGCGATAGACACTAGTCACATTTCAACCACCCTACAGGGAAGCATCTACACAGCAGTGACAGCATATACAGTCCAGCAATCTACACAGAAAAACATAAGGCCCCGTTTGGGTCAGAAACTGTGCTTCTCCTTTACTGTGCACAGTGCTGGCACACGCACAGAAAGCTCTGATTTGGCATAGGCGGCAGAATTCAGATGGCCGGAAAAAACAGAGTGGTAGTAGTGAATATACAGGCAGACGTGAGTAGGTGAGGCTGCTAGAGAAACTCACATCTCTGCCTGGTGTACGCTGCAGGCAGCTGAGCAGACAGGGAAGAGAAAAAATAATTCAGAGTCTAACTTTGTAATGATGTTTATGACTTGAATCCCAAAACGAGAGCAAGGCTGTGTTAAAGGCACATTGTGTGAGCACATCATGAAGTCTTCGCTCCAGACTGCATCCGCTGAAACCGATGACACGACGGAAGGAAAAGGGTTACCCCACTATCATCTTAAGCTCCGCAATGCTGAGGATGCCTGCTCCCCTGACGTACAGTGAGAGTGAACGTACAAAGTGCTTACGCAGAAAAAGCTGGACAAAAGACCAAAGAGGATTACTCTCCATGTCTGAAAGACTACTGGAACTAGGGATTCTCTGCTCCTACTTAATTCTTTTAGGTAACAGGCCTTCCTATTTAGACTTTGCTCAACTGGTCAGAATATGATGTAACAAGAAAAAATTAAAAATAAGTTGGAATATGGTCTAAGAGACCTGGAAACTACACACACTCACTAAAATACACAGCAACACAATTAAGCCAGCAGATTCACAGAATAAACATCACCGATAAAAAAAACCACAACTTAATTCCTTCTAGATAGAAACCTAGTTTTGCAAAATACACAATTGATCTTGTGATGAAGTAGAATAAAAACAGCATAATCATAGAACTACTTAATTAGGTTATCAAGGAAAGTCACAGCAGTTTAACTGAGATACTGACACTGTAAACCAAAACAGAAAAGTCTTCAAATGAACCCAGACAGATCTGCTCATAGAAGGGAGAAATTGCGTTACCTCGCTTTGCGAATATACAGCTGTGGCTGATACCAGTGTCTGGGGCACACAAGCAAGGTAAAGTTTGTATCCGCTACTGAACCTGGAGCAGTCATCATCTTTTCAAAGACATTTCCCATGTCTGGCTCTGTGAATGACAAAAATCTGTTAGGAGCAACAGAGAAACTTAATTACATAAGCTTTTAAGTTACCAGCAAAACTGTTTGAGGAAAATGGAATTTTGAACTTAAACCACAAATGGCATGATGCTCAAAGTCTTTTAAGTTAAGCAGTGAAGCTGCAATGACAGTAGCATAAACATGTGAAAGAATTGTTACTGGATTAATTTGTTATCTAATCCAGCACCCCAAACCTGAATAAGCTGCAGAGCCATCAGAAATTGGTAGGATCAAATCCCTATAGAAGTACTAGACTTATAAGCAATACTATATGCCACTGGAGAATCTCTTTTGTCAGGACTCATTATGCTGAAGGAAAGCTGACATTTGTTGCTAGGGTAGGTTTGACAAAAGCCCTTACTCGGGTCAACACACCACTATGGAGCTCTTTAGCATAGCTTGGAACTAATATGTCCAGAAATTGGCATATCGGAAAGGGTTCCGGTTCACTTCAAGGAAAGCTCCAACCAACAATCAGTCATGAAGTAGATGCGTGGTTTATTAGTCTGAATTCAGGACTGAAATTCCAAGTTGGATGCTGTTCTCTGATAAAGAGACATGCGTTCTCTCTCCAACTTTGTACCTCTGCTCTAAAAGAAATAATCCTAGTTTCCTTCCACGTCTCCAGCACCCCTTCTGACTCGTATGGGCACGATGCCTGGCTGACATGTATGAAATCGTCTATGCGTGTGCTTGTGAATATATACATGTAGACACACATGTGCCAAGTGGCCCCTTAGCCACCGTGTCTCAAAGTACAAGCAGTGATTTCAACCTCTTGACTCCAGTCAGCCAGAAATCTTCACAAAACTTCTAGGAATTTCTTTCTGAAATCTTTACGCGTGTTTGAAGTCCTGTCTGTTTCTGGCAAACGTAACGACTGGAATTGGATAGACTGTTGGAGCAAACACATACCCACATAAACCTCTTGCACAAGGTATGCCCATTAGAGGATACTTTAAGACTGTTTTCTGCATGTTTAGCAAACAACTGTTCTCAATATTTAAAAAAACAGAAAAAAGCCCACCAACACAGTGCATATTAATGATAATGAGATTTGAGATTGTTCTCATTATTTTAAGAATAAAATAGTTTAAAATTCTTACCTAAATTCTCATCTGCTGGTACGAAGAGAAGTATAAACTGCAGTTCTGGTACTGTGATAAAAGCTCTCCTGGACAAATAACGTAACTGTATTCAGTCTTTCATCACTACACCCATCAATCAGATACAGCAACTAGCCTTTTAACATATAAAATCTTTTCTCCAGCATCTCTAATCTTCCTTCATGAGTCCACATGGCTCAAAAATTAAAACCTTTTATTTATGACAAATAAGATATTTTAAATTCATCTGGACTTTTTTTTTTTTTTTTTTAACAGGGTTTTTTTCCTACCTTATTTCTCTCAATTTCCTAATCCTTAAATTTCAAACATCCTCCTTTTTATATCAGTTCCCCAGTGGTGAAAAAATTAAAGATGCCAGATCTCTGCCGGCAGATCTCTGACCTAGCATCTGGATGAACTGGCTTGACATGACAAAGTCACTGTAAATTCAACAGCAACGGCACCAGTGCAATTCACTGTGTATGTAAGCAGATTCTGAGTACACCAAACAACCTGAGCAATGGTCACGTTTGAGTACTGACCTAACACAGAACTACATCGTGCAGTTCGTACTCTACAATTTGCAGCCTTACCATACAATCTGTAGCTAACAAACTATCAATAGATTACCCAGGGACAAGCATATTCCAGAAACACGTACAGCTTTTTAAGCTTTCTGCTCAGTCATGCACTTTGATTTTTACAAGTGTAAATTTAGGAGGAAGAAAAAAAATCAATCTGCCTTGCAACTGCAGTACTATTTCTGTGGAAAATCACAGCAAGATGCAGCTGAACCTTAACGCTGTTTGGGAAGCATACTTGAAACTGCAACAGCTTGGTTTCAAAGCCAACACTGCACATTTGATTAATACAAGGTTATGTTTTACTACCTTTCGAGAATTTTGATCCAGTGATTACCTTAAGGCATTTTAAATCCCATAGCCCCTCCAAATGACGGTAGGAGAGCGCACATACTTCACTACAGGAAGTGACACATGAACTCACCTAACGATTTCTTGGGAACATCCAGCTGCATATTCTTCTTTTGCCACAAAAAGATGCAGGAACAATGTGTTCAAAGGCTACAAAACGTAGAATGAAAATCTAAACACCATGCAGCTAGTATTTAAGACAACCCAATTATGAATATGCACATTTATTTCCAATATATAGGATCTGCACTCAAAATGAGTAGCTTCACATATATAAGGAACTTCAAAGCATGTGTGGATAAAGTTATGTGATTAAAGGGCTTTTTTATATCGCAATTTGTGCTTCTGTAATATTTTTGATTTACACTCAAACTTACTACTGTTTGACTACAATATACATACATCATTTCATATTTAACAGTATTAATTCCAGACTAACAACATTTTCATTTAACCACAACAATTAACAACTAAATCTTAACAATATTCAATTTAACATTTGGCTGATACTCTTTCTAGGTTTGAAAAACCCAAAAGCTCACACACTTCTCACACTCCTAAAATGTTTTTTCTTTAAAAGAAGAAAAATTACAAAGTCCTAAGATTACATCACTAGGCATATTTAAATATCCAGGCAGAAACAGGGCAGACTAAAAGACATCTTTATCCGATACACATCCAGGTAACCTGGAAAACACCAGCAAAGGAAAGCCCTTGTGCTGGAATGGGAAGTGCTATGAATTCAGCTGCTTTCTCTCGCGTATTACATTTCGAGTGCTGATCAATGGAGGTCTACTTGTAGATGAAACATTTCTACCAAAAATATTTCAAATGGAAAAACTCGAGGTCTTGTGAATAGTTTAAAATCTAACTAAAATGTCACGGCTAGAGTCACCAATAAATTTCAGCAACTTTAGAGCAAGAATTATTTTAATAGAGGCTGCAGTATATGGACCAGCAAAGACAACAGGCTATTGTAATGAAAAAACATCAAAAGCCGTTTTTAAAAAAAATAAAATAAAAATCAGACTGTTCATGTTTGTTTGTTTTTTAAATGCAAAACAATAAGGAAGAAGAAAAAAAAATATTTTGTTCTTGAGGTCCAAGAGGAGGCCCACGAGGCAAGATTTGGCCTGTAACTTTTTCTGAATCGTGATGGTAACCAGGCAATCGTGTAAAGCATCTTCACTAATCAAATTCTGCACAAGTCAACTCCTAATTTAGACCTTTAAGCTATCTTACAATTTCTG
Source organism: Egretta garzetta (assembly GCF_000687185.1). NCBI lineage: Eukaryota > Metazoa > Chordata > Aves > Pelecaniformes > Ardeidae > Egretta > Egretta garzetta. The sequence continues at coordinate 384,727 of NW_009260398.1, read as the reverse complement.
TGCTCTAGGAAAAGAGACTTGTCAACTAGACCTTTAAGAAATTCTATTTTCAGATGATCTCAATTTTCTAAAGCACATCTGCATGGATTTAACCTGCAGTTAACCAACAATATTTCATCTAGTTATAACTCAGAATAGGTTCGGTTGCTTTGTCACTGCAGAAGCATAAAACACTTACTGAATCTTCTGTACCTATTTTAGAAAATAATCTCCATCCTAGAAAAAGAAGAGCTCTCCCTTGTCAATGTTCCAGAGTACCTTTCACTCCTCTTTGTGAGCACTAATTCCTAACATGCTCAAGCTCTTTTTTTTCCATCTTTTCTCTTTGTATGCCCCTGCACTCCGAAGTCAGCTGCAGCTTTGCTGCAAGAGATATTGTCAAGCAGGCTGCCTGAGGAAGAGCTTGCAGAACTGACAGCACAGCATAACCCAACGAGAGCAGCTGCAGCTGCACACTGAATGAAGTGGTTGTGCCTGCAATATGCCCGCACACAAAGTACTGTTCAAGTGACAAAGAAAACAGATTACAAGAAAATTACATGGGGTTTTTCTATACTCCCTTTGGCTACAATAATTTTGTTTCTTTTAACAGCACACTGCATTTTCAAATACAATTGCTGTATTTGTCAGTTTTTCTGCAAGCCATTGCTTAACGTCACCCAGAACAACATTGCAAAACTGATGAAGAAACTGTCCAGAGATAACTTCAGTACTGCCAATACCTTACTCTGGCACGTGCAGCCTAGCTTTTGAGTGTTTGTGGTTAACATTTTCCATCTTCCCTCAACAATCACAGGATCTAGTTCCTAGCTGGACTGTATGATGGGCAGCATTTGAATCCTGAACTTCTAAGTGCCTATCTCTAGTCCATAACGCCTAAAAGTAATTCAAAAGCTTGACCGAGGAGCCTGTATGACAACCAGCACCACACAGAACAGAGCGCAGCAACCTCCACACCAGCACCAAACACGCTTTCTCCAGAACAAAGATGCTGACGTCCTTCAAGCAGGGGTACACTCCCCATCCCTTATTCTTTCTCCAAAGCCATTAAATCTGCATTCAGTTCAGTAAAATAGCAAAACTTTATTCCAAAAGGTGAGAAATGAGGATTCCAGTTCCCTAACAGGGAGAAGGACCTTAGAGCAAGGACTCCACTTCTCAGGTAAACGTTCTGTTAGGTAACACCAGAGCTGGACAGGTTTTTGAATGAAAAATGTTGGTGACAGCTAGGACTCCCGCTGCTCTCAGTGCTGGTACAACGCACCAGACATGTCTGGCAAGCGAAGGACTTGTGTTCCCTAACTGCCATCCTTACAGTTACCTTCAGTTACTGTAGCAGCGAAAGCACAGGTACCCATGAACTTCTGAGCACCTTAGGGTTTAGTAACAAATCTGATGATCACTTTCTTCAGCCTGAATGCCTCAAATCTACCTAAAATATATTTTAGATGCCTATGCATATTTTTTTATACCTGAACCTTAAATGAAAACTGAACTACAGTCACACAATTTACTTACAGTGCATTTATTGTTAACGTAGTTTTCATGTAAGAATGATTCCCAATCAGACTGATCGGTGATATTCCAATTTGGATAGTCCAGAAAGGCAGCATGGGCTATAACCTCATTCTTCTCATTGCAGATTGTCAAAGCAAGATTTGATTTTTCTCTGTGAAAACAATTTAATTTTGCAGAAGTTGAAGGATGTACACAAAGAAAAGTGACTGACTGTTAATCCAGCCTGTTAGAATGGCAAAATTAATCATGTTCAAAGGTGTTCCCAGGATTGGGCCTCAATAAAACTTCACTGCCCACATCCTAACTCAACATTATTGCTTCAGTTCCAAATATTTATTCAGTGTATTCTGACATTGTAACCATTACATGATTTTTCAAATCCTCAACTGTTATGAATTTGATACACAAGACTTACATGTTCCTTCCTCTTTGCATGTTTCTTCATACATCTATTTTTTCCCCAAATAGCTGGTATCTGAGACATTTGCCATTAAGTCAAGTGAAAAAAAACCTAAATGACCCATCAGCGTGTCACACAATCTGCCTCTGCTGTTCGTAACTGCACAGAAAGATGAAGTGCAGAAGGTTCATTGCTATCTCCAGTGATGAAGATACAGTAACAGAAGACTTCTACAGCCACCCATTTCCACTAAGGACACTGCCATGCAAGCAGCTAGGATACAGATGTCAAAACATGGAGGGGATTAGGATTCTTAGGGGCATGAAAAGAGTCGGCACATTGAAACATGCTTTATAGCAGATAGAGGCTGTCTCCCAAGGTAGAATAGAGAAGCAAAAAATAACTAATTCCTTTCATTAAGGGGAAATTGGAAGAGAAGCAAAAAAGATTTAGACATACACAGGAAAAGAAAACAGAATGGTCACAGCCACAAAGTGATTAAAATCCCTACTCCCTGCCCCTCTACTTCTATCACTCTCCAACAGGCAAAAGGAGCGTTAGATAGAACAGACAGCAGACATCGGAATCTGGTGGTTTCATCAGGTTTGGGTTTTTGGGTATTTTTTATAAAAAGGAAGCTAGTATAGAGTCAAATCTTGTCCACCATGCTGGCAGCAGCGATCCAAGTTTGCACGATCATGCATGTGTGACAGAAGAAACAGAAGCAGATTTTTTTTTTTTCCCCCTTCTTGTGAAGTCATTACACCACACCATGTAAAGGCTCATAATGTTTTCTGCCATTTTAAATGTAACATAATTTCTTGAAGTTTCCTGCAAGAAAAGCAATGTAGCGTCCCTAAAATACTGTTACTTACAAAAGGTACATGACATCAATCCTTCCAAAAACTACTTCTGTAAAACAGCTGAAGAGGCCGATAATATCTGAAACATCGCGTGATTCTGTTCTTCTGGCACTGACCACCTCTGTATGTCCTCTTGAAGAAGTTATTGTAGTCATCTTACAGTCTGCAACAAGAAAGAAAGAAAACATCGCTGTTCTGGCAGATCCTGCTGCAGTCCATTGACCAGCGCAGTTACTTGAAATGGATTTTCATGAAAACGGTGAAGTGTGATTTGGATGGATTTAAGCGCCTAGCTCCTGTAGACCTCTACAAAAATACATACTGCTTGCATATACACACAGCATACAAACAGTGCACAAGTAGACATACAGCAGGCAATCATCCCTATTGTACGTATTCTGCATGCTACACAGGAAATAAGTGTTTTTAATAGGCTACAAATTGCTTTTACATTTATTCATGTATAGGCATTTGCATGCTCTCTCTCAGAACAGTGCCTATCATTAGTAACTTCAAACTTAATAGCCTTAAATCCACAGGGTTGGGAGAATCAGCTGCAAACAATCAGGATAAGAATGCCCTGATAAGCAGCAATTTCAGGTGAGTTAAGTGCATTTTGTCCAAAACAGTTCCTCAAATTTCTTTTTAAGTCAACAGCGATCCTTACATTTCAGAAGGAATTGAAAGCTCTGTGGCTTCCCTGCCCAGAAGAAAAACGTTTTTGTGGTTCCACATTCACAGAATTTGTCAGGTCCAAGGGATTTATTAACACACCTAGCAATCTCAGAACACAGAGGGGCAACAGGCACTCAGACCACCTGTGATTATCAACTGGCTGCTCATTTCTTTCAGCTGTGTTGCTACTCAATATTGCAACCTGTTGTGATATAATGAAGAATTAGGCATATAAAACAAATTGACCGAACATAACAGCTTGCAGCGATTTCTTAAATACACTTGTGCAAAATATAGCGTAACTAACTCACACTAACTAGCTTGCGCAAACAATTTCTCAAAACACCTCAAACTGTAAGATATGTATGTTCTTCCTAGTGGCGTGGAAGGCTGCTATGCCCAGGGCTAAATTACAGGCGATACTTAAAATGAGCAAAGAAAACGGCCACATCATTCACTGATGCATTTCATCCAGTAACTGTGAACTATGGGACTACCAAAATAGTTGGTTATTTTTTATTAACGTCAACTCCACGTATCAAAACAAACAGAAATTTTAAAGTGTTGTTAACGAACTTAAGTCTAGCATTAGGATTACTTCAGCTGAGGAAAACAGTCTGCCACAGTCCCACCTTCCGTTGTTTAACGTAACGCACTGGAAATACCTGCCCCTTCTCTGCTAGCTCTCCTTAAAGGCCCTGAACATTTCACGCAACCGTGACTGACCGAAAGCAGCATTTACACGCTACAAACGTACCAGTTTCCTAAGGAAATGCACTGCTCCTACAGCAGCGCCTGCATTTCTGCTGCCAGAGCGGCACGGCCCGGGCGAGAGCCTCGGCAGAGCTAGCGGGGGGAGAACCATCGCTCCTCCAAACCAGCGCTCGGGAGAGCTCCCCCTCCGCCCCAGGCCGTGCCCCCTCGCTAAGCGCGGGCGAGATTCCCGGGGGGTTCTCTCAGCTCGCGACCCGAGAGGCGCCACAGGCGGGTGCCCAGGGGCCTGCGCCCGGGAGGCTTCCAGAGGACACCAGGCCGCGG
>NW_009260398.1:356682-379342 GCF_000687185.1 Egretta garzetta | reverse complement strand
GGGAAGGTTTGCCCCTCACGGCCCGGGCGGGAGCCGCGCGGGCTCGGGCTAGGGCGGGCGACGAGGTCCCGGCCGGCCTCGGGGGTCTCCGGATCCTTCTTCGGTAAACTCCCAAGGCCGTGAGCCACCCGAGTAAATTTATCACGGGGGAGATTTTCAGTTTTGCACTAGAAAGAGAAAGCGCGAATCAAGCCCCCTTACTTCACAGGTGAAAAACAAAGCGCCTGCAGAAGTCCAGATCACAGCGGAACAGCTTTTAAGAGAAGCAAAAGAGAGAGAGCTTGAACTTCTCCCACCGCCTCCGCAACAGAAGATCACAGATGTTGAAGAGCTAAATGACTACAAACTGCGGAAAAGGAAGGTAAAGGGGGAAAAAACCCAACCCTAATCTTGGCACTTGTATGGACCATAGTAAAACTGCAGCACTTTAACTTAAACACGATGTACGCTATATTACTCGTGGATTTTCCAGGTGAATAGCAATTCTTAAAAAAACCCTAACATTTTCATAGAAAATGCTACTTTTGTGCTAAAATTGTAAGTTAAACATGTGTCACTTAAAGTGTAGTAGTACACAACATCTCACACGTGACCGTGTTCAGTATGCTCAGAACAGCGCAAGGGTCAGTGCATGCATGGCTTATATGCAGTATCCTCATCACCACTAACATCTGCCCAGTCTGCGTGACAGAACATCAGCAAGTTTTACAGCAATGCTGCTGGTTTTTTCCATCTCAACTGTTTAAAAAGCACAGTGTGTTTGCAAGTGATACTTCTGTATAATTATGGTATTACTTAGCATGCTTTAGAACACAGCTTTCTATACTAATTGCAGTTACGTCTGATGATTGTCTTGAAACTTTACCATTTTGCGCCTGAGATTTCAGGTGTAAACATTTTTCTTATTTAAAGAATTGTTTTGCTTGTGCAAACTTATCTGCAGTTTTGTTCTGCTTTTTCCTTTGATAATTGCTGTCCTGGATTGGCAAAGCAAGCATATCCCTAACAGGGAACTTTAAATGGTTTTGGATACAGGCAGGATAAGCTAGGGCTATCGTTCCCTGAAGCATATATGCATACGTTCAGGACTGGTGACTGTTGTAGCACAACGCAGCATGCCTGTGTTCAGCCCCGAGTGGGTGTTTGTGTCCCTCCTCACCATCGTGGCTGGGACTCCTCGTGAAGGCTTCGGGCCTTACTGCGCTGGTGTGCCTCACTCGGGCGCATGCAGAGCAGCTGCAGTCAGATGATCAGCACCACAGCACTGCAAAACCAGAGTTTGATATTACCTTTTTTCATCTCGTGTGAATGGCAGTAACGAGCCACCATGTTAACTGTGTTAAGCCGTGTTTAGCCACATGTTAAATACCAGTAGCGTTGATCCTGACAGTAGCCAAACACGAGACTGAAGATGCCCTCACCGCTGCACTGAGCAGTGAAATTTGCCCAGCACGTTTGACGCCAGCATGTAAGGCATCGTGCTTTAAAGAAAAGCTTACAGCAACGATACATACGGGTCAAAGTGAATAAACTTGTGCTGGTGCATCCAAGTATATTCAGGGTTGTCTGCAATGACTGGATTCCATCTGTCCATGTAATGTTGCTATTGAAACATTAAGCCAGAGATTAAAAAGAGAGCGTAAGATTTTAGTGCTGTCAGTTGTTATTCCATCAGTATTTCAGGTATTAGGTTGCAGGAGCGTGAGGTTAGTCCTATTCTGTGTGATGATCTATGCTTCTAGCTTCTCTTACACAATTTTTAGAAAGCGTTGTACTGAGCATGATTTGTTACTACATCTGCATGGGTGCAAGGCATTTGGAATTCATTCCAATAATAATAATTTTCCATAAGCCATTTATAACGAGATTGGTCTGCACAGAGGGATATCTTACAGAAATAATTTTCTCCTCAGACTTTTGAAGATAACATAAGAAAAAACAGGACTGTTATCAGTAACTGGATAAAGTACGCACAATGGGAGGAAAGCCTGAAAGAAATACAGAGGTAATTATGATGCAGCTGCAGACATCTCTTATAAACCTTTTAAGACACATGTTGACAAACACCATCAAAGTCTTGGAGACACATTATATATGCACCCTCTCTTTCTTTCCAGAGCCCGTTCCATCTACGAGCGTGCTTTAGATGTAGACTACAGAAATGTTACACTCTGGCTAAAATACGCAGAAATGGAAATGAAGAACCGCCAGGTTAATCATGCCCGAAACATCTGGGATCGAGCCATTACCACCCTCCCCAGGGTGAATCAGTTCTGGTATGTGCAGAGAATGGAGCATGGCTTCTACCTCCAAGGACTACAGATAATTTTTCTGTTTTGGTATCATGCAAAAGTGCATCGTTTTCAGTTTCTCCAAGTCTTCAGGAGAGTCTGAAAAAAACAAGGCAGCTTAAGTTTTGGAAAGGTTTGCTACGTGTCACGTGGTAAGAGTATTGGGAGATAAGGATGTTTGTGTGCCTGCATGCTGCCAATCACAACAGTATCCACAGGCGTTTCTGGGGTGCGAGTGGGGAAAATGAAGAAATCTCAGTAACACTCTTACTAAGCACTCAAAATCCATGTAATGTATGTGTTTGCTATGCGATTGTAAAAACTGCATCCTGTTTCCTAAGGTATAAGTACACTTACATGGAAGAGATGTTGGGGAATGTTGCTGGATCACGTCAGGTGTTTGAACGTTGGATGGAGTGGCAACCAGAGGAGCAAGCCTGGCATTCTTACATCAACTTTGAGCTGAGATACAAGGAGGTGGACAGGGCGCGTACCATTTACGAGAGATATATCCTTTCTAGTGCGTCGTGACACCTGCCTGAGTTTAGGCCTTCATTCTTCATTTTTTTTCTTATCTATTCTACCTCCAGCTATGTCCCTGTGTTCCTTTTTACTGTGGTGTTGGGAGTAAGCCACCATGCTGAGAGCCAGCAGTAGGTATTAAAAGCATGTTTAGTATACGCCTCCAAATCCAGTCAAATGAATGCATGTTTTTAACAGCAGTCGTGCTTCCAGCTCTTTTGCAGTCATCGTTTGTTTCAGACTTCCCCTCTTTAAACTTCTCCCTGACCCTTGCCTGATTTTTATCACTTTTAAAATTTTCTTTAAGTTCTCGGTGAGGCACAAAGCCTTTGCATGCTTAGAGCTGTTTTGTGTCTCCTTTCCAGTTGCATTTTTTGCATATGCTATCTTTAGGAGTCATTTCATACAGTCCGTGACCCTGTAGTCACTGGGAAGAATGCAATCTGAGATGCCCAGTTCAACCACCACTGTTTCTTTAACATAGCTCTACTTGTTATTGTTCATCCTGACGTTAAGAACTGGATCAAGTATGCCCGCTTTGAAGAGAAGCACAGTTATTTTGCTCACGCGAGAAAAGTATACGAGAGGGCAGTGGAGTTCTTTGGAGAAGAGCATATGGATGAGCACCTCTATGTGGCTTTCGCAAAATTTGAGGAGAACCAGAAAGAAGTAAGACCTTACTGATAATACGTCAGAGTAATACCAACCACCCCCGTAAGATTTCTTCGTGAATATCAAACTCGAGGCCACTTAACATTCGCTGCAATGCTTGTGTTTTTCAGCACCTTATGAGATACAGTTATTGTAGTCTGAGTTAAGGAGACAGTTTTTTTGCTTAGCTTCTATTTGCCTTTTGGTGACATCAGGGAAGTCTGTTCTAAGTCAAGCAGGCACCAAGTCTGCCAAGCCTGAGAGTAGTGTCATCGGATCAAATATATATCCTCAAATCTGTAAGTCACCGAGAGGTTGTAGGCCTGCATGATAAAAAAATTGGATTAGCGGTGTTTTTCCCAGCCTGTCTCTTTAAAGTGCCCAGGCCATTAAGGAATTGAAAAGGTTCTGGGATCCCAAACCCACAAGTTCTTAAAAAATATTCCAAGCCTGTAAATGAATAAGAGAAGGGCCATTTGGTGTTTACAGATTTCCTCCCCACCCCTGCAAAATTTACTCTTCAGGGAGATCTGTATTAGTCCTGTCCTAAACCACTCATTTACATGGAGATATTCTATGATTCTGTATTCTATTCAATATTGCAAAAAGCTCGTTGAGAAATTGTGGGGGAGGACAGAAGCAGCTTTATAAATATTACTCAACTGATATTTATGTTTTATGAAAATATGATATATTTTCAGTTTGAAAGAGTAAGGGTGATCTACAAATACGCCTTGGATAGAATTCCAAAACAGGACGCCCAAAATCTCTTCAAGAACTACACCATCTTTGAGAAGAAGTTTGGAGACAGAAGGGGGATTGAAGACATCATTGTCAGCAAGAGGAGATTCCAGTATGAAGAGGAAGTGAAGGTGGGTATTACAGATCTCCTCTGGGCTCATCGTACATCCAGCTGCTGCTCAAGGTACACGAGTGTCTCATGATACAAAGGCTGACAAGTTTCACGTTGCCTTTGATGCTCAGTCTGAGGAAATACCAGGAGAGCGCTGGTCTTTTTGGAGGCAGAACTCCACCCATGGGGGAGAGAATAATACTTGCATTCACTGCTTTTTTTGTTTCTGCATTCCAGTGTAGATTGTGGAGCCAAAGTTTTTGATTGAAGTGGGAGCTCAGCACCCTTCACAGTCATCTTAAGGGATAATGCAGTTTAGCTTGTAACTTCTTCACTGTTGTTCTACAGTAACGGTGACGGGACACCTTACCTGGGTGTAAATACCTTTTTGTGAGAAAGCAGGCGTGCTACGCTTATCTACTCTTCACTGAATACTATGTGTTTCATCATTTCCCTTCCCACAGTTCAGGTTGTTTGCCTTCTCTTAAAGAGTTCTTGTAAGTAAAATAAAAATAAAGAAACAAATGCGCTTTAACACCAAAGCTCTAGCTTCAGCTTTCCTGAGGCTGACAGTTTTCATCAGTATTCCGATGATCTATTTTAAAGGTGAAAGTCTGAATAAAAGCTGTAAGTAAAGGAACAGGGGCTGTTACTTGTAGTTGCTGAAGTTTCTTCCCCATTTCCTTGCTCCCATCTTTCTGGAAGGCAAATCCACATAATTACGATGCATGGTTTGACTACCTGAGGTTAGTTGAAAGCGATGCAGATGCCGAGACTGTCCGAGAAGTGTATGAAAGAGCCATCGCCAACGTTCCCCCAATTCAAGAGAAAAGACACTGGAAAAGATACATCTATCTTTGGATTAACTACGCATTGTATGAAGAGCTGGAGGCAAAGGCAAGTAGTAAGAACTCAGGGTTTTTTTCTTCCCTTCCCAATTATTTTCCTTATATTAATTAGCTACAGATATTTTACAGGAAAACTGAGAACTAACAATACTATCTGTCTTGTTTTGTGTAACGAATTACAGGATTTGCTGTTTAAGTATTGGGTTTTTTCTCTTCATTTTTCCCTCCCATGCATAGGGGGAAAATATTTCCGTTTCACCCCAGTTCATCCAGAAACATGCTGAGAATAAAAGCAGAAGTAGGTCTTTCTAGCCCCATCTGAACTGCCTGTTCAGGCTGTTACCTGAACTCGTGAAATAGTTTTATATTTAACAAAACTCTTCATGAAGCTGTTCCGTGAAGCAGTCAAATTCTTACTATAGTGGCCTCTTGAGGCTGTGTAAGTATTTCTTCTGTTACCAGTCATGTAAGCTTACAGCTGCTCTTTATTCCCTAAGTTGTAGTGCAGTATACCTCTTCAGTGTCTTAAAGGAAAAAAACCACTTTTTGTCTCCAGAACAGGGATGCTCCTGGTTTTATTGTTTAATTCTTTGTCCTGAATCTTGTTTTGAAAAGGTGACTCTTACTGGTTCTTGGAAGTTACCATCTTTGAATTGTGCACACTAAGTAGATAAGTACACTTATCTTAAGAATACACGACAACTTGACTTAAAGATACCATTCTGTGGTTTTGCAATCATTGCACAACTCTAAATATAGCGTAATCTTAGCAGTGAGCAAAAAACTTAATTTTGCCTGTTCTTACAGGATGCAGAGCGAACCAGACAAGTGTATCAGGCATGCGTCGAGCTCATTCCCCACAAGAAGGTATGGCTCCTCCAGCAGCTTGTATTGAGTCTTGGATTAAAATTCCCAAGATAAGAACCCTTAGTTTTCTTTCCCCCCAAGGTTCTGATGCGTAAGCAGCTCCGAATGGTTACTAGCATGTTTACAAAGACTCTGCTCAGGACTTTAAATATCCCTTCCTGTTTCTCATCATGTCCATATTCCAAAGTCAATAGGCTTTTTTCCAAGCTGCGTTAGATAGCTGTAATTTGCATCATTGATGGGAAATAGCAGGCCACACACTGAGGCCAGATTGCCTCAGAAGGATGCAACGCAAGGGTTTCTCCAGTACTTTCAAATTACTAAGAAGAAATTGCTCTAAGAAGCTAAAATAACATAGAGGGTAGTCTAGCACTATTAAACAGCAGGGAAGATCCCTGCTCTAATTCTTTACTTACTTGCTTGATCAGGTTGTGTCCTTTCATAGCTACTCTCAGCCTAGTTGCCCATACCTTCTGCAGAATACTTGTTCCTCTATTTTATATGGGGTTACCGCCTTTTATGGCAACTGTTCCTAATTGTCCGCACGGCCCCAGCTGAGAGAGGTACGTTTGATAAACCATCTTTCAGGTGTGTATTCCTCATTGTAATTGGTCTTGGAGACTGATTTTTTTTTTTTTTTTTTTTTATTATTTCTGTGGGTTTTTTGCCGGTGGGCTTTAACCAAAATATTCACGTGGCCAAACCCTTAAAACAGTTTATCAGCATTGCCTTGGAACGTCAGGAAATCTTAGTTACTGTACTTCCTTTTCTACTTTGTCATTAATCATGTCACCTGAGTATCAACTGTGTAGCTTAGGACTAATCTGTAATTATTAAGAGTTGATTGGCTGTTAATTGATTCAGTGATAGCTGAATTTTACCAATCAATTGGTTGGTTTAAAAGCCTTATCTTGGGTTGGGAAGACCTCTGTCCTGGCCATTTTTCTTTCATCTGTGGTGGAGTATATTGTCCTGTTCTAGAGAGGTGGTTTTGGCTTATGAACTCTCAACTTCTTAGCAGGAAAACACTGAGATCAAATGCAATTAGCTATGGTAGAGGCAACATCTTATATAGACAGAGTGATTATTTTTTTAAAGAACATAGGCAGTGTTATTTACTAAGTTTCCAGCATAAGCATCGCATTGTTCTTTTTCTTTCAGTTTACGTTTGCCAAAATATGGCTGCTGTATGCACAGTTTGAAATACGTCAGAAAAATCTTCCACTTGCCAGAAGAGCTTTGGTAAGCTTTTGTTAATTCCATAATTGACTTTAATAGTAACAAGGGAATGGCATTAAAAGATCTTAAATTGTCCTTTATGAATCGCTGGTTTAATCCACTTAAATAAAGCATCCAAGAAGTCTGCAGGGACCAGTATTTACTGTCATGTATGATTTAAAAAGAAGCATAGCTTGATATGATGAATTAGCCACGGGCAGAAATGAATGCAGCTTTCTCGTTTCAGCAGACAAAATGCGTCTGAATGCAAGAGTACCCAAATCAGCTTAGTGCACTTGGAAATTTTTAACTGCTGCTGCTTTGTTTAAATTATACTTGTACTGACAATAGTGTTTTAAAAAGCTTTTTAAATAAATAGGAGTTTTTGACTCTCAGAAATGAAGACCTGCTGAATAGAGTGTTTGAGTCCCAGCTACCAGGTTGCTGATAGATGCAATCACAGGGACTTTGGGCAGGCTCCAGAGCTTCTGTGTGGATCCACTGTGTGAATGTCAGCATGTTAGAGAACAATGGAGTACATTTTGGCAGCAAAACCTTTTGAAATGAAAAACTTTCTTTCCCTTCAGCTCAGATATTCTGAATGAGCTCAGTGATAGCATTAGGATTTTTGGGAGAAAGCTGATGTAGGCAACAGTTGAGGTGGTTTGACTTTAAAGAGGAAACTGGTGGGGTTTCCACCAAACCCATGGCACTGTAGTGATAGGAGCATAAACATGAGTGGCCTTCTGTAGCTGACACTGGGCCGAGTCTGCCCCCAGTGTCTAGTAAAGCTTTGTCTCTTGAGCTGGACTCCTGCTCGTGACCAGAAAAAAACAAAGCGGAGGGGGGTTAAGTCCCCTGTGAGACTGTTACTGTCTCCCTGTAGGAGGAGACAACCGTCTGTCCTGAAGCATGCTGCTGTTCTAGCTTGGCTTAAGATACCATCGCTCAACATCACCACAGTCACCAGTCAGCACCCTGCTTCTGGCTGCCTTTATTTTGGGGGGGTAAATACTGTGGTAGATTCTGGAAAGGATGCTTTGGCCCATCTAGAAATATAAAGTTTCCTTGGTTTCTTTTAGGCTTCTCTTTTGTTGGTCTTTTCCCCTGTTGTTTCATTTCTTTGACAGACTTCTTTTTAGTAGGTCACCTTTTTCTTATTTCGGAAACCAGATTTTGCTGCTGCAGCCATAATACTTTTTTGGACAGGACCCAGATTTGGCAAGCAGTTTCTTTCTTTTGCAATGAGTTGACTTTCAGCCACCTCTTTGGCAAGAAACCTTGCTCCTGTCCTGAGGTTAGGGTCCTGCACTGTCACCATGCAGAAGAGAAGGTCCAGCTCCTGATGCTGAAGCTCTCACCAGCGTGCAGACAGCTCTGCATTATTTTCACTGGCTGTAGATGGTGTGTGGATTCTTTGTTTTCCCAGGGTCTGAGAGATGCTGGGACTGGGAGACAGGAGATTGGCTGGAGCCTCTGCTTCTTAAGAAAATAGTAATGGGGGGGCGTGTGGGGAAGAACTGAGCATTTCTGGAAATAGAAAAGACATTTATAGAGTTGGAGTTGAGCAAACTGATATTCCCAAGTGGTGGTTTCCTCCATCTTTAATAAGTACCAAGATAATCAATGTGTAGGAAAGTTGTGCAGAATTGTAGTAGGGGAATTTGATCTCAAATTACTGAATTCACATCAGCTTGAGGGAACAGAGGCTGTAGTGCTTAATAAATAATACCTGTCTACGGAAGTGACTCAAAGGGTGACGCTCACTGCGTATCTGTCTCAGATAATGCCCATTCTTAGCTCTCGCTTTAGAAGGTTCCCAAATTAAGAATCAGAAACTGCTTTCTTACAGCTTGGCACCGTGGTTTTGGACAGACCGTTTTCTTCAGATGCCGAAGCATATCAAAAAGGAAATCTTTTTTTTAAACATGATTCTCCACCTATCCATTATCGTAAGCCAGCAGGCAGGGAGCGTGGACAATTCTCCATGCCATGGTGAATAGCAGTGGTGGTCCAGGAGAAGCTTCTCTTGATGTAATTTGTTTTGTAAGATACTTGGGAACTGCTTACCTGGAAGGCTGGTGCTGTGCTTGCTTCAGCTTTTGATGCAAGATGAAGCATTCATTTGATGAGCCAGGGTGAGTTCCAACTCGTACCTCATGGGGGATCCGTGGTATGTAGAAGCATAACAAGTTAAAAGGTTTTCTGCTTTCAGAGGTTTTGGTGGTGTTTATGGACGAACGCTCATTTTGCAAACAGTGCTCGGATTTCATGCTGGCACCAGCCAGAGTCTTAAAAAATAAGCTCTGCTCAAAAATTAATTTTAGTTCAAATACTGGAGAGTAAACAGGTGCTTAGAAAATAGACTGGGTTTTTCCCTTGCAAGATCTTGAAGTTTGTTTTGGTTTTTTTTGCTTAACAGGGGACATCCATAGGTAAATGTCCAAAAAACAAACTGTTCAAAGGTTATATTGAGTTGGAGTTACAACTGCGAGAATTTGATCGTTGCCGAAAGCTGTATGAAAAATTCCTGGAGTTTGCACCGGAAAACTGCACATCATGGATTAAATTTGCTGAACTAGAGACTATTCTTGGGGATATCGATCGAGCCCGTGCAATATATGAGTTGGCTATCGGCCAGCCCCGGCTAGACATGCCAGAGGTAAGGCAGCAGATGAACTTTACAGTTGGCACAATTTTAAGGTATTTATTACACAGCGTGGCTAATTAAAATGTAAATAACCTACCAGCTTGAACAGAACCGCTTACCGCAGCGGCTTAGCCTGTGTCTCATCAATTTAGCATCTGTTCCTTAGCAGGGTACACAGGACTATAAAACCCACGATAAAACATGGAGGGGGAAGCATGCTTGCAGGAGCAAGCTAAAGGGATTACGTGCACAAGATTTGATGCTGCTTAGTCGTAATCCTAGCTTGTGCGGTCAATTAATGCTCAGATCTCTGAGACTTTCTTCCAGGGAAATTTCACATTTGTCAGTGCTCCTACTCTTTTTTTTTCTTTTTTCCATTCTCTCAGTGCGCTATTACCATAGTGAGAGACTTCTTTTGCAGGTTCTTTGGAAATCCTACATCGACTTTGAAATTGAGCAAGAAGAGTATGAGAAAACAAGAAACCTTTACCGCAGATTACTTCAGCGGACGCAGCATGTTAAGGTGTGTATGGCTACCCAGAACAGAATTGGCCTTGAGTCAAGTCCATGGTGGATGGAAACCCTGGCCTGCTTTGAGTGCACGGCTTTTTCAAATCAGCGGTGAACCTAAGTTCAGTACCATGCCTGTGCCACGAAAAGGGGAAAGGCATTTCTCAATTACACACAGCAATGGGCATTTCTTATGTGAAAGGCAGCTTTGCAGAAGGTTTCAAAGCAGCCTCTTCCTGACAAGTAGCTTTGGAATTTTAGCAGCAAAAACATGGCAAGCAAAAGGGAGTTGTGATTTTTTCTGGTGTAGTTTGGTGCTGCCGTTTGACTAAATTCAGACAGATTTATCACGACCCAATTCAGACAGATTTATCACGACCCGAAACAACTGCAAGAAATTTGCCAGTGTGGCTTATGTGAATGAAAATGAGGCAAATCTCACGCGTGTGAAACAAACATGAATTTTCTAGGCATCTGCTTAGGAAAAAGTGCTTTGGACTGGCATTGACATCTGCTTGTTTGGCTGCTCTGGTTTTTTAAACTGTCACTTAGCCATCAGACTTCAGAATGGAGGTTGGAGCTTGGTTGTGATTTGCTCTCACCACAGGTATGGATCAGCTTTGCGCAGTTTGAGCTCTCTGCAGGGAGGGAGCAGAATTTGTCAAGATGCCGGCAGATTTATGAAGAGGCTAATAAGGCAATGCGAAACTGCGAGGAGAAAGAGGAGAGAGTCATGCTTCTGGAATCCTGGAGGAGCTTTGAAGAGGAGTTTGGAACAGATACCACTAAAGAGAGGATAGATAAACTTATGCCTGAGAAAATAAAGAAGCGGAGGAAACTGCAGGCTGAGGATGGGGTAAGAGGAAAAATGATGGAAGTGGTCACACTGAATCCTTGGCAGCTTTGTGCTGGGGTCTGGTGCACAAACCACAGGCTGCTATGGTGGGGGCTATAGCTGCATACCAATTTTACTGCAGTAATTGAAAAAAGCATTGGCCTGAAACGTGTGCTGCTGAGCCGCTTGTTCTTCAGCAGGCTAGGTGGGCAAGTTGGTTCAGAGTGAAATACTCACACCAAACGCTCAAGCTACCTTTGCTTTAAACTCCTGCCATAAGCAAATCGAAACAGCCTTAGGTAGTGCTGTGCGCATCGTGTTTGTTTGGGAAACCGTAGCCAGGCTGTCCATCAAATCTGCTTGCTCATTCTGCACAGCAGAACTGTCTTACGCCCATTCAGCTCATGGCTTTCAGCTGCTGTGGATGGTCTAACAAACACTGATTTTAATTTTATCTCACTGTTACGCTTATTAGAAGCACCTTCTAATAGCTGACATTAAGATGCAAATTAAACTTGCTTTGTGCTATTTTTTTCCCTAGTCTGATGCTGGCTGGGAGGAATACTATGACTACATTTTCCCAGAAGATACTGCCAATCAGCCTAATCTCAAACTGCTTGCTATGGCTAAACTCTGGAAGAAGCAGCAACAGGAGAGCGAAGCTGCAGAGATGGATCCGGACAAAGACATTGATGAAAGCCAGTCTTAATGCATTGCCTTTCCCCGCCCCCTTTCTTGGGTATTGTACAGTCTTTTCATTGCTGACAAATAAATGGATTTGGAGAGTTTTACTATTACTGACTTGAGACATTGTTTGGAAAAAAAGCACCACGTTGGAGTTGATTCCCATGAACAGTCTGTTCATTTCTGACAACTGCAAGGCCGTGGGCCCAGTGCAGCTCTTACCAGTGAGCTGAGAACTGGAAGAACTGGACGGCAGCTTTGTTCTTAGCACAAGACCCACGGTTCTAAGGCTCCTCCAAACTATCACAGAACTGATGTGTGGAAACTCCACAATCTGTAAGATTGTAAAGTAGGTATGTTTATTCAGCGCTGGGCAGCACGGGGGGCAGTCCCACCAAAGTCGTGCCCATGTCCTCTTGGCAGCTTGTCCTGTTTATATGTAGCTTATTACACAGCGTGGCTAATTAAAATGTAAATAACCTACCAGCTTGAACAGAACCGCTTACCGCAGCGGCTTAGCCTGTGTCTCATCAATTTAGCATCTGTTCCTTAGCAGGGTACACAGGACTATAAAACCCACGATAAAACATGGAGGGGGAAGCATGCTTGCAGGAGCAAGCTAAAGGGATTACGTGCACAAGATTTGATGCTGCTTAGTCGTAATCCTAGCTTGTGCGGTCAATTAATGCTCAGATCTCTGAGACTTTCTTCCAGGGAAATTTCACATTTGTCAGTGCTCCTACTCTTTTTTTTTCTTTTTTCCATTCTCTCAGTGCGCTATTACCATAGTGAGAGACTTCTTTTGCAGGTTCTTTGGAAATCCTACATCGACTTTGAAATTGAGCAAGAAGAGTATGAGAAAACAAGAAACCTTTACCGCAGATTACTTCAGCGGACGCAGCATGTTAAGGTGTGTATGGCTACCCAGAACAGAATTGGCCTTGAGTCAAGTCCATGGTGGATGGAAACCCTGGCCTGCTTTGAGTGCACGGCTTTTTCAAATCAGCGGTGAACCTAAGTTCAGTACCATGCCTGTGCCACGAAAAGGGGAAAGGCATTTCTCAATTACACACAGCAATGGGCATTTCTTATGTGAAAGGCAGCTTTGCAGAAGGTTTCAAAGCAGCCTCTTCCTGACAAGTAGCTTTGGAATTTTAGCAGCAAAAACATGGCAAGCAAAAGGGAGTTGTGATTTTTTCTGGTGTAGTTTGGTGCTGCCGTTTGACTAAATTCAGACAGATTTATCACGACCCAATTCAGACAGATTTATCACGACCCAATTCAGACAGATTTATCACGACCCAATTCAGACAGATTTATCACGACCCGAAACAACTGCAAGAAATTTGCCAGTGTGGCTTATGTGAATGAAAATGAGGCAAATCTCACGCGTGTGAAACAAACATGAATTTTCTAGGCATCTGCTTAGGAAAAAGTGCTTTGGACTGGCATTGACATCTGCTTGTTTGGCTGCTCTGGTTTTTTAAACTGTCACTTAGCCATCAGACTTCAGAATGGAGGTTGGAGCTTGGTTGTGATTTGCTCTCACCACAGGTATGGATCAGCTTTGCGCAGTTTGAGCTCTCTGCAGGGAGGGAGCAGAATTTGTCAAGATGCCGGCAGATTTATGAAGAGGCTAATAAGGCAATGCGAAACTGCGAGGAGAAAGAGGAGAGAGTCATGCTTCTGGAATCCTGGAGGAGCTTTGAAGAGGAGTTTGGAACAGATACCACTAAAGAGAGGATAGATAAACTTATGCCTGAGAAAATAAAGAAGCGGAGGAAACTGCAGGCTGAGGATGGGGTAAGAGGAAAAATGATGGAAGTGGTCACACTGAATCCTTGGCAGCTTTGTGCTGGGGTCTGGTGCACAAACCACAGGCTGCTATGGTGGGGGCTATAGCTGCATACCAATTTTACTGCAGTAATTGAAAAAAGCATTGGCCTGAAACGTGTGCTGCTGAGCCGCTTGTTCTTCAGCAGGCTAGGTGGGCAAGTTGGTTCAGAGTGAAATACTCACACCAAACGCTCAAGCTACCTTTGCTTTAAACTCCTGCCATAAGCAAATCGAAACAGCCTTAGGTAGTGCTGTGCGCATCGTGTTTGTTTGGGAAACCGTAGCCAGGCTGTCCATCAAATCTGCCTGCTCATTCTGCACAGCAGAACTGTCTTACGCCCATTCAGCTCATGGCTTTCAGCTGCTGTGGATGGTCTAACAAACACTGATTTTAATTTTATCTCACTGTTACGCTTATTAGAAGCACCTTCTAATAGCTGACATTAAGATGCAAATTAAACTTGCTTTGTGCTATTTTTTTCCCTAGTCTGATGCTGGCTGGGAGGAATACTATGACTACATTTTCCCAGAAGATACTGCCAATCAGCCTAATCTCAAACTGCTTGCTATGGCTAAACTCTGGAAGAAGCAGCAACAGGAGAGCGAAGCTGCAGAGATGGATCCGGACAAAGACATTGATGAAAGCCAGTCTTAATGCATTGCCTTTCCCCGCCCCCTTTCTTGGGTATTGTACAGTCTTTTCATTGCTGACAAATAAATGGATTTGGAGAGTTTTACTATTACTGACTTGAGACATTGTTTGGAAAAAAAGCACCACGTTGGAGTTGATTCCCATGAACAGTCTGTTCATTTCTGACAACTGCAAGGCCGTGGGCCCAGTGCAGCTCTTACCAGTGAGCTGAGAACTGGAAGAACTGGACGGCAGCTTTGTTCTTAGCACAAGACCCACGGTTCTAAGGCTCCTCCAAACTATCACAGAACTGATGTGTGGAAACTCCACAATCTGTAAGATTGTAAAGTAGGTATGTTTATTCAGCGCTGGGCAGCACGGGGGGCAGTCCCACCAAAGTCGTGCCCATGTCCTCTTGGCAGCTTGTCCTGTTTATATGTAGCCAAGTGTTACATATATATGAAGTTTCCCAATACATATGCATAACCTGTCCCCGCTTTGTAATAAAATTAGTTTCAAGAGGTCATTTCCATAAGTTCGTCTGGCCTGCGCTTGCTCAGTGCCTCCTTGTGGTGGTTGTCGTGGGGATGAAGGCTGATGGCTCCTCTTCCTCACCACCACTAACCCCTTGTTCTTGCGCAGACTCAGTTGCTCCTTGGCTGTTGCCCAAACTGCAAGGTTGGTTCGAGCTGGTTCTTAAGGCAAATTCCTGGTTCTTATCAGGAACTGTCCTTTGTAAGGAGCCACAAATCTTCTTGCTTCAGTTAGTTCGCACAGTAATTAGCAAAACATTTGAGCACTATCTATCAATTTGATTCTTTGGGCTACAAGCAATCTAGACAATTACTACGCAGCATCTACTAAGATTCCCTAACCCCTTCTCTCAGTACTGCTTATGGGTATTAATATGCCAAGGCAGCAGATCTGCTTCCTTTAATGAGAGCTGTCTAACCATTCGTGATTGATATTTTCCAGTAATTCTATAAAATAGGTATTGATCATGAGGATAGTTGAAGACAGTAAATCCTCTTGACTGCAGCCTGTTCAGCTTCTTATCCAAGTAAGCTTTTATCCCAGAAAACTGTTCTGGAGGGACAGTAAATAAAAGTTAAACATACTGAGACCAGCCCCTAGAAGACCGTAGAAATCAGTACCACATTAGTTAGTCTGTGTTTAAAAATTCAAATGTTCCGGCAGCCTATTTTGTGATAAATCATCTACTGGGAAGTAGAGCAGAAGCAGTGTGCATGGGGTGTTCTCAATGGGTTTTGTATTTCATGGGGAAAAACACTGAGCCGAGGCTTCCTCATCAGTAAGTTCTCGGGGGCAAGGAGCCTTCCTGTCCCCTTGCGTGGGCTGGTTCCCCGGTCCCGGGGACGTCGGGCAGCCTGCCCCCTGCCGTGGGGAGGGCAGGGATCGCTGCCCCGGCTCAGTCCTGCGGCTGGGCACCTTGCCCACCACAAAGAGTGGTTTTTTTAAAACCAAGTGGAAGTGTGCCACAATAACCACCAGAGCTATGAGTCAGGCCTTAAACAAAGCTGCTGTTGAGATGGGGCAGTTACCACCGCTCTGGGCACATCTGGCCTGGCCCAGCCCCGCCTGCAGCTGGAAACACGCCCTTCCCTGCGCACCCCGTGCTCAGGGGCCAGATCCTCAGCTCGTCACCATCTCCGTCACCATTATCCTCCTGGGGCTGATGTTTTTGAGCTTCTCCCTTTTGCCTGGTGTGGGGCGGGGCGACCGTGCAGGAGATGCACCCCAACGCTGCTAGGGGAGACCTGGAAAGCTCAAGCAGGACTTTGTGGCCCCGGGGGCCAAGGGGGTGGTCAAGGGGCCAGGTGTTTTTTCCCCTTGATCCTGCCAGCGAGGGAAAGGGCTTGAGGAGGGGTGGAGGGGGTTGCAGGTCAGAGCCCGCTGGTGCAACTGGTGCCAATGAGAGTGATTGGGCTTTTACCCCCAGAGTCCTCTCGGGTGGGAGAGATGGGGCCCAGCTGGCCACGGAGAGCAAAGGGAACTCGTCAAGGGGCTGGCCAATCCGTTGGGAAGGCTTTAAATTGGGAGTGAGCAGGTAGGAGGTGATGGCCAAAGGGGAGTGGGTGAGTGAGCGAGTGAGTGAGTGAGCGAGCGAGTGAGTGAGCGAGCGAGCTGGGTGGATAGGGCATGGGTGCTGTGGGTAAGGGACCCCAAAGGCAGGGCAGGAGGTACCTGTGCTGTGGGCAGGGCAGTGCCGAGGGGGCAGTGGTACGGGGAAGCTCTTGCTCTTTTCCTGGGAAATCCATGGAGCGGCTGCCTGTCTGGAGCACCTGGGACTGGTCCTGTTTGTGCAACATTCTGCCCAATCTGGTAAGTCCCTCCTGCCCTGTTTTGTCGCATGTTTGTCTGGTTTGGCTGGCTGGCAAGAAAAAATTGCTTTGGTGGCTGTCCTTGATTGCTTGCTGGCCCTTGTTCTTCAGAGTTAAAAACCCAGGCATTTGGATTTGCAAGCCAGCTATGTAGGTTTACACTTTCTTTTTTAAAGCTTGATTATTGTGTGGGGATTTTTCCATACCAGTAGTGCCTGTAATACAGCCGCATGCTTCCACCAGCCCTTCTTCCTCTCTAAATTCTGCTGAGATCTGGCATGGTAAAGTGGAGCTGTTTCATCATGACAGCTGAGGACCGTAGTGATGGGATAGAAATGTGGCTTAGCTGAGTTTATAGTGGATCTTCCACCTTCTGAGCTTTAATTCCGCAGCATCTTGGTGGTTTGGGGAGGGGGTTTTGTGGCAGTTTTTCTGGTTTTCTTTTTTCTTGTAATGGGAGAACATGGCTGTGGTCCCAGTGCATCCCAGCAAGGGTGCTCCGGCCTCTCCTGCCCTTGCGTTGGGCTTTGCGCAGAGGCTGGGGAGTACAGGGAATCTTGTGCATCCTGGGCCTTCGGCACATCTCGGAGCGTCCTGTGAAGCCGTTTGCTGCTGGAGAGGCATCTCTTCTGCAGCAGTCTTTCCTCAAAATTGTGAATTGCTGCATGCCAGCAGAAAAAAGGACTGGTTTTAGCATGGGAATCTTAACTTGCCTTTTGGGGTATTCCTGTCCCTTCCGGACTTCCAAGGTTAAAGACGTGTTTCCATGAAGCCCAGGACCAGGGTCCGCTGGCACCCCCTGCCCCGTGCAAGTCCCCATTCATGGTCCTGGGCTCCATCTCCCCAGCGCAGTTGTTGCCAGAATAGCGAGACTGGTCTGAGCCTGGAGTGGCAAATGTTTCAATATCTCCAGCTTCTCACCCTGGGCTTTCCAGGGCTGCTCTGAATGTGGATCTGTGAGATCTGGTGGTGTGTGTTTAAATGCTGGGACACCCTCACTGAGTGGTCTGGACTGATGCGCTGAACACCACATCTCCGGTAGGAGAACTGTTCCACCCTTCAAAGCACTAATGAGGCATACAGGTTTAGTTGATTTCTTGGGTCACAGCTGTGTTTCCACCTCATTTCTCTCCCTCCTCCCCACGTTACGAGCTTATCTTGGAAAAGGTAGGCAGGAAGGTTTTATTCCATAACAAGCTAAGTAAGGTTTATCTGCTAATACAAGTTCTGTACAGACCATGGTCAAGGTGTGCACTTCTGCCTCTTTGCCACTGCGCAGATGCAGGGACGGCTCAGTACGTATCCAGCTTCTCGCAGGTTTTATTAGAAATTGCTTTAAGATGTTCTCTACGTGCAAACCCTGTGTTTGTACAAATAGTTTGGTTGCAGGTTTTGACATCCCTTGAGGTTTGATTACATCTAAGGTGGTGGAAGAATGCAAAGCGCGTGGGCTGCTATGCCAGGCTGGCGGCATCACGGGTGTGCGGCTGCAGCAGGCTGCCCGCGGCGCCGGCGTTTGCCTTTTTAGGCTCTTTTTTAGTCTCCTGGAGCTCTGGGGAGGGCTCCTGTGGGTCTGACACGGCACTGGTCCTGCTGCGGCTGTGGGGGTGACCCAATGCTCACAGGTCTGTGACCACCCCTGCAGAGCTCCAAGTGGTCCCAGGGAGGTAATGGGAATGCCCCGAGCTGGGACATGCCGGGGTACCTGACCATGGCTGTGCCTGTGTCCAGGTCTCCTGACACCCAGCCAGCATCCCTGGTCTCCCTCCTGGCATCCGTGTGTCGGAACCAGAGGTGAGAGCCCCAGAGACCCCCCCAGGAGGGGAAAGGGGCTCTCTTCCTTCTGGAGTGGTAAATGGACATGGGTTCCTGCCCTGTTTTCCCTTGGAAAATGCAGAGCAGATGCTTTGTGCCAGAGATCCTATGCTCTCCAAGAGAACTTGGCCAGCCTTGCCCTTCTCTTACACTAAGCATAAAACTTAAGCATTTTTTCAGCAATTCCAGTATTAATCTGCCTAGAAAGGTTGGACCAGATGATCCTTGAGGTCCCTTCCAACCCAGGATTCCATGATAATCTTTTGCATACTTCAAAAGTGGGGGTGCAGGCTTAATAAGGCTCAGTTTTCCAGGTACCTATGGTGATGGTTTTTTCTTCCCTCAGACTTTTCATTGCTGAAATGGGATTGAACGTGGTCTGCCAGCATCTGCACAGGCCTTGAAGTCGATCTCAGTTTAAGAGGGTGGGAAATGGCATCTAGCAGGAAACCAGCTGAGAAACACCCCCTCCCTGGGGGGAGTGAGACAGCCAAAGGAGCTCTGTTCATGGCTGCACCTTCAATAGTCGATATTGCAGGCTGGGCGCTGAGCAGACAGAGCTGCGGGCATTGATAATTTGCTTTTGCTCGTGGGCAAGGTGAGGCTGGGGCCAGTGCCCCTCTGCACTCCTGGCGGGCAGTGATGGGGTTCGTTAGCAGCAGGGCCACGCTGGCCCCTTCCCGCTCCTGGCAGAGGCCAACAGCTTTACCTGGCCCAAATTGGGGGGCGTGGGAGGGTTGCCACTGCCCCCAGGGCCACGGGCAGCAATGCCTGGAGGCAGCTGGGCTTTGCTTTAATGCAGCAGCCGGTGGCCGCCTGCAGGTCTGTGAAGATGGTGCCCGTCCTCTAATGACACTGTGCTCTTAATGAAAAGATCACGGCAGCCACAGTGGCCCTAAAACCCGTCATGGGAGTGAGTGTGAGGTTTCCAAAGGCTGGGTGGTTCCGAGTGGAAGCCCCATGCCCAGCCTGAGACAACGCAGTGGCTTTGGAGGCCGCAGAGCTCCTCTGCCTTTACAGCTTATCCCGCAAAAAGTGCGGTGCCCCTGTGTGAGCAGCAACTCCTTTGCTTTATCGCTGCACCTGCGTGTAAGACATTTCTGATATATTTAAACAAAACTTGTCTGCTAGCTATGAGGAGGAATGCAAAACTTCACACTCTTGTTGAGCAGTCGGGATTTGCTGATGAAGTGCATTGGTGATGCAGTGGTTTTTCTTCTGGGTCCCTTATTTTCATCTGTCCAGTGGATATAGAATCATAGAATCACAGAATGTTTGGGGTGGGAAGGGACCCCCAGAGCTCACCCAGTCCAACCCCCCGCCGTGAGCAGGGACACCGCTATATTATTCTGTCTCTCAATTCCATCCTTATAAGCTGAAGCCCCTGAAGTTCTGTGTGCTGCTTGAGGAGCCCTGGTATCACCCCTTTTGGGCCAGTGAGGATTGCTGCTTTCTGCCGCGTGTGAGCAGCGCCGTGCAGGCCAAGCAGCCGCCCGTACCTCTGGAGCCAGGCATGGGCTTGGTGAACGTGGGGCAGGAGAACCAGCGGCTTGGCCGCACCGAATGACCGATAACTCAGGTGGGACCAATGGTGTTGCTGCAGTTTCCTAAACTCCAGGGGGTGTTGACTCCAGACATGGAAAAACTGACTGGCACATGTGATTTAAACTTTGTTTGGTGAAGTTCTGTCCCACCACACCCCAAGTAAGAGCAGGCAGTCAATTTGGGGCGGAATATTAAAAACTACAAATCTGAGTTTTAAACTTGTACTGAAAAAAGCAGCACAGGTGATGTGAGCTGTGGTGACCAGCCAGGGGAAGTCTGGACCCTGGTCCCTGTGGGGCTGGGTGCCCCTGTCATGGGGCATCTCTCCTGGAGGGACACCCAGCTCTGGCTGTGGAGCTCAGCTGGCACGCTGAGGCCAGGCGTTTCTTGCCAGTTAGCGATGCTGCTCCTTCTTACGGATTGTAAATCTCCTTTTTTTTTTTTTCCTTTTAAATCTTTTTTAGCAGCATGAAAGTTGGCTTTGCCAGCAGGTGCTGCTCGCAGCAGTGTTTGTGCCGGCTGCTGTGGATGCTGCTGAGCTTCTACCCCTGTCTGTAGTCCCTGGCTGCTGTGAGCTTTTTGAGACGCAGTGAACAAAAGCCAAGGCGCTGTTCCAGGCTTTACCTGTGCCTGGCACCAGGCCTTCCAGTGCTTCTCTGGCTTCCCCTCTTTTCTCTACCAGAGGAGTGAATGCCTCTGACCCCCGCGGGCTGCTCGGCACCTCACTGTGCTCCTTCGAAGGACGGGGCTGAAAGGAAATGTGTCAGTGGTGTTGAATTCAATTAGAGAGCACATCAAGAAACTGAGGGCCTGGTTCTGATGGGGGTTATAAAGTCATCTGCCCTCTCCCTGACGGTGAGCGATGCTGTCAGCAGCGTTGTTCCGTGTCCTTCTGGAGCAGCTCTGCCTCCCACGGTGCTCCGGAGCGCTGGCCCCTCACAGAGATGCTTCCCCCGCCGGTACCAGGCTGTCCCCGCTGCAGCCACAGCCGCCTCCGTGGGGCTCTTGAGGATGCTTGGGTCTGATGGAAAGAGGACGCGCTCTGGCAGGCGCCCCCGGGTCCATCGTGGCACCTCGCACGCCCTTCGCTTCCATCCCGTGCTTGCCCAGCGACGTTCGAAGTGGTCATTAGCGCCGCGGTGCAGGGGAGCGATTTGGTTTCTTTTCCCTCGCCTTCCTCGGGGACAGAAGTCGGGCACCCCTGATGATTTCACGTCCCTGAGCTGGGGGCAGGTTTCCGTCAATACCTGGTTATTTATGCGACTTCCCAAAGTGGTTTTCGGGCCGCTGCTGGGCAATGCTCTCCCACACAACTCGAAGACCATTTCAAAATGTATTCTTCGTTATTATTTTCTGGCTTTAGCTGTTGCAGCCCTGCTGGGTGCCATTTGGTGATACGGAATCCTCAAGAGGAGGGCTGTGCTGAACGATGGCTGAGCAGGGCAGTGAAGAACCTCCCCGAGCCTCATCACAGCTTTGTTAAGCACCCCTCCGTAGTGCTGTTCTGGGTGTTGAGCAGGGTTAAGCCCCCACTAGACTGCCAGGACAGATGCGCAAGTGATGTTACGGGGTATGGCACATCCCGTCTCTAGAAAGCAGTCAGACTGACGGGGGAAAGCTTTGTATTCCAATGCTGGAATTGTGTGATGGAATTGGCTGCTGTGCTTTCCCGTGCCACGCTACACATGGCAAAAACCCGCATCAGGAAACGTGTTGCAGAAGGCAGCTTTGTGGGAACAAGCTCACAAAAGTCCATGTTCTTGTAAAAATCATCTCAAATATTGCTTTATTTTTAAACTAGTCCAGATGTGTCTTCCTGTCGGCTCTGCAATCAAGGACCCAAAGTAGCCAGCTCTTCTGTTGCTGAAGGAAAGTACTGAACAGAATCCCTCTCTGGGTAGGTTTTATTCCTTGGCTCTGTCATTAATTTGGAAAAACCAAACTCTCCAAGCTGCCACAGCAGGCAGATTTATCCCAGTCTGCAGCCTATGCTTAGCTTCTCTGATGTCTAACAAGAAATAAACCCCTTGGTACCTTTCCTTTGGAGAAGGGCGTCCCTCTTCCCCTTGTTCTCCTGGGAAGCTGATAACCAAGCATCCCTGGCAGCACCTTCTTCAGTTGGAAGTGGCTGGTGGAAAACAGGGGAGGGGGTGCAGAGGGGTGCAGGAGGGCATCGGCTGCGGGGGCGCTGCTTCCCGAGCGGCGTGGGTGAGAAGCCCCGCTTGTTTCTCTCTTGGAAAGCAGGAAAGCCTGGCTGTGTGTGGTCTGCGTCTGGGGCACAAGGGGTTTGTTTCGGGCAGCTGGGGGTGAGCTGTTCTCTGAGCCCTGATGCCCCGTCCCTCCCACCCTGAGCACTTCATGGCCCATGTCCACACCCCGTGTAACGGGGGGGAACCGCCGTGGATGCGAGTGCCCTCCAGCACTGCATCCCAAGCTGTTCCAATGCCAGGGTGACTGGGATCTCAAGCCTAGGCAGGAGCCCTGGGATGGGATGACCTATATAGGACCACCGTTTCCATGGCAACTTCAGACCATGCGAGATGCCTGGGCTTGGGTGGCGGG
>NW_009260398.1:355134-356604 GCF_000687185.1 Egretta garzetta | reverse complement strand
CTAGCAGACCCTGGACCCCCTCAGCAGCCACGCAGCAGCAGCCATCCAGCCGCGAGCCCGTGGCCGCACCGTCTCCCTCCCAGGCATCGCCCCTCGTGGTGTTTCAGCCCTCAGCTGCGAGGGCGAGGTGTTCTTAGAATCATAGAATCGTCTTTAAGGTCATCACGTCCAACCGTTAACTTCTGCCATCTCTACGTGACTGCCAAGCGCTTCGTGCTCTGCTGTGTGGCTCTCGCCGGGCTCTGTCATCCCTGGGACTCGTGTGTGGGAATAGGTGTTGAGATGTTTGTGACCGCTTGTTTTATGTCCGTTCTTCACTCTCCAGAGCTGCAGGATGTAATGTTTAGGTTATGAAGCCCTGGCACCCTCCCCATGCCTGGGCTGCCAGGATTTATCCCCAGCCTGTACAGAGAAGCAGCGCTGCTGCTGGCAAGGCCGCTGACAGCGGAGAGGAGAGGGGGAACATCCCCCGGGATAAAGAACCCTCTGCTGTCTGGGGTCAGGCGGGACCCCCCGCAGTGCTGCCTGCAAGGTTGGGATGCTTGGAGCAGGGGTGACCCTGCCAGGGTGAGGAGGGGACAGGACGTCCCCCTGGCTGCTGCTTGCCCCCCTGCCTGGGCCACGCAACCCCCGCTCCTTCCCACGCGAGGCATCAGGGCTTCTGCTGGTGTCTGACCCCCTCTTGGAGCTGCTCCAAGGTCTGCGGGCCCATTTCAGTTGGGTGTGAGGGGGTAGGGGCTGCCTGGGGTGCGAAATGCCCCTAAACCTCACAGACATCGGGTTCTCGGGTAGAAGAGGGAATACCCAGCAGTGGGTTCGTACGGGTAAAACTCATCGGCTCCCCTTCTGTCTGGCAGCAGAGGATCCACCAGGAGGGCGATGGAAAGGCTGTGGGAATTGGGATGCGTTTATTCTGGAACAGCTATTTAAAAGCAGTCCTATCATGGAATTGCTTGTTTAACAGAGGGCTGACTCCATCGTTAAGTCAGGTTAATATGTTTTATACCCTGGAGCTCGTTGTGTGGCACAAACTTTCTGCCACTGTCTTGGAGGGCCCAGCAGTTGGGCAACGCTTGCTGTTCTGTTGGGATCTGAGAATCACTGAAGTTCACAGGCTGCAGCCTGCTCTCTGTTTTTTAGAGAATGTATTTTTTACTTCCTGACTCTTAATTCTGTGTTATCTTTCCTGAAGTTGCCTTTTTACCTGCTTTTACAAAAATATCCTTCTTCACGAGGGATTTATGGTATTTATGCTTTCATTGCACTGCTGTAGATAGAATCAGCTGCTCTCAGAGGAAGAGAAACATTTGTCTGTGCTTGTGAGTTGTGTTTTATTAATGGAGAGTTTATCTGCTGCTACAGGAGCTTGGGAGCGGGGTAAGACCGAGGCCCACGCAGGGAAGGCACCCTTCCCGGTCCTGGCTGGGCGCTGTGCGGCGGGCGGGCGCGGGGCGGCCGGTGGCACGGGGC
>NW_009260398.1:354004-354942 GCF_000687185.1 Egretta garzetta | reverse complement strand
CCATGAGGGTCCCCAAAAGCTTGGGAGCCTGCTGGCCATGGGGGGCAGCCCCTCCAGCACGGTGCGGGCCCCTCTGTGACCTTGAAGCCAGGTTTGGGTGACCGAGGTGGGCTGGAGCCGATGCCTGGGCAGGGCTGTGTTGGGCACTGGGCTGCCCTCCCCCCGCGGCCGGGGAAGCCGCTCGGGGACGGGCTCGGTGCCATTGCTCCGTTCAGGGGAAGGTGACTGCAGCAGGGTGGCATGAAAGGGATTTTGCTGAAACGTCTGACCTCTCGGAGGAGCAGGAGCCCTGGCTGTGGAGCAAAGCTTGGCGCGGCCGGGCAAGGCTCGCTGCCTGTGAACTCTGTCGTCTTCCATGCTTCTGTGTCCACGTCCCATCGGGTGCCTGGGGTTCATAACTGTGACCTTGGGTAACGCTGCCATGAGCTCTCTTCCCGGCAGAAGTATCAAGAAGAAAAAAGTCTCACAAACCAGAACTTATCAGAATTACTTTGATAGTGCCCCTCCTCCCCCCCCGAATGTTATTGGTAAAGGCTTAAAAAAAACCCGAATGGAATCATGCTTCTCAGCAGGCAGGCTAACCTTGCTAAGAGGGAGTGCAGGACTAAAGCATCTGAGGTTAAACATGTTGGAATTAAAGCTGTATAAACTCAGAAGCTGTAAACAGTGGTGGCTAGTATTTCCTTGCCTTAAATAGAAGAGGTATTTTGGTTTGGAGCTGGTTTCCCTTCACCTCCAAATTCTGTTCTTCATCCTTCAGGGCTGTCTTACCCCCCAATAGCACGGTATCCATCACATGTGCTCCCATTCTTCCCCTCTGTGCGTTACACAGAGTGCTCAGCCCAAATTGTGCGTGACCGGCAGCAGCGGCCATCCTGACCTCGAGATGAGGGTGGTCTGCAGGTTTGGGCACTCGCATCCCCGCTTGGGGGAACAGG
>NW_009260398.1:353459-353674 GCF_000687185.1 Egretta garzetta | reverse complement strand
GATCCCCCGTCTGGTGCTTCCCAAAGGAGCCCTGTGGGGCTGGGCTCTTGGGCAAGTGAGACTTCTGCAGCGGTCGAGTGGTCTGGTGGGAGCCGCTGGCAACGGGTGGTGAATGCCCGGAGAGGGCGAGGATTCAGGCTGGAAGGCAGGGCACAGCGAGCTCGTACCCCCGCGTGGGCGCGCACCCCGCAGTGCGGCAGGGCCACCTCCCCTCC
>NW_009260398.1:352416-353416 GCF_000687185.1 Egretta garzetta | reverse complement strand
CGCGTTTCACGTTTGCTGCGAGTGCTTTAGTCTCTTCCTTCCTACTCCTCATCTTCCATTGGCGAAGGCGAGGCTTCGTGCGCAAGGCGTGCTTGGAGCACCCTCCTCTCTCCTGCAGCGAGGTTACCCCAAGGAGCTTCCGACGGGGCCGTGCCTGGGGACCAGATCGGAGAAGCCAAGCGTGTTTCAGCCCGGCTGCGTATGGGCGCAGCAGAAGCACCGGCTGGCGTGCTGCCCGCTGGGACGCGTCGCCCACGCAACCCTTTTGTCACTGAAGGTGCCACTGAAGTGTCGTGGTCCGCAGCAGTCGGGGGGTGGTAGGGGGTAATCTGGCCTGCGTAATTCCTCTGCAATGGTGTCATTAGTGCAACGCCTGAATAGGCCTCGTGCATTTTTATATATTCATTGTGCTACGGGGTTGTAAATAAACTGCTTTCAAAATTAATCCAGAAAATAAACATCCTTACACAATAAAAGTTGTAGAGACAGAGAATGTCCCGGTGATTTGTAAAACCTCAGTAAACAGCAGGAGCTACTGCAGTTTGATTTGTTGGTGTGAACTGGATTGGTCTTATTTAACAGTAAGCAAATGACTTGGAAGTACAGAGTAAAATAATGATGGGAATGATGGAGGCCACGCGTATTCTGCTGTACGGAGCAGGGCTTGGGGACAACTCCTTGGCCGTAGGTAGAGAGGCACTGCTCGGTCGTGGATACGATAAGAATGCTTATCCCCAATAAGAGGTAAATGTCCTCCGGTTGCTTCCTTATCTGGGGTTTTTCCTTCGCACACAAACTTCAGGCCGTCTGCTCCTGGTGTGCCCAGTCTGTGGCCCCAGCGCGAGGGTACGATGGACTGTGAGGACCCCCGGGGCTGGAGGAGAGCAGGTTCCCCCCAGCAGCCGAGCGCTGTGTCACGGCTCGAGCCGACCACTGATCCCAGGGGGGATATATCCCGTTGTTGGGAGGGAGCCCCCCCCCCTGGGGAAAGGGGGGGGGT
>NW_009260398.1:347051-348458 GCF_000687185.1 Egretta garzetta | reverse complement strand
GAGAGTGGGTTCCCCCCGCAGCGCGAGCGCTGTGTCACGGCTCGAGCCGACCACTGATCCCAGGGGTGATATATCCCGTTGTTGGGAGGCAGCCCTCCGCCATGGGAAAGGGGGGCGGTTTGTCGGGAGTGCCGCCCAAGAGCACGGGCTTGTGCTCTTCCCTATGTGATCCCAGGGGTGATATATCCCGTTGTTGGGAGGCAGCCCTCCGCCATGGGAAAGGGGGGCGGTTTGTCGGGAGTGCCGCCCAAGAGCACGGGCTTGTGCTCTTCCCTATGGAACCACCGCTCGGCTTCAGCCTCCGTCTGCAGGCAGATGCTGCCGCGGCTGTAGGGTGAAACCGGGAGTTAGAGGTTGGTGCCAAGGCTATAGCAGGCTTCCCCGCTGTCCCCATGAGGCTGGATGTAGTGCCGAGGTGGGGTTAGCTACGCCCAGGATGCTTGTTGGTTTTCCCGTCTAGGGGGAGCCTGGGGTGGTAGAATTTGTCTGTTTTGTGAGGAATTTGTACCTAGTAAGAGCAGCCAGACAGAAGTGGAGGCGGCAGAGGCTTAAGAAGTTGCTTGGGGAAATGACATGGTGACATCTGAAAACATAAAAACCTTTGAGAGTGTTATGGATAATTATGGAATTCAAATTGGAAATGTTCCGTGCATTTTTAATGCCGCTCCTAGGAGAAGGAGTATGGCTGTTTTAATGTTTAATGCTTGTACAGTAATAGAAGGCTGAGCTGATCTCCACGGGCCCGTTTGTTCCATTACTGTCCAGAAGGAAATAAATTAAATTCTATTTTAGACCATATTCTGGTTCTGGATGCTGTGGGGGGAGATCAGAGGAGTGAAAGCGTAGGGAGAGCTCTGCCCTGGGCCTGTGCTGACCTGCCCGGGGAGCCGGCGGGGACGTGCACGCCCTTGGTGCGACGCCAGGAGTGAGTGAGGAGCGGCAGCCCGCAGAAGGATCGCTGGTTTGCAGGAGAGGGGAGCTTCTCAAGTCAGAGATTCAACTGACCTGTGTTGGAAGTCATAGGAGGATTTTGATTATAGAAAATTAATTTAATTAATTCCAGATTCCTATCACTATGCTTCAAAAAACAATTCCCATAACGCTGCGACCAAGACTGTCTTCTCTTCTGAATATGGCGAAAGCCAAATCTAGTATCTTAACTAACACATTGCAGCGCCAACCTTCCAATAAAGCCTAGCTGAAGGCATTTCAGCTCCTCAGAGATGCTTCGGCTTGAATTCTCGTGCCGGCGTGGCACGGGGGTTGCCTTGGTGTTGTGTGATCGGGAGCACATGCTGGTGCTGTTGGGGTCATTACATTTTCAGATTAGTTCAACATTAAAAATTATTTAATCTTCATTATTTGCCTTCTGGTTTTTGGCCTTTCGAAGGCCTGGTATCTCCGCAG
>NW_009260398.1:337999-347030 GCF_000687185.1 Egretta garzetta | reverse complement strand
TACAGATGAGAGTGGGGAGAGGACGGTCTGCCCCCCGAGGCGAGAAGGTATCGCTGGCGCCGCGTTGCGGGTGATGCTGGGGCTGGGCCCGCAGAGCCTCACGTTCTTGCTCTCCATTTCCTACCTGGCTGTAAGGAGGTCTGATCTTCCACATCAGCTCACTCCCTTGCCTCTCCCCCTACTCCTCTCCTCCCGCCCAGCGCCGCATCTCAGCATTGTGCCTCGTTAAATGCCCCTGCGTAAGGATGAGAAGGGGCTGCTGGGGGCCCCGAAGGAGCTCGGGCGGAGGCAATACCTGCGCAGC
The DNA here is from genome assembly GCF_000687185.1 of Egretta garzetta. Taxonomy (NCBI): domain Eukaryota; kingdom Metazoa; phylum Chordata; class Aves; order Pelecaniformes; family Ardeidae; genus Egretta; species Egretta garzetta. The sequence continues at coordinate 346,726 of NW_009260398.1, read as the reverse complement.
TTCCCCCCCTCCGGGCTGGGGGCCGAAAGGCCCTGGGCTGCGGGACGCGCAGCCAGACCTCGGTCCCGTCGCAGGCAGACACCCCCCAAGCTGCGGGTGCACTCTTGAGGTCTCCTCCTTGGCTGCAGAGCTCTTAAATCCGCTCTTATTTGGCCTCGCTTTACGCTTACCATATGCACCTTGTAGCAAAACAGCATACTTACGTAAACTTAGCATACACAAAAGGATATACTTATTTTGCACTTGTTAACAGCAAATTTCACCGGTGCCATCCAGCACACTGGGTTTATGCTTCCAAACGGTCTGTAGTTTCTTTGGACCTCCCGCAGGCTCTCCTCACCCTGGCCTTATGGCTAAGACACTTGACCGTGGCTGAGGGCGTGCTTGTCAATGCAAGCGTCGGGGACAGCGCCCCCCATCCTGTTAATGGCCCCCGCGGTGCCGTGATCACTGCTCGTCCTCATCCTCTGACCCCAGCAATTCCTCCTCGCCGTTCCTCAAAACTGGAGCTTCTCTTCTTTCCCTGGCCTGGCTCAGTCCTTTGACCTCCTGTAGCTTTTCATGTTAGGTTGGGAAGAGTTTGCCTTGCTCAACCCAATGCTGCTCCAGCGAATAAACCCGCAAGCAGATGCCAGGAGATGCTCGGTTACTGACCTCCTCCATCCTAGAGGAGACGGACAGACAGGGGTTTGAGTTGCCAGCCGGTGTTTAGAGGTGTCCCGGCAGGGCAGGCGTGGGTAGCAGCGATAACAGCACGTGCTCAGGACATAGCTCAGGCAAAGCAAACCCCCAAAACGCTGTTGTACAGGTGAACTCTGCTCGCCACCAAGAACCCAGCAGATACTTAGGTTGAACTGATACTCAAATGTTGGAGGTTTTCGAGGGGAGGCATTTTATTCCTGAGGTTATTTTACATTTGATGGAAATGAAGTGGTGGGTCCCCTGCACGTTTGGTGCCCTGACCCCGAATGTCCCGTGCCCCAGCTCTCGGAGGTGGTGTCCTCCAGGGTGTCCGGTTGCAGGTCCTGTTCCTGGGGAACGCTCGGCACTGACCCCGTGCGCAAACTGAGCCTGGCCCATGGCTGGGGTTTGCTTGGTTGGGTTTTTAATAAATGGTTCTGGGTACTAACCCTAGCCACAGGCCAATCATTTAAAAAAACAAACAAAACCCCACCAAAAAACCCAAACAAACGAACCCCCAGCACTTCTCGTATCCTCTCTAATCCTTTGTTATGGCTACTTATCGGTCATAAACTTCTATGGTTTGGGTATCCTGATTATTTTCAAAACTTTGGGTATTTGTTGTAGCAAACTTTGCTGTTAGACAAACAATCAAACTTGCACTTTGTAACATTGTAGCGATAACTTCCTTCCAAGTGATAATTTCCCTCCAAGCGGGGGCTGCTGGGGGGCTGAGCAGGACCTGGAGCCCCCCGAGAGGGTCGGTGCGAGGAAGCACAGCAGAACCAGTTTAGCTGTGCTGTGGTCTGATTTTGAACTGGTTTGTGTTGGAGGATAGAAAAGCTGCTTTGGAATTGTCAGGGGGGTTAGCGGTGCTTTACTCACCTTTTGCACTGTTCCCCCCCACCTTATTTCATAAGGTATTGCTTTAGGAGAAAGTGGAAAACACCTGGCACAATTGCTCAGATATTTTTTTAAGGAGAAAAGCCATTGGGTAATTGGCATGGAACTTCTAAGTAGCTGTAATAATCTTCTTTTGGGTTACGGGAGCGCTTTGGAGACGCGTGACCGTGGCACTCGGGCTTCAGAGCCTGCGGAGGGAGGCTGGGGCTGGGACCCCCCTGATGTGCCATGGGGTTTGGTGTGTAACTTCACACAGAAGCACACCACGGTGGTGCCAGTCCTGGCTCTCACTCGCCCTGGCACGGGGATAACGTTTGGCACGAGGCATCTGCGCAACCAGTGCTCTGCTTCCGAAGGCGGCACCAGGCGCCCGCAGCCCCTCGTCCCACCCCTGCTGGTACACGGCTGCGTGCTTCTAATTGGTGACGCTGCTTGGGCTGTGCTCAGGGTTTTGCTTGCTCAGTTGGGAGTAAAACAAAAATGTGAAAGAATTTCGGTGGGAAAATTCCCACTTGGGTTTAGCTTGTGTATTATTTACAGTGGCGTTCCAGGTGGGAAATGCTGATTGTGTGCTTCTGCTGTGAGAATATCCGCCCCCCCAAATGAGCTCTGCCACAGCAAAGCACGCAGCCTTGGCAGGAGTAGGGAGATCACTGGTGTCCCCCACGAGCGACGTGAAGGGACCCCCTGGGCACGTCCTGCTGCCGTGTGTCTGGCCGGGCAGCCCCAGAGAACAGCAGCGCCCCACGGAAGAATGGTTTGTGGGCAATGCTGCAGCCGCCCGTGCGGTATCCAGCGTACTTTGATTTTGAGTGCTTAAGCACGTGGTTATTTCTGCTTACGTGGTATGCCTTTCACTCGGTGTCGCTTGTGTCCGCAGCATCATTTCAGCGCCCAGGTGGAACATACGCAAACTATTGCATTTTTAGCTGCCAAATAAGCCTTTAAGAGGCACCTTGCTAGCGCTTCCCTAAGAGGTGGTGCACTCCTGGGGCCGTAACAGCCCAGCGGTCTCAGGCCGGCTGGGGCTGTGTCCGCAGGGCCAGTGGTTGGCTAACTGAGGATTTGGGGAACACATCAGCTGTCCTTGCGTGTGCCGGGCTGGACGTGGCCGTTATGTGGCTTGGGGAGCAGGCAACGCCACTGCATTTTGTAAGCTTGGGGAACGTGAGCTTTGGGGGCCACTGCTTCTCGATCTCCTGCCCTCAGAGAGACCCCTCAGCAGAGGTAACCTCGGGAGGTCCAGGGAAGACTCAGTGTCCAAGTTGGTTTGTTCATCTGCCACTGCCACCATTCATAGAAGGCTTTGTTCCAAACCACTTCATCTAAACCCCCTGGGGCTTTGAACTGCCTTAAGTTATTTGGGGAGAAGCAGCCAGTCCTGTGTAGCTGGCTGGGGGGGCTCTTGCCACTGTGGAAAAGGCAGGGGGAAACCTCCTCCACCTCCTGACCTTTGGCATCTGCAAGGCAGGGCTTCAGGGCTTCAAAATGGGAGAAGCTGGGCGAGTCGGGGATTCCCGGTAGAAGAGGAACGGAACGGGGTTTATTTCAGGGCGCTCTCGGTTGCTTTGCCGCTCTGTAGGATTATTTTCTTGTCTCTTGGTGGAGCACTGGCGGGTTGCTTACACACTCCGGACCGTCTGGATGCCTCTCAGAGGGCTTGCCCGCGTTTCTGAGCATTCCCCTCCCTTTCTCGGAGGGACAGCTTTGCACGGCTAGCCAAAGCACGCATGCTGTTACCGAAGCGGTGGGCGTTTGCTGTTGCTCTTGTGCCCAGGGCATCTATTACATGAAGTGTTCAGTAAATATGGGGAGAAAGACTCCATTCAAAGCAAACCCCATGATTTCACAGCCCTAACTCGTATCCCTCCTTCCCTTCATGTACTCCCAGATCAGTTCTTATGTTATTAATCTTCCCTTAAACTCGACGGGAGGGCAGAAGCCACAGGGCACTGGGCTCATGCTAGAAACGCCGGCTGACGCAGGCTGGACCACCCTTGCCACTCAGATGGCATCTTTGAGAAGTGCCTGAAGGACAGAGTGGGCATTTGCTGCCCGGGTGGCTTGTAGTCATCCTCCTCCTCCGGGTGCCATCGGGGACTCCTGGAACGCAGTCTCCTCCCTGCCTGCCCCCAGCCCCCGCCGGTCCGACTGGGGCCACGGCTCGACTCAGCCTGATGGGGAGCTCCCTGGCCCTCGTCCCCATGTGGGGCCCCTGTCCCACGGAGGCTTCATCACCAGCGAGGCCGCCTCGGAGCAACAGAAGGTGACTTTTCATTAGGAGAAAGCTGCCTGGTGGTTGCATTGGGCTGGGTGGTGCTCTTGGTAAAAGAAATAACAGTATTGGGGAAAAAAAGCTGCCTGTATCTGTCTATACGTTAAAAACCCAACCTCTCTGCAGATGAACTGGGCATGGAACTGAATGGACGTATTCAGTGATATTAGATGATTTGGTTGTCAAAGCCACTGACCTTTTCAGCAGAGCTTTCCAGTTTGTACCTGCGTACAAATTTACCTGCCTGTGGGTGTCCAGGGCGGGTTTGACTCAACACCATTTTGTCCCCAAGGATCCCCTCAGCCCATCGCTCTGCCGCCTCGGGCGCCTCTATACCCTGCGCTTCTCCAGGCTGGTAAAGCAGCAAGGTAAAGAAGCCTTAAAGCCCTGGGAGCCTGGATTTCATGCTCCTCCAGCTGCCTTTGGGTGCGTGGTTACTTTAGGGGTTGTGGAACAACCCTGGGGTTTCGTGTGCTGTATTGGGAGCGTTAATGGAGGCTGTTGAGGAGAGCATGTGGAAAACGCCCGTGGAAGCCTGACCCGAGAATGCACATGGATTTGTATGGATACAAGAAAGCAGAAGAGATTTCGGGCAGCTTGGAGTATCTCAAAGCGTCAGCCATCCTGGCCAGAAGAAGCATCTGTCAGAGAAGCAAATCACCCTTTTACACACGTTTGCCTGTTCAGTTTTTAATCTCTCTTCTCCAGTTATGTAAATAGTGCAAGAACAACGTTAACCGGGTGCCCCGGGTAAGCTGATTCGCCCGCTCCGACTCATCAGGCACAGAAGCACTGCAGGGCTGGTTTGTAAATTGAGTTGGATTTTTTTTACATCTGTGTTATTCTGAGCTCTTATGTAAACACTTGGAATGCAATTTCTATATATACGCGGCTTGTTATGCAACGGCTCGGTGCAGTGATGCCAGAGGGATTTAATTTTCTTATCGGTGGCTTTTAGAAGACGTGATCAAGCATTCTTTCTGCGGGAAGCGCAAAGAATGATCGAGTGAAAAACAAGAATAAAAATGACAGAAAACAAGGACGACGACAAATTTTAAAAGGGGGAAAAGAATTTAAATGTTCCCAAGTCACAAAGCTATTTATGGTGGCTTTCACTGAATGCGTGATTACTGCTTCAGTGCTACTTGGCGACATTTGTTCGTTATGGAAATTACTGGATGGTTCAATATATACATCTGGTTTACAGCCTGCGCTGGATACGTTCTTTATGTATTATTGATGAAACACGCTTATTTATAGCAGATGGCGTTTAGCAAGATATCAACGGCAGGCATCTCTGGAAGCACGTTCCATTGGATCCCCGGGCTGGCACATGGCAGGGGCAGTTTCGGGAACGTGCCGAAATTGCTCCAGCGATGGGCAAATTGCGGCGTTCCCAGGTGCTCCCTGCAGGAGCAGCTCCAGCAATGGGACTGCGAGCTGGGCCCCCTTGCCTCCCAAAAACCCCTTGGAAACCGTGAAGCTACCTCATGTAAAAATTATTTTTTTCATTGAAATTGGATTTAATTTTTCAATTAATGGATTTATTATGTATTAAAAAGAAAACACTGAAGAAAAAACTGAGGCTGCAAAGTCGGAGGCTGTCGCTGCTGAAGCTCAGCAGGCTTTTCCCTATGTGGTACAGCCGTGCTGGTACAGTCGCAGGCAAAATCCAGTTCTCCTGGTTCAGACGGGCTCCTCAGGCACGGGGCAGCGAGCTCACTTCTTGTGTCCCCAAGGCGTTTACTGCTTGTGTGCAGCTCCCGTGCGACGAACTGCACCCCGGCGTAGCCAGGCCAACGCGGCCCATCCTGCCTAACGGCAGGGCTCGCAGCTCCCCGCGTGCAGAGTTACAGCCTAAGTGGAAAATCGGAGGTTGAAAATAGCAGAAACATTAAAACAACAACAAAGCCCGCTGAATTTCCTTCTAGGCTGATATTCCCCCCGAATTATTTCCTAAAGGAATTTTTTTTTAAGCACCAACATTTCAGTGATGTGCAGCAGGCAGTCTGGAGTGGTGTTGGATCGCTGTTGCCGATCCCCTCCGTAACTGGTGCTTTGAGGAGTTATTTTGGAGGAAGCGGATGATGGAGCTGCCGGGGGCCGTGGTGCTGCCACTGCCAGGCCCTGTCGGCGGGAGGCGAGGTGCCTCCCGGGGGCGCACGGAGCGGAGGCACCCTCAGCCCCCAGAGCCTCGGCAGCTGGCAGATGGTGGCAGAGATTGGCATCGGCCCTTGAAACAAAGGGTTTCTATAGCGTCGGAAACTCGCTTGAGCTTTGGTGCCTCTTGTCTGTAACGAGCTTCGAAATGCTGATGGAAGAGGCTTCTGGAGCAACTCGCAGTGTAATTGCATTTATCTTTCCCATGCCCCTCCTGAGCTGAGCCGCTGGGCTCGGCCAGCACACGAGGCTGGTGGCCGGCTGGGCCGCTCCTTGTCCTGGCCAGGGGCCCCAAGCTCCCCCACGGGGCTTTGGAGGTTCTGAGTGTTGGTTTGGATCGGGCAGAGAGCGAGGAGTCGCTGCCACCGGGGGCTGAACTTCAGCCCTGAGCTGGTCCTGCTAACTGCCCGTAGCTGGATTCGCACAGCTCCCGAGCCGAGAGCCCAACACATCGTCTGCCTAATCCTTCCCGAGGCAAAGCAGGCTCGTACTGGGGGGGTATTGGAAATAAATGTCTGTAGCTTTGCCCGTTCCTGCCCTCCCAGTAACTGTTGAAGCCGAAGGTTAAACGGCAGCGAAGCCCTCGTTTCTTTTTCTCTCTCAAAGGATGGGAGGAAGGCGAAGCCGCCTCGCTCGTCCTCGGGAGGTGTCCTGGCCGCTGAGGCTGTGACTCGGGGTTTGGGGTTTGGTGCCTGGCAAGAGCGCCAGGGCCGGGCGCGAGGGCTCGTCGCTGTTACCCAGCAGCCTGTCTGACGGCCGGGCTCTCTGCGCAGCCTTGCGCCGCCCCCCAGGACACCAAGTGTTCTCTTGCCCTTACGCGCTTTTCCCTCGTCACTAGGAATGTGCCTTAGCTAAAAAACCTTCGTATAAAGCTGGGGGTTGTTAGTTCATAGCTGTGCAGGGACAAATTGGCTTGTTTTCTGGTTTGCATAATGTTTTTGGAGTCCCAATATAATCTTTGCAAGCTTGGACGTTTAAGTTGCCAAAGGCTGTGGGCAGGAAATAGATTGGTTGGTTTGTTTGTTTGTTCCTTCTCATAGCTGTTCTGAATGCAGAAAATTGTGAATTCCATCTAAAGGGGAACTAAAACTCTTCATTACTAACACAAACTTCCATAGTCGAAGTCCATTACCCTTTTACCACCAAACCCATGCTGCTCTTCCTGCATTTTGTCCTGTTTCAGTGATACAAATTGCTGTATTAATTTAATTTTGTATTAAATTTCTCATGCATGTAATAAAATCCCGTTCCTTTGCTAATCCAACAGTCTAAGCAAACACAGTCAGGAGCATCACAGGAGAATACTTAATCCCCCCTCTTGTCCCTCCTGAACGTGGTTTTGACTTTTGTACGTGTGCAATGAGAGCATTTCTGCACGGGCAAGGTTACAGCCTGGCTGGGGTTGGCAGGGCCCTCGGGAGCTCACCCAGTGCCACCCCCCTGCCCAAGCAGGCTCACCCAGAGCAGGGGGCACAGGACAGTGTCCAGGCGGGGGTTGAAGATCTCCAGAGAAGGAGACTCCACAGCCCCCCTGGGCAGCCTGGGCCAGGGCTCGGGCACCCTCCAAGTCAAGAAGTTCTTCCTCGCATTCAGCTGGAACCTCTTCTGCTTCAGGTTGTGCCCATGGCCCCTTGTCCTGGCGCTGGGTGCCACTGGGAAGAGTCTGGCTGCGTCCTCGTGCTCCCCATCCTTGAGATACTTGTAGGTGTTGATGAGATCCCCTCTCAGCCTTCTCTTCTCCAGGCTGAACAAGCCCAGCTCCCTCAGCCTTTCCTTCTAGGGGAGATGCTCCAGTCCCCCCATCATCCTTGTTGCCCTCCTCTGGACTCTCTCCAGGAGTTCCTCATCCTTCTTGAACCGGAGAGCCCAGAACTGGACCCAGTGCTCCAGGTGTGGTCTCAGCAGGGCAGAGCAGAGGGGGAGGAGAACCTTCCTCGCCCTGCTGGCCACGCTCCTCTTAATGCACTCCAGGATGCTCTTGGCCTTCTTGGCAACCAGGGCACCCTGCTGGCTCATGGTTGGGTATTACCTTTCCATATTCATCACCCAATTTAAGTTGATAACGTATCGCTAAAACACGTTCAGGTTTTGGTGTGTCCCTGCCTCTGTTCCCTGCCTCAGGACCACAGGGAAGCATCACTGTGGGGTTGCCCTCCATCCCATGGCGCCCTTCCCTCATCAAAACTACTTGTGCCATTTTGCTTTGGGGCGCAAGGGTGCGGCTGTTGGAAAAGGGTGGGTGTAGGCATATTTGAAATGGTAATGTAGCGTACCACCGTGCAGTGAGCCCCCCCGCTGCCGTATTGCATAGGAACAAGTACGGGTATGGAGGTGGGTTCTGTACCTAAGGGTGCAAATTTCAGTCTGAGTACACAGCTGCTTCCCAGATTTGGGAAATCTGGGGCTAGTCATCTCAGGTTGGCCCACGGCCTTCCCGAAGCAAAGCATAGCTCCATTTGGATCATTCCCGCCATGTGCTAGAGGCTTTCCTTTCCACTGAGTGATAAAAATGAGGATGTTGTTTGGAGAAGGGTGGGTTTCAGTCATTCCGTAGTCGGATAAAGTATGGAAGCAAGTACATTATGAGCAGACGCTCCTGTCTGCACGCCTGGCGGTGGGAAAGGGTCCCCGTGGGGGCTCTGGCCGCTGCGGGGAAAGGTGCGGCTGGCCAAGGGGAAGGCGGTCAAACGGACACCACTGTCTGCAGG
>NW_009260398.1:337333-337952 GCF_000687185.1 Egretta garzetta | reverse complement strand
GGCTTCCTGCCGTGGCGAGGGCCGGTAGCAAACGCCCAGCTTTAACAGGCGGTGCCTGCTAGCATGGTTATTTAAGTGCACATAAATCTACTTTTTGAAACCCGGGAGCGGTGCTTTCTGTTCTCCCAAGCATGTAGCTATGGTAATGCGCCTTTCCTTCTCCAAGACGCTTTTGTACTCTGAAGATCAATGAAATCCTAATTTTGATTTCAGCACCTGCACGATCTCGGTAGCATTTATATAAATAAGGACCAAATGTGCAGAGATGCTGGGATTTCATTAGCTACGGTAGAATTAAGGCCCTGTGACTCTCGTTTCCCTTCCTGCGGGTGCGCTGGCTTCCCCAGTTACTTCTGTCGCCCCCGGGCTGTGTCGTAGGCTCTCTGGCAGGGGAGCAACGCGCGCCTTGGACGCGTGGGTTCCCGATGGCCGGTGCCAGCCTGGGCTGTGCTCCCTGCATGTGCCCCTCCTTCCATGGGGTCGAGGTGAACCGGGTTTGGCCTGTGCAATAACCAGGTGAGAGCAACCCAGGTGTGACGAGAAGCCACCTCCCCAGGACCTCGTCCCCGTGGTGGGCACAGAGGAGCAGGATGGGGCTCAGCACTGCCGGGTGACAGCG
>NW_009260398.1:327930-337323 GCF_000687185.1 Egretta garzetta | reverse complement strand
GCAGCAACGTGTGCGTCTCCCGTGACCATCCTTACCCCGCAGCAGCTTATTTGGTGCTGTGAAGGCTTCACCCCTGAAGACATCTGTTGGCCCTGAACTGATTCATGACCGGTGTGCTTTATTTGAGGGAATTGGGGTGGGAGCAGCTGAGAAGTGCAGTAGATCCCAGGAACCGGCCAAGCTGATAAACTGCCCAAGTGAAGCCTCTGCGGTCACTTCAGAAGCTGTGGATCCGTGGTGCCCCTGGATCTCGGTGCAGCCTGCGCCTACGACCTATGGGGGGAGAGGCAGAAGTGACAGCTCGGGGCGAGCGGCTGTGCCCCAGGCTGTCGGGGCGAGTGGGCTGTGCCATGGGCGAGTGGGGCAGCCCTAGTGGGGGGGGTCTCCAGTCTGACCTGAAATGGTTGTTCTAAACTCTAGGTGATGCTATGGAACACGCATCTCTCTCTGGAGAAGTCAGATTTGTTCTAGTTGGAGGTCTTGTGTGCTGAGCTGCTGATCTTGGGATATGGGGGCTGATTAGAGGCTTTGGAATGGCAAAGCCGCCTCTAACAAAGCAAAACAGAAGGAAACTGTGGCAGAATTCGTCTCCCCCGTTTTGGTCCCTGTATTTCTGCTTTGCAGGTCCAAATCGGGCCCCAGGTGTGGCTCTCCCTCCCTTTGCTGAAGCAGCACCTGGAGCCTGCAGGGAATTGCCCGGGAAGTGCCAAGTGGTGAATTTGTGACAATCCTGCTAATTCTGGGCAGCCGGCGGGGCTGGGGGCAGGTGCCCTCCCCTCCCCTCCCTGCGGGGATCTGCAGCTTGCTCCAAAGGACCCCCCTGCGGAGGATTACAGCTTTGATGTCGGAGTCTCAGACAGTGCGCGGCCTTCCCCAAGCTGCTTAGCGGCGTTGAGGATTCTCTCTCCCGTCCCTCGTTGGCGAGCAGTAGGCAGTTTTGGAGAACATGATGCAGAGGGGAGGGGAAGGGCTTTGCTGGCACTGGGCTTCGCTTCCAGGAGTCCGGGGGAGAGCCCCGGGTCTCTGCACCCCTGGGGAAGGGGGGCAGGACAGATCTGTCTGTACGTCCATATTTCAAGGTATTTTCTCAGGCTCACAAGTAATGAATTGTGTAGATCCAACCCTTCCTCTCAAAACAGAACATCTACATCTGGGCACTCAAAATGTAATTTAAACTTGGAATTTGAAGAGCATCCATAATCCAACCTAATTTTAGATATTAAATGTGTTCCTACCTGCTCTTCGCAACCAGCGGAGGTTGCTGGGTGTACTCGCCTCCCGCTAGAGAGCAACCCTGGGGGTATTCCGTTCCTAACACCCACCCCCCCGAAAGCAGGCGGCAAGAGCTGAGGCCGGAAAGGAGAGATGGGCAGTTCAAGCATTTTAGGAAAATAGAAAAACGTTAGCTCCCGGAAGTTGATGAAAGCTGACTAGTTTCTTTTTTTTTTTTACTCCATTTTTGCTAACAATGCTTGTGTATTTTTGGTTCCCTTTTTTGCTTCAATTCTGCCAGATGATTCATGTCAAAACCTCATAAAAACTGGCAGCAAACAAACTACTGTTCATCAGAGCGACTCGGTAGCTTCCCCTGGGAGTACACTCAGCCTGTTTATATTCCAGCCCCGGGGATCTTCCCGTGCTGCCGCTTTCAAAAATATTAGAAATCCTTGGGCGCACCATGTGTTTGCTCTTCAGGTGTCCCAGTTGGATGGTTGGAAATGAACCGTGACAGCCCTCTCCTTTCTAAGGAAAACCGTGCCTCCCGTGTCCGGTGCCATTCTGACTCAAGCTGTTGGCATTCGTACAGGCCCACGTGAGAACGGACCAGCTGGGCATCTGTGAGTCTGGGGGTTCTACCTAAGTTCGTGCCGCCGACCTCACCAGCTCGGTGACCCCTGGAAAGCTGCAGCACCTAACGATGCTGGGGCGCAGCCAGCACCACCCAGAGCGGGGAAGCCCTGGGGTGGCCAGAGCCGGTGCGGCCTCATTAGAACTCGGCTGTCATTGTAACCCAGGACTGATTTAGCAGAGGTCCGTCTGTCTTTAGGCTGATGGTCAGCACAGAGCAAGGCATGCTCAAGCAGCCGTTCTCTTCTTGCCCTGCATCACCCGTGGGTGAGAAGAACGGCATTCGTGTGCTGTGCAGGAGGGCTTGCGCTCTCCTTGCTAGCAAAAATTGCTCTGCTCTTGCATCAGGTTAAGCGCTCTGTAAGGCTTATATTTGGGCAGGTAACGTGTCCAGCTTGTTCTTCCTCTCCTATAAGACCTCCCAGCCTTCTCTTGCTTGCAGAATAGCCATGTGCTGGTGCTGGCTCGTGGCTTCTGTGCAGTGCGTACGGAGCAATGGCAGGGGAGGTGTTTGCACTGAAGGCTTTCCTCTTGCTCTTCTCCATAGGCTCAGGGAAAGGTTCCCAAACATCTCTGGATGTGCAGACAACTGTCAGCTCTCTGACACTCCTGTCATCTCCTGTGTGCCTCTCCTGAAAGTTCGGTGGGGCTCTGAAGTGTGGCTGCATGGACTGGACTCAGCTGGTCCTGGTGGCCCAGGGTCTGCAGCTCAGCTGGCACGGACCCCATCTGCGGTGGCTTCTCGTGCCCCTGCCCACCTACCTGCCCTGCTGTAATTAGGGGTCTGTGCTGGCATCAGGTGCTTTAGTCTTGGGCACCAACCTCTCCTGGGCAGAAAGAAAGTAAAACCGAGCAGAACCGGGGAGTGGGTGAATACCTCCTCCCCCTGCCTGGCTGCACGCATCTGTGCGCTGGGCCCTGCCACCGCTGTCTTCAGCTTGGCCCAGGAGATGGGGAATGTTGTCTTACAATGCAGTGGAGACTCAATTCGGAGCCCTGCCTCGTGCTCCCTGGAGCTGGGGGAGGCGGCTGCCTTTCCTCCTGCCATTCCCAAACAGGGAGGTCACGCCGGAGCAGCCCCGGATGCTGCAATACCCAAATAACACATAATCCCCAGGAACTGAAGTGAAAAACATTGGGAAAGCTGGAGAGGGACCAGAACCACAGCTTCCTACGGTGGTCCCCGTGCTTCCCGGCTGTGCCGCAGTCTGTGCCGCGCGGGGATGCTCCCGGCCCCTCCAACCCCTTTGCCCTTTCCTGAAATAGTCCTGATTTTGAGCAGCCAGAGGTGCCCACGGGCCCCTATGGAAGCAGTGCCCTGGCACTAAGAGTGGTATTTCTCTCAGCTGGGTAACTAATGGCTCCGTCGGCCACGCAGTTAGATGGTAGCCCTGCCGAGCTGTTTGCCAGCCCCTCCTGCCGTGTCCCTACCCGTGCAGCTTGGCCTGGGTTGTGGCTTACACAGCCCAGCATCAAATACTGCTCTGAAAGCTGCCGGGCTCTTTTTCTCCATTTCTGTTTTTAAATCCACAAACCTCCCTGGTGGCCAGAGACGGGGGCGGGGGGGGGGGATTTCTGTTGTAGAGAGTCACGTGATCTATATATTCACTGATCTGAATGAATTTGCATAAGACGTTGAGTAGGTTTCTGGGAAGAAGATGACTTGTTCTGGAAGGGCCTTCAGAAGGAACCACAGACCCTTTCAAGCCCGTGTTTCTGTTCTCCCTCATGGCGAGCAGCCTCAGGCGTGGGTGAAGCGGTGCTGCTGCGGGCGGCATTCAGTGGCTGGATGTCACGGCGTGGGGTCAGATGGGCTCCCGCTGCCCCAGGCTTCGTGCCACGGGCAGGCTCATCAGCGCGGCTCCGGTCCAGCGTTGGGTGCACACGGGAACGTCGGGAAGGAGGGCGTAACCTCAGAAATGCGGCGCGTGGGGCGTTTCCCCCCTGTTCCTGGGGGGCATGCTGAAAAAGGAAAACCTTGATCAGTCCCATCTTTTAAACAGCATTAACAAGTGTGGAAGCTGAACATCTCAGGAATGCTAAAAAATAATTCGGCATGGATTTTCATGCTCTGGCAGTAAGATGCTTTTCTTTGTCAGCTGGCAGAATCCTCCTTTCCCCTCTGCCTGATGTAACACATCTGTCAGTTTGCCTCCAGTGGCTTCCTGTGCAAAAGCCCCAGTGGACCCCTGAAGGGTTCGCAGAAGACCTGGAGACCATTCCCCTCAATGCCGCTCCCCCGGCACTTCAGAAAAGGATGGAAAATGGGGAAAGAGAAGCAAGACATGAGACACCCATGCAGCTGGATGTTGAAATGGCCCGCGCGAGGCTGCTGGCCTTGGATGCTCGGGTCCTGTACTGGCAGCGAGGAGGGTGCGGGCAGCCGCTGGGCGAAGGGCTCCTGCGAGTAAGCTGAGGCGGGACGTTCACCCTCAGTATGCAGGGGTTCAAAAATAACTCAGGGTTTTTCCTTAAACTTACACTTTGATCCTGAAAATTACCCAAGTATGCTCCTGTCCAGGGTCTTGCTCAACATCGTCGTTGGCTGGCTGTTGCCATGGCCATCTGTGTATAGCATGGCTCATCGGTCGACCTCCATGTCACACCACGCTTCCACATGAATTAAGTTATTAGCGGAAAAGGTCAGCTGCCAGTCATTTATCATGTGAAAAACATCCCGTTTGTAAACTTTTTTAAAAGAGAGAGATGAGTTTAATAAACAACTGGTTCCAGGCGAGCGCCCGGCGTGCATTGCACGCTGTTGCTCGGTCCTGGGGGTGCAGCAGCACAGCTCGTACAAGCACCAGGGTCCTGGGAGGCAGCACAGCCCTGGGAAGCGCAGGCTGTCGGCGGGAGCCGAGAAGCGGCACCGTGTGAGCATTCCAGCCAAGCTGGGGCAGGCCGAAGGGGAAGATTTCAAGCTGGGTCTTTGCCTTCTTTCAGAGGCGGAGGTACCCATTACAAAGCGCCGTTGCCTCGGTGGCCAACTGTTTGTCATGGTGCCTCCTGCAAAACCAGAAATGCTGCAAAGCACCCAAACGCCTCTGTGTGCCCGTGTCTGGCTTGGGGTCTGTTGGGTGGGTCCCTGGGACGCTGGTTTCCAAGTCCAAGAGCAGAAGCGCCCCAGAGGACACGTGTGGTCCGACCGGAGACGTGGACTGCCCAAAGCCATGGCGCTGCTCAGACCTTTCCCCAGCTCTTTACCCTGCACAAAGGGAGATCCCAGCCCCCACTTGGACAAATCCTAAATTCCAGGTTTTGGCATTTTAGGGAAACAAAATCTGCTTTTAAAAAATGATTAACCAAACCTGTGGCCTAAAAGCGTTGGTGGCTGCTTTGCAGTGGGTTCAAAGACAACTTCCAGCTGGGGAAATCACTGAGCACTTTCAGCTGGGACAGGCTGTGGTGGGACCAGCTGGCGTGCCTCCCTCTTGTCCCTTTCTCTTGCTGCCTGTTGTCGGCCACCCTCGGGAAGATGCCAATGGCACAGCTGTCACTGCCTCGGAGCAAGGCTGACGCCTTCATGTTTGTCCTTAATCCAAATCACAGAATCACAGAATCGCAAGGGTTGGAAGGGACCTCAGGAGATCATCTAGTCCAACCCCCCTGCTAAAGCAGGCTCACCTAGAGCATGCTACACAGGACTTCATCCAGGCGGGCTTTGAATATCTCCAGAGAAGGAGACTCCACAACCTCCCTGGGCAGCCTGTTCCAGTGCTCTGCCACCCTCAGAGTGAAGAAGTTCTTCCTCATATTCAGCTGAAACCTCTTATGTTTCAGTTTGCATCCATTGCCCCTAGTCCTGTCGCTGGACACCACTGCAAGCAGACTGCTTCCGTCCTCTTGACTTCCGCCCTTAAGATATTTGTATGTGTTGCTCATCGTGTTTCCATTGCTGCAGAGTATGGGGCAACTGTGGGCAGGGTGGGGGTATTTTACCTTTCCCCTTGTAGCCTGTTGCTTATAACTACTTCCTTAGGAAAAGGTCATCTGTGCCGAGACAGGAGGGGTTCGCAATCGCACTGACTTGGCTTTTTAGAACGCTGGAATGCAATAAAGGTTTGGCAGACCGCAGCTGGCCCGTAGGGGTGAGTTGTGAGTAGCCAGTGCAGGGTGAAGGGTTCCATTTAATCCCATCTTTTAGAATATGCATCGCTTTTAATCTGGCCACTGCATGCAATTTAGCTCGCACCAAGCCATATCCTTGTTGCAGGAGGTGGGTTTCCACCTCCAGGTACGAGGGGTGTCTTTGGGGAAGGAAGAGAAAAGGAATTGCCCCTCCTCTGGTGCCTGCAGGAGTGTCCCTACCTGGGAACACAGCCCCCGCTGCCTGCTCTCAAATTCGCGCTGAGCGGGTCGCAGGAAGCCAAGGCGACCGGGAAGGCAGCAGCGTGGCCACTGCCCAGGTGCCGGCCCGGGGCTGAGGCAACGAGCCCCAGGCTCATCCTGTTTAACTGCACGCTCCTGCTTGCTCCAGCGCATTCGACATCTCTCTCTGCTCTGCAGCTTGGTCCCGAGACCACAGCAGCCCGAGGAAGGTCCAGCAGCCTCTTTGCACCCTGGAAGGCAGGTGGGCAGAGCCCAAACAAAGCCAGAATGGTAACCTTAAAGAGTTTAAAAAAAAAAAATAAAAGTAAATACTGAAGCTTTTCAGGGGAGGCTCACAAGGCGGTTTCTGTCCTGTGGCTGCTCTTGCCTGTAGCGAGCTGCAAGCGAAACTGGGAACCCTTTAAGAGAGCCCTCTGCTCCCCTGCCCGGCTTGGTTAGGCTTGGTTCGCTCCCCGTGCCCGGGTGAGGTCCTGTAGTCTCACCATGGGACAGACCACGGTTTAAGCCAGGGGAATGTTTCTTGCTCTTGCTGCAGATGATCTTATTTAATGAAGAGGTATGGTTGTGGGCTTTCTCAGGCATTTATGAATGTCGAGGGATGAAATTCATGAGTGTTGAGTAAGTCGCTGCTCACTTAGCCCCTTTCCTACGGATCCAGACTTCCCTGCCGCTCCGCTTCCCTGCCCCGATCCACAGAGCAGGGAGCTTCGCCAGTGCCGACTTTGTGATTCGGGGCTGTGGCCAGACGACGACTGGCAAAGAGGGTTGGGGGCAGATCTTACCAGCTGTCTGTAAAGCAGCCCCTTCTTCAGAGCCCCAGTGGCGCCTTATCTCCAGGCGTGTGGGCTGCCCTCGGGCTAAAGGGCTGCAGGCAGAACCCACGGGCGGGTGGCTTGGGGTCTGCCTCGGCACCGACTGACCTGCCCGAGCGCCTGGGGTGCTGCCAGAGCCTCCCAGCACCCCCTCGAGTCTGTGCCCCAGCCCAGCGCCGGTCTCTCTGTGCTCCTTGCGCTGCTGTCTTCTTGCTTCCCGTCCCACAAAAGTCACCGCCTTTGGTAAAATGCCAAGGAAGCCTTTGGGTGGGATGGAAATAATAAATACGCCAAGTAAGGACGAGTATTGCTGCCCTCAAGCAAAGAAACCTTGTTAGTCCGTGGGTTTGGTTATGGCTTTGGTTATTTACAGTTCCGCATCGGTTTTGGCAGTCTCTGCGCACCCCCGGTGTGGCCGCACTCGGTTGTGCCCTCGCGAAACCGCAGCGGCTGCGTCTCGGTGGGGTGCGTGCGAGCGCCCTGCCGCCTTCCCGAGCCCCGGGCAGGCCGGCCAGAAAGCGTGCTGAGCTTCCCTGCCTGGAACGCCCGGCAGGAATCGGCGCAAGGGAAAGCTGAACATAGATATCTTCCATGACTTCTGTTCAAGGTACTGGTCAGCAACGGAGCGGCCGCAAATTGTTATGTATTGAAATCCACACGTGTACTTGAGCGATTTCTTGCTGGTCTTATTTCTCTTTAAAAATTATCTTTATGTTCTCAACAGAAAATTCCCCAAGGAAATCTCTTTGGTAACCAGAAATTGTTAGGGGTCCTATGAAAACGTGCTGCTAGTTTTCCTTGACTTCTAAAAAGACAATAACTTTAACAGTAAAATCTCCGAATCCGTAGGCGCCTTGCAACGTCTCGGTTCAGGTGCTGAACTTAAGGGCTGCATTGCTCTAAAAAGCAGAACCTTAAGGGTGGGATAGCGTGAAGAAATGCTGCTGCTAGGATAGGCCGAAGGTGTTTGGGGAAACTATCAGAGGGGTTTCGTTTGATGTGTAGGCGCTAATGTGAAATAACTCATGGCTATTGATGTAGCACAGAAAGGAAAATCCCTGGGTGTCGAACGAGGGCTGACCGGGTGAGCTCGTGGTTCCAGTCTGAGGGCAGCATGAGCAGTGAGTTAAGAAGGGTCTGATTTATAGGGATGGCAGGTCTTGGCAGATCCCTGTTTGCAGCGTCACCTGCAGTGCCCCGTTCTGCGCTCACGGCCGCGTGACAACACATTGTGGTCTCAAAATCGTTTCCTTCGCTTCGCTAAAACCCACTTCCATGCAGTTCCCTCATAAGCCAGCGAGGCTCTTGGCGTCTTCTAAAGGGCACTGTAAGGCCAGGCTAAAATGGGGCTTTTCAAGGCTGGGTGGTGGCGCAGGGGACAGCCCTGGCGTGCTTCGGGCGGGCAGCCCACATGGCGAAGAGGAGCCCGAGCCCCTGGGGCAGACTCGCCCCCTCCTGCCCCACCAGCGCTCCCTCCCCTCCAGCCCTTGGGCGCCTGGGCTCAGCAAGCTGCTTTCTCCTGACCCTGCCTTGAAAACCGGCCTCCTGCTGGCTCGTTTGCCCAGGGAGGCTGCTGGGGGTTTTTTCTCTGCTGGGAACATACATCTGGTGGCAACACTTCTGGCAAAGCCTCCTCCATCGGCAACGGCCCTCGCCTGCACGGGAGCTGTTACTTGGGAGCGTTTGGCTTGCAGAAATCCCGCCTCGGCTGAGAGTTAAACAAAAATCCTGGTTTGCACTTGCAAAACGCCCTTCCATTCTGGCGACAGATGACTTTCTGCTTCCAGACCGCTGTATTTCAGTAAAAAAGAATGTCATGCACATGTGCTGCGACAACTGCCCGTTCTAAAGCCTCGTGCAGGGGAACCCGTCCAGCTCCTGGCACTAGGCAGGACTCTGCTCTCTACGGTTTGCCTGCTGGAGACAAACCCCAGGGCAGCAGCAGCAGCATCGCCCCTTCCCTGGGTGCCCACGCCGGTCCCTGGACATGGGGGCCAGCAGTGTTCCCTCCGCCTGCCTGGCACGCTGCGCTGTCCCAAGGGGCCCTGAGGGACAGGGGCTTCAGGCCCGCCTGTAAGGGTGCCCGGGGGCTGTGGCTCAGCCGCGGAGGGCTCTCCCCCCAACTGGTGCAACTGGGGAGCGGCGAGGGCCCTTCCCTGGGGTGGTAGGGACAGTCTGCAGAGCGAAAGCAACTCTGCTTTGCCGGTGGCGTGGAGAGGGACGCTGGCACAAGCAGCTCTAAAGGGATTCACAGAAAGTCCTAGCAAGCTTCTGCGCAAGGAGAGTTACGCAGGGAGGAGAGGCCCTGGACCCAAGCTCGCTCGAGGCAAGCTCAGCAGCGCTTTATCTGATTTTCACCAAACGTCCGGCAGCACAGCTGGCCGCCCCCCCGCCAGACCTGCCC
>NW_009260398.1:326389-327781 GCF_000687185.1 Egretta garzetta | reverse complement strand
ACCCACCGCAAGCCGGAGGGCGGAAGCTGCCCCTCCGGGCGCAGCGGTGGGCGCGTGGACGTGGCCTGGGCCCGCAGGGGAGGGGAGGCTGCGCCCGCGTCGCTCCGGCTGCCGCCTGGGCGTCCTTTCCCTCGCCTTTCCCCACGCCTTTCCCGTGCCTTTCCCCACGCCTTTCCCCGCTCGTTCCTAATGCTTCTGGCTGAAATAAAGTCAGCTGGAGGCAAAGTGCGAGGCGTTCACAGAGGCAGGAATCTGGATTTCTGTAATGGTTGGTAACAAAGTCACAGGATTTGGCGTAAAGGGACTTTTAGGGGACTCTGGCCTGACATTTGCTCGAAACAGGGGCAACCGAGATCAATTTAATGACGATCCACCGATTTTTCCCTACGTGGGGGATGCACAGGAGTGCTTGGTGTGCCATCCCTGGGGAGTGCCCGGCATTGCCCTCAGGGTCCGCGGGAAGTGCTGGGCACATCCCATAAATGCGGTGTTTTGCTCTTGCCTGCAAATGAAACAGGTGGGCTGTCGTCATTTGCTTAACGGGGAGTGAGCTGGGGATGAGCTGGGGAGGTCCCCGGTCCCTTCCTGTGGCTGGGAACGTTGCCCCCGCGTTGGGGCATTCACCTGGGCTGCTGGGGGGACCCGGCCTCCCGTGTCAGCAGCAAGGTGGGAACGGGAGCCCAAAATATTCAGTCTTTGGGAGGTACGGACACGATGTGTTGATATGGGGGTGTTTTATTGCTGTTGTTGTGTGGGTGTCGTGTGTCCCCCCGAGCTATTCTGCTTCTATCCTTGTATTTTTGCGCTTGTTCTGAGCTGGTGAAACAGGTTTGTATCTCTGCTGCCCGTGGGGGTGTTGTGGGGTGCTGCATCCGTGAACCGAAAGGCTTCACCACTAAACGTGGGTGTCCTTAACCAGCAGCACATGAACGCCATTCCCTGCCACGCTGCCTCCCGGGAAGCCTGACAGCAGTTTGCAGGCCAGCGCCGCCTTTTGTGGGGAGGAAGCACAGGCTGCTTGGCTGTGGGGGGGCTCTCATGAACGCTGTCTTCCTGAGGGAGAATTTTGGGTGAAGCTCGGGGGGGAGGAGAGTTGGGTGTGCTGGTGTTTGATTTTCCCGAGACAGACACCACAAGAGGCTGGGACACCAGCCGGTGCCTTTTGAAAACCCAAGGGGAAAGGGATCGGAGCAGAACTCCTCAAAAGCGCTGATGGAGCCTTGGCCCAGCCCAAAACATTGCTGTTCCAAGGGTTCTGCTGCTGACTTGTAGAAACACACGTTTGAATGGATAGTGCTGTACCACGCCTGTCTAAGGTACCGCTTTACCAGACATGGCTACGCATCCTGCCGGGATTATCTTCCAATAACCTTCCTCATCTTGTCAGAACTG
>NW_009260398.1:321875-326236 GCF_000687185.1 Egretta garzetta | reverse complement strand
AGGGCTGGGTTCTGTCGGCCCTGGGGTGCATGCAGGGGGTGCTGGGGCTCAGCCAGGAGCACAGAAAAGCCCCAAGCCAGCCCAGGCTGAACTGGGATAAACGCTGTGCAAAAAGAACTGATTTATTTTTCACCAAATGGAAAGCGCCGTCTGCCCCAGAGCTGAGCGTTTTGAACCTCTGCGTCTGAAAACATGTGAAATGAAAATCCCCAACTCGCACGTTCTTTCAGTAAAACAAACAAATTTGTTCGAGGACGTTGTGACGATACGGCTTAACTTCCCAACTATTGCTCGGGGTTGCCCTTGGGTGTTTTGGCTTTTTTCCCCCCTCCTGCCTTGTTATCTGGCTCAACAATTGTATGCAATCAGCGGTGTCGCTGAAGCGGTTTTGGCTGGTCGAGTAGGCTTTAGAGCACCTCGGGCTGACAGCACCTTGCTAAGCAGTCTTGCATCGCCGCGGCTGGGAAGCTGGAGCCTTCAGAGAGCGTGGCAAATGCTTTCTGTGCCCAAAGAAGTCATGCTGGGTGGAGGTCCACCAGGAAATGGTTAAAACTTAGCAAGGAAAATCTTCCTTCGTGTCTCTGTTTTTTGCTGGTGTCAGTGAAGCCCCGGGGCATCGCCCCCAGTTTTTCCTGCATTGCTGTGGGTTACCGAGGCAGTTTGCTCTCGGGCTAAATCTGACGCAGGACTGGGTGCCCTGCCTGCGCGGGCGTTCGTGCCGGTGGCCGTCCTCAGGTGGGACAAGCAGCAAAGCGTTCTCTTTCTCTTCGCTTTTCAGGCTGGTTGAGGCTTGCATGAGTTGGAGCCCAGGAGCGGCTTTGCATTAGGAAATGGAGCTGTGCCTTTGACAAGGCGCTGGCCTTGCGCTGCTGCCTGCGCTGTGCATCACGCACTGTACAAAAATTAAAATAAAATAAAAAAGCACCCTTGCTGAACTTGATGGCTTACCCATGCCTGGCCTTAGTGCAGGGGAGTGGAGAGAGAAGAGCTTGCCTGGTGCCAGAACCACGCAGTGATCACGGCGGGGATCTCGGAGGAGCAGTTTGCAGGCACAGCGCTCCCACTGATGACGCCTTTGCTGGGTTTCCAGACCCGGACAGATCTCTCAGTAGGCACTTCTGAAGCGAACAAACAGAAATCTCTGGCTGGATCACTTGCTGTAGTAGAGAGTCCACGTGTTCTGTGCCAGGAGACAGCACGACAGCCGCCCCTTCTCGCTTCTTCTCCCCGTAAGTTGCTCCAGCCCTTCGAAGTGTAGGGTTTGTTGTAGGTAAATTGCAAAAGCTCCCCAAAGCCTGCCCTGCCCTCTTCCCTTCGCTAGCAAAAGAAACCGATGCTCCCGAAGAACCTAACCTCGGCAGACTGGGGAGCGCCCCAGGGCGGCCCCCCGGGGCGCACCCCATGGACGAAGCTGCGCTGCTCTGCGCTCCCCCGCCTCCCCGTGCCGCGCTGGTAACGCTGCTCGGCGCTGCCTTTGTTCTTGTGTTTCCCTGCCCCCGGAACATTCGCTGGCGCACGCAGGCAGATCAGGCATGGATTACAGTAATTTGGAGGGGAAAGGCTTTGGGATGCTGGCTTCGGTTCTTTTGTGTGCGAGGAAGGAACAAAACCTGTCGTTCAGACGCAGTGCGATGGAAGCAAACGTGGCCACGAGTGCTGGCGCTGCCGGGGAAGCAGAGCTCTGGGGAGGCAGCCCTGGAGGAAGGCGATCCATTCAACTGGGTCCCATTGCTTTTTGCATTCGGGTTAATGGGCAGCGCCGGAGCCGTGACTCACTGGACTGCCACCACTGTTGTCTAAAAATACCTCAAGAAAACATTTCGGATCGAGATTTTAGTGAGTCACCCTTCCCAACAAAAGGGCTTAAGGAAAACTTTGTGCGTTGATGGAAATTACTCTCATCTCCTCAAGCGCAGCGGCCTTGGGAAAAAGGGAGAGCGAGCTCGCTTCACATGTGCAGGGCAGACGCTCCCAGAAAGCCACAGGGAGCGGATGGGACTCGGTCATCCCGTCGGATCTGTCCCTGCTGCCCAGGGGCCCCTGTCCCCGCTGTGGTCCATGCCGCACGTAGCCAGGCTTTCTCATCAGGTGCCCTACCAAGGCTTCAGGTTCACGGGGCAATGGCAGCTCTAGTAACTTCTAAAGCTGTTCCCAAATTTTGGGGGGGGAAATGTAGCACTTAGGCAGGGTAAGGGAAAGCTGTAAGCAGCACGTCGTTGCGAGGCACGTTGCTGAAGCCCTAATCCGGGGCCAGGGTAGGTTAAGCACTGACTGTCTCCTCCAACATCAAGACGTGAGTCACTGCTTGGGTTCACACAAGGTCTGACGCGGCTTTGGGGGATTGCGCTCATGAAGATGAGTATGTACAGCTATTAATATTTGTTCTGGGAGCAGGGGAACAAACAGGCGAGCCCAGTCCAGCAGAAACAATGCTCACCACAGCTACAGCCTCTCCTGCAGTGTTTTTTTTGGTGGAAGGTTTTCGGTCCAGATGATGCCTCCCCGCATGCGAGCAGCCGGGAGATTAGGCTGTCCTCCCGGCGGGAAGCCCCTGGGGCAGCCTGTCCCCGATCTGGAGCAAGGCTGCTCTTGCTGCCCAGCGGATGGCCCACCTCCACGGGCGAGCGGGGATTTAAAGCAGAGGCTTAAACCTCCACAGTTCATGCTGATAATAAAATAACGCTGCTTTCCCGTGCCAAATAGCGCATGTCCAGTGATCCCAAGGGAGGCTGCTGACCCGTGCCAAAGAGGCTGTGAACGAGTTGCTCGTTTTCCCAGCGCTCTCCCGCAGACCATAAGGAACAGCTCTGGGGACAGGCAGGGTCATGCTGGCTGAATTCAGGCAGCCCCGTTTCCTCCCGTTTCATCCATGTGCCTCCCTCCCAGGAGCTCCCAGCCTGAAAGAATCTGCTCTGCGTGTCAATAATAGCGTTGGGAACAGTGATTTTTCAGCGATGCTTCCAGCTTCCCACAAGGTCCATTTTCAAGCCTGGTGCCTTGATGCCGGCTCAACCTCTGCCCAGCAGAAGCAGCGCTGGCTTGGAAAGCAGCGCGTTCCCGCGGTTCGGTTTTGGTCCAGCCTCAGCAGGCAGTGAGAGAAACACGGCCGCAAGGCTGGAGGTGCTGGGAAGGGCATCGGAGCCGTCGCCTGTGTCCGCAGAGCTGCGCTTGCTCCCTGCCAGAGCGGCCAGCAGAGGTGTCCTCCTCCGGGGGCTCTGCCGGGACTCGGCCATCGTCTCCCGTCACCTCTCCCGTGGCCTGAGCTGCACGGGTGCTCTCGGCAGCAGGTTCCCCAGACGGAGGTGCTGAGCTGTGTAGCATGAGCAGACAGGGCTGCATCTCTTCAAACTTCGGTGCATGTTCTTTCTGCGGGCCTGTACGGTGGAACGCCCTGGGCAGCTTTGAAATGAAGATTCGGGTCGCTTGCTGACGCTACTTCAGTTCCTCGGGTTTTAACAGGGTTACGTTCCTTTTCAAAACAGCTCCAAAATGAAGCACGGCTGTTTCCTATGAATTTTTATTGCGGGTAGGAAAAGAATGGAATGGGTTGGGATCGTGCTTGGAGCAGTTGGTTGGGCACAGGGAGAAGGTTTATAAAGGGAAGGACAGTGAGGTGCTGGAATAAAGCTCGTGGCAGAATTTAAGAGCAAATGGAGTAATTCTTTGCAGACATGGGGATATAGTTACCCTTGCCTTCAGGCAAGAGGCTGGATGGGTCCCACCTCGCCCTTTCTCCTGTGACTCCAGCTAGGTGTAGAAAACCCCCGGTTGCGTTCGTAGCCAGGTTAGCAAGAAGCCGTAGCAGCAAACCGTTTAACATGCAGAGTTCTGGAAAATTGTGCATCAGCTGAGGAGACGGTACAGGGCACACAGAGGCGCCAGCCCCCAAACGAAACCACAAGAGCTGATAAATCTTTTCCTGGTTTATCTGCCAAAAGGGAAGGGAAACAGCAGGCCCCGCTTTTGCCCATGGATTTATTCTCTGTGCTGACTCTGGAGCGCCAGCGTCCCAGCATGGGTACCGGCATCCTGAGCATGCCAACCGTTCTCGTGTCTGCATCCACTGTCTCTTCTACCGAGAGAATGGGATTGAGAGCTTGTTGTGCTGTCCAAAGCACAGAGAGGTCCCTCTGTACCCCCAAGGGTCCCGCAAGGGAATTCCTCCATCCCCTTGGAAGTGCCATCTGCTGAGCGGGGACCTGGGCTTGAAGTATTTGGGATTCTCTGAGTGCCTGGGGAGCAAACCTGGGAGCGCGGGCACTGGGAGGGGCTGGGGTCATGGTGCTCTGCCACTGCTTCAGGGCTCTGGAGCGCATCCTGCACAGTGCTTTTCCCAAGCCTGCTGCTCGGGGTCCAAAGCA
>NW_009260398.1:318265-321563 GCF_000687185.1 Egretta garzetta | reverse complement strand
AGCACCGGGGCTGCCGTACCCGCACGAGGATGCAGCTGGAGAGCCTGGGAGATGTGGCCAGAGAGGGCTCGTGTGCCAGGCCCTGCGGACGGCGCGGAACCCCAGGCCTGCAGAGATGGTTAGGCGTGAGAGAAGGGGCCAGCATGTGCAGAGGGTATTGGGGACGGCCTCGTGGGGTGGGCTGGCGTGGGAGCAGGTAGCACACAGCTCTGGTTGCTCCTTGGCCTGCTCCTGTGCTCCCCAGCGGCAGGAATGCGGTTTGTTCTTTTTAGCAGGGTACAAACACGTACGCTCTCCTTTCTGACCCTGTCGCCTTGATCTCCTCCGTATACTTTTCCAGCAATGCCCACTGGCAATGGAAAAATGCATTAGCCCGAGCTAATTTGTTTTTCCTTTATATGTAAGTGCATTAAGTCTTGGGAAACGGGACAGCAAAGTAGGGTTGCGGAGCCGCGGGGCAAATCAGTGCATCCGTAACGGTGCGCGTTTGTGGTGGGAGGTGGCGGAGACTTTCAGTCATGATACTTTTACGTCTTAAAAGGATTTTCTTTCTCTTCATCAGTGCTAAACTGGTTTTGCCATCAGCAAAACAAACAAACAAGGTGCCTAATTGCTCTGCCCTTTCTGCGGGCTGTTCTACAGGAGTAGGGAAGATCAAGAGGAAGAGAGAAACCTATGAATTTATAGGCATAACTCATGGGGCCCAAACGTGAGTGAGCATAGTTTGATTGCTCCCTTCCCGGATTC
The DNA here is from genome assembly GCF_000687185.1 of Egretta garzetta. Taxonomy (NCBI): domain Eukaryota; kingdom Metazoa; phylum Chordata; class Aves; order Pelecaniformes; family Ardeidae; genus Egretta; species Egretta garzetta. Next base: position 320,816 of record NW_009260398.1, on the reverse strand, counting down.
ATTCTGTCTGTCACTTCTGAGCAGTAACATTTTTGTGTCCCAGCATCTTCCCCCCCTTTTTCCTCTCCTGTGAGTGGTGCTGGAGCCTGCATCGAGGTGAGCGAGCAGGCGTGCTGGCGTCACCTCCACCCGCTCGGCGCCAATTTCATTTCTCAGAGAGCGGAAGTCCTGCGCCAGCATGGCTCGTTGTGTTGCTGGCTGCAGCGGGCAGCAGCTTTCCTGAGCGCCGGGAGCACGGTCTAAATCCGACAGGGTCGACCCCCTGCCAGGCGAGCGTGGATTCGGCAGCGGGCCGGTAGGACAGCAGCTGATTCCTGCGCTCCTTAAAAGTCATTGGTTTCCTGCAACTAACTTCAGAGGTAATGAAGATACCCTTCCACCTTCAGCCGCCTCGAATCCACCGGGAAACACAACGCGTGGCATGGATGGCTGGGGCTGTGCTGCAGCCGGGTGTCCCAGCAGCCGACACGGTTACGGAGGAGCCCCTGCCTGCCCGGGGTCTGCATGCGCCGCGCTGCTCGCTGAGTTTCACTGCCAAAAGTATGAATTAAAGACCTGTTTCTGCATGTGACTCCCTCGTAGGCACCGCGGCAGCCCTTTGCAGGGCGAGAAGCCTCAGTGCATGGTGGCACTGCCACGCTTCACAGGGCTTCTCTTGCCACAAGCTTGACACAGCCTTCGCCCTTCTTTTCTCTTTGATTTTGCTGCCCTCAAATTGGATATTTATGCACTTGAAACACCACGAGCAAGTTGGCAGCACGTCACGGCTTTGCTTCTGTTTCCTGGTGGGTGCCTTTTTTCATAAGGAAGAAGGCAGCACTTCCGAGACTCCATCCTGTATGCGATGTGAAAGCAGCTTCACCACGCCCCCGGACGATGCCGGAATACGAGGTGCAGCTAATCCGTGGTGCCCCGTTTTGCATGGGATCTGGCCTCCTGGTGCCAAAGGGAGCTCGGAGATGCTCTGCCCAGGCCTGCAGGCGTCAAGGTGGGCACCTCGGAGTGGGACGAAGCTCCAGGGACGCCGCTGATAAGGTACGTCAGGAGCTGAGCAAGCCCGAGAATATCCTCACCCTGAAAACGCTCCAGCAGCCGCCTATCTTGGGACACCTGTGAGTCCCTTTCCACCCTCTCGCTGGTCAGGTATCCAAAGGGCAACGTGCCGGTTCTCATCTGCTTTGTTACTGAAGGAACAGAAAAGGCTTTGCTCCTTGCCTTGTTTTTATTTCCAGCAACTCGAGGTGGCGGGTCCATAACTGCCCACTTGGGACATAACCTCATCACGGTCAAAACACAGAAGGGGGACTCAAATGCTATAATCTGGGTTCTGGTTTTGACAACCCTAAATCACAGTGACACCGGGGAGAGTTCCCCGAGATCTGTGCCTGCACGCCTCGTATCTGGAAGGGGAATAATCTTTTTCTGTTCTGCAAGCCCTCAGACTGTGAAAGCTAAGGCAAAGCATATGAAGCATCTTCTGCAGTAAATTCCTGAGCTTGATGAGCGCTTTGCAACCTTTTGATGCCACTAAAAACCCCGTAGTGGTGGCATTGCCCGAGAGGTCACTCGCAGGAGGCTTTTGGATCACCCGGGTGCTTGAGAGCTCTGTAACCTGTTCAGGGCTGAGTTGCAATGGGAAGAAAAATACGACTGTGTCCTGGCTTGGCAGCAGGCTCTTTGCTTTGCTCCAGTGTAGCCACGTGCTTCGCCCAGCTACACACGGCTTGGGCCGAAACTTGCTTTTCCCTGAGCTTTGGGTGTAACCCCAAGGCCCATCCGCTGTCCCAAGATCCCTACAGTCCAGGGGGAAAGGGGGGAGCTGCAGGCTCCAGTGTTAATTGTGGCCTCTGTGACTCCTGCTGACTTTCTTGCTCTGTATAAGCTGGAAAAAAATGAGTTGTGTTTAAAATTAGTTAAAACCTCTGTGTCACTGAGATAAATACCTATTTTAAAAGTACCCGTAACTGAGGCTTTAGAGAGGCGCTCAAAGCTCTTTCCTGATATCACTGCTGTGGATGATGCCCTATCGAGCACGGAGCGGAGGCTCAGTGTTTCTTGAGGTGCAAGCAGCCTGTTCATGTAAGAGACAGGCAGAGGCCCCCAACTAAAGGCACCGAGGCCATAGAGGGTGTCACACCAGGCTGCTGTCCTCCTCGTGTCACTCTGCGGCCACGGATGCTGAGGTGCTTCATGGCGGCAAGGGGCAGCGGCAGCAGGAGGGGGACAGGGCTGGGGGAGGAAGGTGCTGTGCTCAGGGAGCCCTGGAGAGGAGGAGGAGGAAGGTGCCATGCTCAGGGAGCCCCAGAGAGGAGGAAGGTGCCCTGCTCGGGGGAGCCCCAGAGAGGAGGAGGAAGGTGCTGTGCTTGGGGGAGCCCTGCAGAGCAGGGGCAGAGCCTGCAATCCCAGCTGCAGCCCCGTCCCTGGCTCTGTCCCCTCGGCACCGCAGGCACAAACCAGAGTCACGGTGCATGTTTGGGCGAGGGCGTGCGTGGCCCCTGTGCTGTTCCCCGGCGGCAGAGAGCGGCTGCGCCGGCAGAGCCCTGGCCCAGCT
>NW_009260398.1:316629-317976 GCF_000687185.1 Egretta garzetta | reverse complement strand
CATGGGAATCCATACGTTGTCTTTTAGCCAGCAGGCAGCTCCGCTTCTGTTCTGGGACGTGTCTTCCTCCTCTGCTTGCCCGGCTTCATTCGTGATGGCCATAAAACACAGCAGTGCCTGGAGGCGTTAAGTGCGTGCTGCTATTTATAGGGAATTGTAAATCCTTGCTTTCTTCTCCCAATGTGGTTGTTCCTGCCGTCACACCTTTGCCACTGCTGGGCTCTCAGCTGAAGCAGCTGTGCCGAGGGTGAAAGGATAAATCGTACATGGATGCTTTTTATCTAAAGTGAAAGGCTTAATCACAGTGGGATGGGTTTGCCCCCATCTCCCTGAGGTCAAGCAATACTCGGGATTCATCCCTCTTAGAGCGGACTGAGTGGAAGATTGGATCGAGCCATAGCGTCCTCCCATTTGACTTGTCACCGGGATCCATTTGATCTATTAAGACAGAAAATCCGCCGAGCCAGCTGCCCACATGAAAAGCAGGGCAGCAAAGCTTAGCCCACGCCGTCCGCGCGCTGCAGCGCACCCACGTCCTGGCCGTGCCCGCTGCTCTGCGCCTTGGGGCCATTTTCCCTTCCTTCCGATTCTCTCTCGGCAGAAGATGCGCCCTCAGCTTTGTGCCGTGGGAGGATGCGAAGCCCTACTGAAAGCCTCTGCCTGCTTTCCTAAGGCAGCGAGCATTGTCTGGGACAGCCAAACCACGGAATTAGCAAACCCAAAATGCTTAAGAGAGCCAGAAGTATTATTAAAACCACTAGAGCAGCTCAGCTGCCTCTCTGTAAATAACAGCTTGCAGATGTGCAGGGTGAAGTAACGCCGGCATTTTGCAATCCAGCTGAACTCCAAACGCCGAGCATCACCGAGGGGAGCGTGGGCCCCGGGGCGCAGCCCCGCTCCCCTGCCGGCCCTGGCCAGCTGGAAGAGACCACGCGTGGATGTGGCTCATGGATTCCTCGCCCGCTGCCCCTCTCCAGAGCTTCCCGGGGCTGAGCCTCTGCGGGCTGCGGTTCCCTGAGTGAGGGCTGTGGGACGCGGTGGCAGAGGCTGCTCTTGGTGCCTAAAAGCAGCTCTGGGTCTTCCAAGTGCCTGCCCCCCAGGCACCCCCAGTCCCTGGGGAGACGCGATGCCTGTTGCCGTGGCTCTGCTCTTTCCCGGTGTTCCCCTTCCCACCCTTGCACTGCCTGCTCTCTGCGGCAGCACCTCTCTGAATCTTATTCACTCAAGAGAGGAACATTTCTGGTTTGCCTGCAAAATAAGCCCACTCTGGTGCAACCTGCTTTGAAGAGTGAGGAGAGAAGGCTGGGCTGGTGTTAGTGTCAGAGCCCGGGTTGCTCGCTGTGCAGG
>NW_009260398.1:315396-316134 GCF_000687185.1 Egretta garzetta | reverse complement strand
CCAACACCCACCGCTGCTGCTCTGAAATCCCCAGCTCCCCGAGCCCTGCGGCTGAGCGTGATGTGCACGTGCCTGCCAAACAAGGCAACTGCCTGTCCAGGGCTGCGGAGGGGCTTCAAACTGTCTGAGAGTGCCTACCTCTGTCCCCTCCCTCCCCTAAACCCTGCGAAGCAGGAGGGAAGAGTCCTCTTTTGTGAAGCCTCACAGATCCTAAGTCAGCCTCGGGATTTTGGGGGCTTGACTTACGACGTCTGCGTAGCTGGGGCTGGCAGCTCTGCGCTTGTTGGCGCTCTGCCTGGATGACAAGCTATAAAAGGACATGTTTGGATTTCTGCGGCGTTCATAATTTATTTCAGAAAACACAGCAGCATGGTTTTTCGGCAGACCCAAATACAGTAATCACAATGCCTCTTCGCCATCGTCCCTGCTCGAGACACAAGGACGCCTTGGGCCCCACCACCTTTTCCTACCCTGACCCACACCTGGCACCAGGGATGCAGCCATCCAGGCTGCTGAAGCCTTCGAACGCTTACGCCGCTTACGATATTTCAGTGCCTTTCCGAAAGTCCCCTCTCTCCTGGAATCAGGAGGAAGTCTCTGCTTCTGTACCTTACAAAAGTTAATTCTACCGCTTTTTCTGGGAAGAAACATTTGGAGAAAAGAAAAACCCAGGCAACGTGGTAACGAGACAGATAAATAGTTAAAAGCCCAGAGGCAGGTTTGTTTGCAAGTGTGCTG
>NW_009260398.1:314348-314716 GCF_000687185.1 Egretta garzetta | reverse complement strand
GTGCCGGCCCCGCTGTGGTGGGGGCTCCGCACCTCCCCTGCCCTGGGATCTGCTGCTTTCTGCCGGGCTTTGTGCTCCGTGTCCCAGCCGAGGGGCTTTGTGCGCCAGCGCTTGCTTTCATCCCTTCAAGTTTATTCTGGAGTTCATTTTTGCCGGTGTCTCCTCAGCTTCCTCTGCCCAACCTTTTGGGCTGTGGCCCTGAGAGGTGCTGGCTCTCCCAGCCCCTTTAGGCAGGTTGCCTCAAACTCCATTCTCTCTTTTTTTTCCTTCTCTTTTTCCCCGCTCTGCTAGATGCCACTGGTGCGAGCGGCCACCGCCGGGGCCCCTGGCCCCGCCGGCTCTCGGGCACAACACCCCCTGGCCACTGG
>NW_009260398.1:313722-313949 GCF_000687185.1 Egretta garzetta | reverse complement strand
GGGCCCACGAAAACAAACCACTCCCTTGTCTTGTGGCAGTCATTGGTGCATTTAAAGCTTGCTATTGCGGCCGCCCCGCTCTGCCCCCTCTGCTCCTCCCGTGCCCCAGGCCTCCTTCTGCCGGACTAAGCCGTCCCAGCTCCTTCAGGTCACGCTCCATGGCGTGAGCACGAGGCGCGGCGCTTCCCAGCCCGAGCCCCGCGTCTCTGCCGGCACCGGCGCCCGCG
>NW_009260398.1:311413-312936 GCF_000687185.1 Egretta garzetta | reverse complement strand
CCCCGCTGTGGTGGGGGCTCCGCGCCTCCCCTGCCCTGGGATCTGCTGCTTTCTGCCGGGCTTTGTGCTCCGTGTCCCAGCCGAGGGGCTTTGTGCGCCAGCGCTTGCTTTCATCCCTTCAAGTTTATTCTGGAGTTCATTTTTGCCGGTGTCTCCTCAGCTTCCTCTGCCCAACCTTTTGGGCTGTGGCCCTGAGAGGTGCTGGCTCTCCCAGCCCCTTTAGGCAGGTTGCCTCAAACTCCATTCTCTCTTTTTTTTCCTTCTCTTTTTCCCCGCTCTGCTAGATGCCACTGGTGCGAGCGGCCACCGCCGGGGCCCCTGGCCCCGCCGGCTCTCGGGCACAACACGGCTGATCCCGGGGGGGGTGGCAGCAGCCACCCGTGCTCCAACACAGAGGTGGCGTGGCGCTCGGTTGCGGGTTCCGCTGTTCGGCATAGGACACGTAAGCTCCTTTCTCCTGAAAAGAGACCTCTCTGCAGCCAGGGAGAGCTCCGCCAGCGTCGTCTCCATTGAACAGCGTAGCCCAGAGGAATGGGTCCAGGCAGGACCAGAAAGGTCTCAGGGTCCCACCAGCTCTACCTGCTTCCATCCCAAAAGCTTCCCGCAGGTCCCCCGCTCCAGAGCTCCATGTCCTCCCAAGCCAACCTCACTTTATTGCTCTGTTAGCTTTCCTCTTGCAAAGCTTTCCCTAACGCCTGGGCTGCGCCTCCTTCACTATGCCTGACGTCCGTTACCGCTTGCCCCCTTCACTGTGGCCGCGGAAAACAAACCACTCCCTTGTCTTGTGGCAGTCATTGGTGCATTTAAAGCTTGCTATTGCGGCCGCCCCGCTCTGCCCCCTCTGCTCCTCCCGTGCCCCAGGCCTCCTTCTGCCGGACTAAGCCGTCCCAGCTCCTTCAGGTCACGCTCCATGGCGTGAGCACGAGGCGCGGCGCTTCCCAGCCCGAGCCCCGCGTCTCTGCCGGCACCGGCGCCCGCGTACTTGGGGTGGTGCATGGAGGGATGGCAGGCTCGCTTTGCCGGACAGGCTCTTCTGAAAACCTCCCCTGGGCAAGGCGAAACAGCACGGCAGCGGCTGCAACCAGGTCCCCACCCCGAGGGAGACGTGGGGAGGAAGCGGGCCCCGGGCGGTCGGCGTGAGGCGAGGGAAGTGCGTGTGCGGTCTTCGTTTGTGTGCGCAGATGAGTGCGTGTGTATGTGTGTGCATGTAAATTAGAGCTGCTGCTTTTTTATTCCTATTAAAATATTCATGGGGTGGCCAAATCTTGCATTTCTATCTCATGAGATACAGGGAGCTTTAAAGTCCAAGTTCTTACAGTCGAAAGGATTTAAATTCTCATTTGTCAGATTTTATTGCCATTTTTCAGTCAATTCTATACCTTCTGACTGGAGAGAATAACACTTGAAAATGTGACTGCCAACAAGTTCAGGTAGCGGAGGCAAAGAAAAGAATCCTCCACTTATTCCCTTAAAAGAAAAAAAGAAAACAACAAAAACCCAAACACTTATTTTTTCTAAGTCCA
>NW_009260398.1:310126-310909 GCF_000687185.1 Egretta garzetta | reverse complement strand
GCTGCTGTCACGTCCTGCGACGGCAGCATGGACGGTGCCTTGCTGAGGGAGGCTGATGAGAGCTGGCACACGGCGCCGAGGCGCCTGGGGTGTCCGCTCACCGTGCGTGAGGATCTCTGAACAGGTGAAATAAGGTACAGGAGACCAGAAAGAAGGATCCTGAGGTCAGGCTGGAAAGAATGGATAACTGGCATACAGTGGGAGAAGAGAGCAATGGACCGAAGAGGAAGAAGCAGCAAGGTCATGAGTGAACACAGGTCGCTCCCATTTCTGTCCGCGCTGGCGAGGCGTTCCTGCGTCCCAGCAAAGCAACCAGCGACCGAATGGCTCTGAGCAGATGACAGGGCGCTGTGGGAAGGAGCAGAGGACGCTTGGGCGTTGATTTCCACCCCGCCACCCTACAAAAGAGAAGGAGCGGGGTAGGAGAGGGCTCCAGTGCTGCACCCTGAGCTCGCTGGGACGCGGCTACATCGCCCTGAGCACCTCAGTTTGTGGTTTCTTATCAATGGTGAGTAAATATTTTCTGTTTGTACAACTGGGGTATCCTGAGCAATGTGTTAGGCTGGGTGACCGCTCTGTCCTCCAATTAATAAATTATTTGCTCATGTTAAAACTCTCACTATTTCTCTTCTGCCTGTGATATTGGGGCAGTGATGATGCCAGTGTTGTTTTAACAGCAGATGTGTTGCAGCAGGGACGACCCATTGCTGCGTGACCGCGGCACTGCCATGGAGCTCCAAGGCGTTGGGAACGGCCAGCCCCGGCCTCGAGTGGCGGCGCGGA
>NW_009260398.1:303859-310054 GCF_000687185.1 Egretta garzetta | reverse complement strand
GGTGCCCGAGCAGGGCTTGTGCCAGCACCGTGCTCACACGGCAGCGGCATTTTGCGGAACGAGCGTTTGGGGTTAGGTTTTTATCAATGTTTGCTCCATTTTGTTAGTATTCTCGTCATTTCTTCTACAGTTAGCTGCTGTTGTTGTTCCCTTTAATCGGCTTGCAGCGGGTAGCAGGAGCTCGCCTTAGCGGCTGTACTCGGAGGAAGAAGCTCTGCGTAATTAGCACAGGCAGTGTTTGCTGGGAATGAGTGCGTGCTTTAATCGCTTAACGATTGCCGCTTGCCTCTCCTGCCTCCACAGCAGCCTGAAGCCAGCCCACAAAGCCTTCCTTTCTCAACCTTCAGCTTTTGCAAGCTTGAAGCGGTAACGTTCCCGTGGCCAAAACCAGCGTCCCGTTCGTTGAGAAGCAAATCCCGGCGGGCCGGGAGGTGGCCCCATCGGCTCCGCGGCAGCCCTTGCCCGTTGGGTCCCTCTGGATGCGGGGCGGGCAAGGAACCATGCAACAGGGGATTTGCCTTTGCTGCTCAGCCACTTCATGGCCCCACACGCAAACTTCCATGAGTTTCCCTGCCGTTGCCCGAGGCCAGCAGAGCCTCTCCTGCTGAGAACCTCCGGCAGCGATGGGAAACGTCAGCCTGGAAGCGGCATTCCCGCCCAGCGGAGATGCAACGCTCCCGCTTCAGGTGCCGGGCTGAGCTGCCTTCGAACGGCCGTGGGGAAAGCTCTGTTTGCCGAAGGGGTCAGTGCATTAATTCCTCATTAGGTGGGGTCACTCCTGGCTGCCGGGGGGGTTCAGAGCCACCTCGGCGTGTCTTGCTGGGGGTGCCCTGCTGTGGCTGCTGTTGGCAGCGTTGGCTCCGCGCCTGTCGCAATTACTGCGCCATGCTGACCCAGCCCTTTCACTTTGGGATGCAGACACCCTCAGACCTCTCGCGTTTCCAGAGCCGGGATCCCAGCACAGATCGAGCAGTTGAATTCAAGATGGAGCTGAGGAATGTCGATCCACGCAATGCTGCCCTAAAGGTTAAGTTGGCTCTGCCGGGGATGTGCTGTTAAACACCGCCTGGGAAAGTGGCCTGGCTGTGGTGAGCGGTTGGTGGCCGGGGCGGGTTCGTTAGCACCCGGGAACCAGGGCTATGGGGAGCCGGGGTGGACAGCTCCACCGTGCAGCACCAGTGCAAAGGCGCGCAGCCGCATCGCTCTCCTGCCGCCACCGAGGTGGTTCCCCGGCGGATGCTACAGCGCGTGATCGCCTCCCGGCCACCGGAGACAGGCGAAAGCTCTGTGTGTCTCTGAAAAGGGAGCGGTCTGCGGCTCCGCGACGGGGCTCCAGCGACACCGCGGCCCGCGCCGGTCTGTCTCACCGTAAGGCAGGCAGAGCAGACGCAGGTCGCCCCCACTGCCCTTGCCTGAGCCCACCATAAGCCTTCAGAAGCTTGCGGCGAACTTGAACCTGAGTACCAAAGGCGTTATCTGGAGTTAACGGGGAGAGGGGGGGAGCGTGGTTTGCTAGCGTAAGGAATCGATAACACAGCGCGCTGTCTCTGTGAAAGCCGGAATGTTCACAAAGCATTACAGTATTTCAGCCCCGAATTCTGGGCGAGTGGTGGTACTACCATACCTAGGAGCAGGGTGTGCCCACGGACCGGTGCCTCGCAGGCTGTGGGAGCATGGAGCCTGCCAGGGGAGCGGCTGGTGTGGTGTGCGTGCGCCGGCTCCGTCACGAGGCTTTGCACGGGGGCTGCTGGGGCAGGGGGAGGGCAGGGGGTGAGCCCCTGCTTGGGAAAGCCCTTCGGAGAGGTGGGAGCCGTCCCTGGGGATGGGAGAGCAGGCTGTGTTTGGCACGGGTGGGTGCAGGGAAGCGCCCGTGCCCATGCGCGCATGAAACTCTCGTCCTTTCCTGCGGTCCCAGGTAACCATGTCAGCCCTGGGGGAGGACGTGGCCGCCACTGCAATGGTTCCATACATTTTCTCTTGGCCTTTTCGGATGGCAATGTTGTACTGAACGGAGATGCTCCTCCAGACAGAGGTCTTGGCAAGATCCGAAGTGGGAATCCTATGAATAGCAAGGACAAAGTGACTGTAATTAATGACAAAACCGCTTTTGGCTAGACGCTAAAACTCATGAAGCAGGGTTTAAAATAGTCTCCCCCAAGTTAAACTTTATCCCAGTCTTTCAAGGTTAGAGACTCTCTGACATGTGCCTTTAAAAGGCTCTTACCCCTCCTGCCATGTGCCGTGCCAGCCCAAACCAGTGCTCTGTTTAATTGAAAACCAAACCAAACCAACCCCCTGAACCAAACCACCCCACAACTTGTGTTCCTGCAGCTGTGCTGCACCTTTCCCTTTGGGAACCCAGCAGGTTTCTGCTCTGGCCTCCCAGGAGCAGAGGCTGGCCTCCGGGGAGCAGACGCCGTCCTCCTGCCCTCCCAGCATCTTCAGGGCTTAGGGCTGCACCCTAGCGGCGGGGACCCGAGTGCCTGGTTTTGGTAACTGGTGGTCCCTAAATGCTAGAAGCAGCATTTCGTCCTTGTCTCTTGCAGCGATTCACACTTCTGGAGAATGAAACCTGGTCCTAGGGTAACAGTAAATAGAAGTTAATTATAGGGAATCACCGTTCAAAAACCCGAGGGTTAAGCGGGCGTGCGCGGGTACAGACGCGTGCTCTGCTTCGTGCGCACACAGACGCGTACCCCCTCGTGTTCATCCCCGTGTGAGGCAGCAGCTACCCCAGGAACCTCCCAGGGGCTGCTTTTCGGGGGTGCTGAGTGCACTGTCCAAACCCAGGGGGCTCTGTTGTTGTCATTTGTCTCCATACTAACGCGCTGCCTGGGGGCAGGCCCCGTTCCATGGCATTTACTCCTTTACTGTGCAAGAGAATAGCCCCCGCATGCGTTTTGATTTCACCCAGATGTGCCTGCTTTTCAGCAGTGCCCCCTGAATCTTCTCTCCAGAGAGACAAGACATCATGCGCCGTGACGGACGGAGGAAGGGACGTAAACCTCCCTACCCCGTGTGACATCCCAGGGACGGGGAAGTTATCCCTTGCCTACATCTTTGTGGGTTCTTTTCGTCTTTTTCTGAAAGACCTGGGGCTGTCCCCATCAAGCCAAGGGTGTTCTTCTAGACGGGCCTGAAATATCTGCCAGTTCCAGGTTTTGCATCGTACCGAGGCAGGCTGCTTTTGTCCGAAAGGATGGGGATGCTGCCGCTCTCCCCAAGCATGGCGGCGGCATCAGCAGCCACCGTAGAATCATAGAATCATCTAGGTTGGAAATGCCATGCTCTCCCCTGGGCTGTTTGCTCCCTGCTGGTGCTGGAGCAGCGGCCAGGCAGCATCTGCAGGGACCGAGGCGGCTGCCCGCTCCCATTGCCGTGCCCCAGGCTTGGCTCTGCGGGGACAGCGGCCAAATGGGACGGGCTGTGGGACTGGAGACCTCATCCCTCCTGGGGAGTAAGGAGCAGCCTGCCAGCCGCTGAGACAATGCTGGAGGAGCGGTGCAGCTCCTGCGCCAGCCCAAGGCTCTGCAGTGGCAGCAGGAGGCTCTGATCTCCTGTGCTGACAACAAGGGACCTGCCTGAGCAGTGCTTTGGTGGCCCTGCTGTGGCCAGGATGAAGTGCTGAGCGCTGGATGAAGGGTTAAATGCTCTGCGCAGAAAAGGAGGGAGAGGAGGGAGGGGAGGGTGCAGCGAGAGCCGGGGTCAGGCTGGAGGAACCGAGGTGCAGCTTCTCTGGGGTGAGGGTAAAGAGAACTGAGAAGTCAAGGAAACTGCAATTCAGAGGATGCTTTTGATGTTGCAAAAACGGGCATGGAGAGCCACGTTCTTGAGATTAGATACCAGCTTAGGATAAAAAATAAAGGGTTTTTTTTCCCCTCTCTCTTCCCCCCCATGTAAGCACACCCCCCCTTCTGCTGTCTCGTTTCATGCTGTCGTACATGACTTTTTTCCAGGCTTGTGCTCTCGGGAGCAGTGCTGCTCATACAAACAACGGCTGAGCGGAAGGGGTGGTTTGTTTCTGGGCTGCTATCAGCCCGGCTGCTGCAATTCCTCTGCCGCTGTGTCCTGTGATAACCGCAGCTTTCTGTTGGAAGCCCTAACGCGAGGTTCCTACCCTGCCGTGCTCTGCGGAGCGGCTTTGCACCGCTGCCGAGTGGGTTGCGAAGCGTCGCTGTGCTGCGCTGGCAGCCTCACAGGTCTGTCCAGAACTCGTGCTTGGAGCTGGTCTGAGGGAGCCAGAATATGGCCCCGTTCCTGGCACTGCCCAGTCCCCTCCGGGTCCGGGCTGGCTCCCGCCACTCCATCCTGCTAACGCGCAGCGAGCGCAGAGTGAATTCACCCAATTAAAAAAATTAGAATGAAGGGAAGCATGATGGAGGAAAATCATTTCGCATTTAATTGAAAAACTCCATCTCTGTAATCGGTGGAGGTGTTACTCCCTTTGCTGGCTTCCTAAGAAGAGCCACGTGCATTTCCAGTCCTACCCAGGCGGCGTGGTTCGGGGAGGCGTAACGCCCCGTCGGCCTCTGCTTACGCGCTCCAGGCAAAGCGGCCCCCCCCCAGCCGCAGCTGCAGCCAGATTCCCCATGGGGGTGTAATCTGGAAACTCGTTTCTGTTCAGAACCGCTGGGCGCTGCGGGAGCTGCGGGAGCTGGGAGCTTTCGGGAAGTGGGAAGCTGGGGGAGGGGGGGAGAACAGTGAGTTCTGTTTGCACCCAAGACATCCTTTGATGCACATCAGTTTCACCAAACTCAAGCCAAACAAACAGAAGATTTCCAAGATGACCGTATATATACATATATTTATATTCCCATATATACATATATATACGTTTATATTCCCTGGGATCTGGACTCCGGGAACAGCGGAGTCCTCAACTCCAGGGCTGCACCTCCTGGCAGTGAAATGCACAGGAGCATCGGTGTCACTGAGCGGGTCCGAGAAACCTCTGCTTCCCTGGAAACGTGAGACTTCAGCCTAAAACTGCAGGGCCAGAACCTCAACCATTCTGATCGTGGATGGGTCTTTTGGCACTGGTGGTGGCAATTTCTCTCCCCCTCCCCCCATTCCCCAGGTTGGCTACTCAGTTCTGGTGTGTTTTGGGGTTTTTTTAAATGGTCCTACCCGGTGAGACACAGAGAGGTTTCTTTGCGCTTACACTGCCCGGCTGGATTTCGGCAGCTCTTCTGAGCAGTGCTCGCAGGCACCAGAGCTGGGGGCACCACCTGGGGCGCTGCGATGCAGTGACGCAGCGTTGGTGGCCTCCAAGAGCCCCATGGCATTGGCGCTGGATGGAGCTGTCACACCTCCTGCTCGCTCCAGAGGATCGTTTGGGGGAACTATTTCCCCAAAATCAGAAATATTGGAAAGACAGCTATAGGATGGAATGGAAGAATAGACAAAGGAATACATAGAAGGTGAAATTTAGGTTGAAATCATGGAATTACCTGAATTTTCATTCAGCCTGGGCCCTTCCTTTTTCCAAGAAGAGCTTTCCTTACCTGGAAACCCCTCTCTTTCCCCTGGCTCTCCCACCTATGCAATGATTTTGTCCTGCTCTGCTTGCTCGGCATGACTGTGAGCAGAGACTTGCTCGTTCGTATTTTGGGATTTGGGTGGAATCGGAGGCTTTATGTGGCTTTTTAGAGAGGAAAGGTTTATCCGTGAGCATTGCTGCCTGTGATGGACGGTGCCCTTCCCATTGACCGAGGGGTGGGGTGGTGGCAAAAGCTTGGGAAGAGGCATTCCTACTGCAATCCCAAAGGCTGACCCTTGACGTTGAGCAGAGAGGTTTGCAAGTGGCATGCAGCCAGGCTTCCTGTCGCTGGCCTCGGGAGCAAGCGCAAAGCGAAGGCGTTTCCCGAGGCTCTTCCCAGGCCCTCCCAAGCTGTGCCTTGGTGGGAGGGTGCCCCATGCTGGGGGAGCGGGGCGGCCGTGCACAGCTCTGCGCGGTTCGGGTTGCGCTGCTCTTTCGAATGTGCCTGAAAAACTGCGTGCGGCGTGCTTTGTGCGGGCAGGGCTGAAACCGGACTGCCGCCGCCCGTCCACCGCTTGTGGTGGGAATAAAGCTAGCTCAGCCCCCGCAGTAAGTATAGAATCATAGAATCATAGAACGTTTTGGGTTGGAAGGGACCCCTAGAGGTCATCTAGTCCAACCCCAGTACCTGCTCGTTTGCTGAAACGTGGCCGTGC
>NW_009260398.1:302905-303798 GCF_000687185.1 Egretta garzetta | reverse complement strand
GCAGCGCGAGGGTGCGCGCAGGCCGGGCTCCCAGGGGAGCCCTGGCCAGCATTTGCCCCTATCCCAAGGCATCGGCGTCCGCAGAAGCTTTCCGAAATCCTGTGGGGGGGCATTTCTGAACGCCAAAAAGTGTTTTCTGGGTGGAAGCGAGCAACTCCACAGTAAATTACTCATGCTGTCTCCCTTTCTTCTTCTCTTCTTAAGGCAAGGATCTTGGTTTGGCATTCGCCATTCCAGCGTGGAAGGATGCTTTTATCGGAGGTGCAGCCGTTTGTCTGTTTTTCTGATTTGGTTGGTGTTGCCGCAGCCAAGATCCCTGAGCTGTCCGGGTAAGCTGATGGGTGACACAGTGTGGTTCATGGCATTGCTTAGCTGAGAAAAAGTTGTGAGTCAAAAATATTTGCATCCGAGCTTTCCAAACGTCTGATGAAAAGTTTGCTGGGGAAAAAAATGAGCGTAAGACTAAATTACATGGCAGTTATTTCTAGAGAGCGGTGGGGTAGCGTGGGTTTGGCGTTATTAAGGCTTTGTCAAAGAAAATAAATAGGGATGCTGGAAGGATATATGTGGGCTTTTTATTCAGATCAAACAGTAGAAGCTGCTATTTCTGTGACCCGATGGTAACGCTGGGAACCGCACATCGGCTGAGCGGCAAAGTTCTTTGTGCAGCTTCACTTTTGAACCTGTACCTCGGGAGCGGCGATGACGAGGAGCGGGCGAGATGTCTTTTCCTCTCTTTGGTGTTCTCGGAGCAACGAACAACGGGTTCCTCCATGTCCCAGTCATGAGAAAGGCCTGAGACCAAGGTGGCTTTGCCGTGTGGTGCTGTCTTTACCCAGGCAGTCGTGGTCTTGCGCTCTCCCGCTGCCGCCCCGCGTGCCGCCCGCTGTGCC
>NW_009260398.1:301758-302834 GCF_000687185.1 Egretta garzetta | reverse complement strand
TGCGGCCAGTTCATGAGAATGCTCCATGGGCAACAAGGCGCTCGCGCAAATCGAGTCCGTCCCTACCAGAACAGGGAGCCTGGCCCCGTGGCCGCCTGCCATCCCGCCTGCGCTTCACGCGGGTTTCGGAGGGCGCACGCTTTGCCCTCCAGCCGTTACGAGCGTACGTCCTCGCCGTGGAGGGCTGTAGGGGAGCAGCCAGGGAAGGCTTGGCCCTGCTGCTCCATCCCACTGTCAGGTCTCGGAGAGTAATTTTTGGGTTTCTTTTTTTCTCCCTCTCCCAAGAAGAACCTCGGGGATGCCGAGGTGAGGAGCAGCCACGGCTGCCCCAGCAGATGGGGTGACGGATGGCGCGGCTCCGGGGCGCTGCTCCCGAGCAGCAACCATCCCCGCGGAGCTGGCCGGGTACACGGGACGGGGAGAGAGCCCCTGCCTGAGGAGTTAATGAAACTGCTCAATTCCAGATAATGAAAGGGCAGCGTGCTGGATAATTAACTCACTAAAACGATATCTTGAGCACCAGAGAGTCTTCTTTCAAAGGCTGGCTATTTACTTAAAATATTGTCCCTTTTGCAACTCTGTGGCTTTGCTAGGAGCAGAAACTGAGGGCTCATTTACTTCCCTAATTAATGGCATAACCTGTAATTACCCAAAATGCTATGGAAGAGTGCCACAAAATGCATTGCAAGCAGCTGACTGGATACCTGCCTGCTTGTCCGATAGCTTTGAACAGGCGAGGTGAATCCGCCTCGCCAAAGCCATTTCTGCAGGAACACAGCCTGGGTGGCCTAGTGCTGTGCCATGACCTTGTCACATCACCAAGACCTATGGAAATGCAAAATATTGGTGGCATCCCTGTAATAACGTCAGGCGGGAGGATGGTAACACTTGTGATGCAGAGGGAAGATGGTTCCTGCACATGCCAAAATTCAGGGAGGAGCTGTGACGTGTGCCTGAGGCAGGATCCGGGTCCTCTTTCGCAGGAGACTGGGTACCCGAGGGGGTCAGCTACGGCCAGTAGCCTTTAGGGGATGGGGGGGACCGCCCCCGCCGCCGCATGCAGCGCCGGCGTTCCC
>NW_009260398.1:296086-301508 GCF_000687185.1 Egretta garzetta | reverse complement strand
GGGGCCCCCCCCACCCCCCCCCGTGGCTCTCGGGGAGCTCCCCAGCCCACCCCGTGGCTCTCGGGGAGCTCACCAGCCCACCCCGCGGCTCTCGGGGAGCTCACCAGCCCACCCCGTGGCTCTCGGGGAGCTCACCCAGGTGAGTTTGCTGACGCCCACCAGCAGCAGGAGTGCAGCGCGCCCTGCAAAACCCGGCGCAGGGGGCTGGGGTGCAGCCTTCCAGAGCTGGTGCAAGCAAGGGGACGTGTCCTCCCGTGCCCCCGGGAAGGAGGTGGGGATGGGGCTGCCCACAGGGCGGAGGCCAAGCGTTCTTTTTATCCTGAGAAATTTTCATTTTGTGGTGGAGACAGATCTAACGGGACCCATGTGGTGTGAACCTCGCAGCGATCTGTAGACTATGGGGTTTTCTCAGCCAAGAATATTCAATTTTTACTGATGGTTCAGCTCTTTTACAGCCGGTGCCGCCTCCCTCTCTGTTTCTGTTCTTTCAAAGCAGTCTCTTGGCTGGTGGTACCCGGCACAGCCACACCAGCTAGGGGAGAATGCTCTCCTGAGCGAGTTCCTGAGCATGGGAAACAGAGAGGAGCCTGCCATTTCTTTTTATTTGGGTTTGAGAAAAATCTGACGCTGA
Organism: Egretta garzetta; assembly: GCF_000687185.1. Classification (NCBI taxonomy): domain Eukaryota; kingdom Metazoa; phylum Chordata; class Aves; order Pelecaniformes; family Ardeidae; genus Egretta; species Egretta garzetta. The sequence continues at coordinate 300,877 of NW_009260398.1, read as the reverse complement.
CCTGAAGCTCCCTTTTCTCTCCTGATTCTCTTTGCTTAGGCTCAGGTTTTGGTTTAAGGCAGTTAGGAGCACAAAAATGTGCACAGTTCCCAGCCAGCATTACCTAACAAACTAATGGGAAGGCAGTCTTATCAATCAGCAGGTCGATGCCAGTAGCCTTTGCATAGTTTCTTTGGTGTGATGGGGGTTTTTTGGGTTTTTTTTTTTTGGGGGGGGTCTACATGAGTGTATTGCTTAAACTGCATTTAACTTCTGTGGGGTCAGTCCTACTCTAATTTAAAGCAGCCTTGATATTATTTAAGTTTGGAAATGACTAGAGGTAAATCAAATTTAGGTCATTTTGCTTCTGAATAAGAACTTGCACTGAGGGATTGAATGCAGTTTAACTAATCCACTTAAAGTCAAGCAGTGACTTAATTTAGATTATTTTTCCTGAGCATGTCTGCCTATGTAAGACCATGCCCTGCTTTCCAACCCGCCCTGCCTTGCTGGGGATATAGCGAGACGGTGGCCAGCAGCATTAAACCCATTTACGCCCGCTGCGTGCTGGGTGAAGCCCCGGCAAGCCCCGCTCTGGGCTTTGCACAGGGGTGGCTGGATGAGCTGCTCCGGATGATTTCAGGGTCCCGTCTGGCTTTTGAAATCTGTTACTTCTTTATTTGCTTTTACAAAATGCAGTGTCCTGATGGATGCTAACGCAATGCACGTGGCAGGCTGCTAAGTATTGCCAGAGTTAATTAGGGCTAATTTGCCACTAAACCAAATGTGCGCAGGTACGGTTTTGTGAGGTAGCCGCCTGCCTTTTCAGCAGCGATTGCTCGCTCGGCAAGCGGTGGAGTGCTCCTTCCGTGTGAGGGGTTTCACTTGGTAGTGCCTAAGGGTGCAATTCTGGCTGATCAATTAGAGCCCGATTCGGCGCACGGCGCCGGTTTCTCCCTGGCCGAGCTGGGGCCGGTGTCATTGCACCTCCAGTGTGGCTCCCCTGCGTGCGTGGGGCCCTGGGGTTTTCCGAGCGATGGCCATTCAGCCCCGCGGCGCTCGCAGGGGGCGTTGCGTGGAGCAGGATTTGAGGCATAACGGCGGGGCTTTGGGGGCGGCTGCTGCCCGCAGCCCGGCAGGGAGCCCAGCGGCCGTACACTGGCTCCTGTCTCCCGGCTGGTCAATGCTGCTGCTGTTCTGCAAGGGGGGTCTGGCCAAGGGCTTCCCAAAAACCCGGGCGGCGTCGGGTGGCGTGTCCGCCTGAGGCTCAGCGCACCAGGGCAGCTGACTGCCAGCGTCCGCCTTGCAGCCCCCAGGCTCCAAACCAAGAACAGGGGAGAGCCGGAGCGAGCGCCTGCGCTGCGGGGAGAGGCTCGGTCTCTGTGCGTGCTGGGACCTCGCCATCCGGGCTGGACGTGCCGGCTGCTTCCTGCCTGTCGCGATAGCGTGTCCAGGACAGCGGCCTTTGCTGGCTGCAAACCAGATGGGGATGATCGGCTCCTCTCGGGAAGCACTGGAGTGCTGCAGGAGGGTGCCCGGGCTGCCCCGTCCCCTGCTGCTGGAAGTGCCGGAGGCCATGCTGCATTTTGAAGGTGTGCTGAGCCATAAAGACACTTTTAAAAATGAAGTAGAACTTTTGTACTTCGTTGGATATGAATTTCTGATAGATCTTTAAAATACTGTTGTATTTTAAGATAAAGCATGTTAAAGTAAACTCGGCTAAATTACAGGCACGGATTTTCAGGCATGAAGGTCCCTTCGTGGCGTCAGAGCACGGAGCAGCGTGCCCGAGCACAGCTCTGCTGTCGGGGTTCCACGGAAGCCAGGCCGCGCCGTCTGTGGAGGTGGCAGACTGCTCCCTGACACTTAACAGCATCACCCTCACCCGTTGACATCTGAAGAATATTTCTGTCCAGAACTTGGTCAAACATTCCAGCTCAATTACGTTGAGGGGGTATTGAGGAGCTGAGACAGCAAGGAGCGCGTTTCTTTCTTTCTGTCTTCCATCACATGTATAAAAATTGGCTGTGGGAAGATACTTACGGGGTCAAAAAAGCTGAATGCCTTGGTGACCATAAACAATGGAACCTGATTCACTAGTAGTGTGTAATAACGACACTACAGCGTTAGGGTGACCGATCTGGTGGGAAGGCAAGGTGTGTTTTGGTGAACTTGTTGCTGCTCTGTGTCCATTTAAGCAAGTTCTGAACTATCTTTTTTGAAGTTGTGAAAGCTGCCTTGTACACATTGGCACAGTTAGTGGGTGAAACTGCCCACTAAGTAATGGGGCGGTTTAAATACAGGTGTGTGGGCTCACTGTTTTCTGTTCTGCACGAAAAGGAAAAGCCGAATTCACCCGTCCGTGGGCTATACCTGCCCTTTCTGGGATTAAAACACCAATCTGCCATCACAAAGCAAGATCAAAAATCAAGGATTCGTATGCAGAATTGCTGCTGGCTGATCTAAATTATCAAAGTCACTTAAATTGGAATCGGCCTACTCTGGGGCACAGGGGAGTGCTTTATACGGACGATGACGGTGGCGCTGGGGCTCGCTCTATCAGCAGATGTCCCGACAGCCCCTTTTGGTTTAGACACAAAAGCCAGCGCCGTGGACTGACTGATGACAGACAGACAGGTTCTTCTGCCCAGGGGTGCCCTGCTCCTGCACTCGCATCCCTTGCTGTCGGCAGCGGGAATTGCAGATCGCTCCCCAGCTGCCCGCTGCAGGGTCACTGCGCTCTCTTCGGTCGGAGTTGCCCGCTTGCCGAAAGGGCGGTGCGAGAGTGCCAGGGCTCCTGTTCACCCCGCTTCCCAAGGGGGGAAATCTGCAGGGACTTCCCGCGCCACGTTCCCCTCTGGGATGTGAACAGGAGCAGCTCTGACAGCCCTCGGGCAGGCTGCGGGCGACAGTGTTCCGACAAGTCCCCGGCCAAGGAGTTCTGGCCTCCGGTTTATTTCCATGGAGGGGATTCCTCTCTTTTTTCCCATTCAGAACAGGTTTGTACCCGCTTTTTGAGGCCATGTGTGCTGTGGACTGGACAGCAATGCCCAGTGCACCCAAACTGTCAGCGAAAACCGCTGAGTCTTCGTGAGATACCCGTGCGGGGGCTATCACTGACACCAGACCACAGCGCCGCGGGAGGGGTCGAGGTTCCCGCATGTTTAAGCCTGCGTTGTTCAGCACAGGATTAATAATTCACCACAGCGAATGAAAGATTTTATTCCAACAAAGCTGGTAGGAGTGTTTGTCAGAGACTGGAATTCGATGTCCTGTTTCATACGTCGTGTGGGAGGCGAATTTCCCCGTGGAAGCGTTTTAGGAGGCTGTGTCGGTTTGCATTACGCTGCCTACTCACTAGATGTCTCCAGGAGCAACGTGCACGCTCCGAGATGCACTGCCCGATAAACCAGAGGGACTGAAATGGAGCGGGCACTGCGTCCGAGGAGGAGTTCATCTGTTTGCGTGCTGTAGCTGCTTATTCTGGGAGCAAAGAGCCAACCTCTGCGGCCCAAGCGATCACCTGCAGCGCACCAGGGACGCACAGCCCTGCTAGCACCCCGAGGGAGCCACGGGCAGGCCTCCAAGCAGCGTTGCCGTGCCCCAGAGCGAGCGGGGTCACAGGCTGACCATGATCATTCGAACAGACTTGTGCTCGGCTGCTGAGAGCTGGTGACAAGTTTTGTCCCGTAACGCATTTCTAGGCAGAGACGTGGGGGCTGCCACCGACGGGAGGTGCCACCCTGCGCTCGGTCTGCTGCCCGCTCAGGTGTCTGTCAGTCACAGCTTAGGGTGCCCGTGAAGCTTCCTACATAAACTTCTTCTCCATCTTCTCCTATATCTGGAATTGGGAAAAAAATTGTAAGCAGTAAACCGTATATCTAATCACAGGGAAGATGAGCACAGCTTCCTTCCAGTAACTTTAATTAAGCTAGTTCAGCTGGGCCAGAAAGTTTAGCTCATTCAGCCAAGCAGCAACATTTCGTCTCTTAATTGGGAATTATCTGATGAAGCTGCAGCACTGTGATCTAATTGCATCAGCTAATGTGGGAAGTGCTGATGAGCCGGTTTCGGATATGGACCCATAGATCAGCCCAGGGATCTTTGCCACATACAGGTCCTTCCAGTGCTAAGGGAGCAAATAGCCCCTAGGGTTTAAAGCCTTTGCACCGCTCCTGCAGACCTCGAGCTCCTCTGCTGCCAGCAGAGCCATCTCCAGCCTTCACTAAATCCAGGCACACTATGGAGATGGTGGAGGGAAGGGAGGAAAGGTGGATGTGTCCACTGTCTGAAGGGAAGTCACAGAGGGGGGTCCGGAGAGCCCCCAGGGTAACGCCGGGTGCTGATTCTGCAGTGCCAAGGCAGCAAGGGCGCTGGGAGGGGCCCCTGGCGGGACTCGCTGGGGGTGCCAAGCTGAGCCACCGATGCTGCTGTGCCTCCGGGCTCGGGGCACGTGCTGGGCAGTCGTTGCTCTTTGCTTTCTCTTACTTCTTGTAGAATAAGAAGAAAACCACCCAGTCAGTGCAGAGGGCGCAGGCTGGGTCTGCATGCAGGGAGCTGCTGTTTCTCACCGCTGCTCGCTGCGGCTGGGGCTCGGTGTGCGGGCTGGAAGGAGGATGGGGAACTGGCTGAGGCGCCGATGCCGTCAGCAGCGCGGAGCCCGGCTGGCGGCTGCTGGAGGAGGCGCTCCTCCAGGCTGCTGCTGTTCCGTGTCTTTATGAAAGACCCGGGTGACGGCCAGAGCGTGCCCTCAGCCCGCTCGAGGACGGTCCCCAGCTGGGAGAGCAACCGAAATGGTGGGAGGCGGCCGGG
>NW_009260398.1:288449-295848 GCF_000687185.1 Egretta garzetta | reverse complement strand
TGCGTAGTTCTCTGGGCGGCGCTTGGGCCCCCCCTGCCACGGTGACGGTATTGCCTGAGCAGCTCGAGGCCGAGGAGAGAGCTTCTGTCGTAAAGAGCTTACCAAGTCCTCGTGGTCAACAAGGAGGCAGCAGGGGAGGCCAGGGAAGGCAGCAAACGGAAGGTGCTTTCACACAGGCCAAGGGAAAAAGTTCACACAAGAAACCTCTGCGAGCCGTTGTCTGCAAGAGCAGCTCTTGAGGGGATGGGGACACAAGAGGAAGATGAGGCAGATCCTGGTGTCCTGCCAGCGTCTCTGGCCCATGATGCTTTTGGGAGGGCAGCACCCCTCACTGGCAGGCCACCACGGGGGTCAGCAGGGGAGGTGCAGGTGGATCGGTGCTGATCTGAGCTTCGTATTAGGGTTCTTGATATTTTCTTTCCCCTAGGACTTCTACAGGCTGTAAACTGTGAACTCTGGATATACTGTTAGGATTAATCCTGAACACTGCTACTCTCAATATTTACACAGTTACCCAGCCTTCTTTTGCTTTTCAGAATTTTTTTTGGCCTCAGAAACAGCTTCCTGTGGCAAAGGATCCTCCGGGCAATTTCACTGTGTGTAATGGGGTTTCATTTGCATTTGTTTTGCATTTTCTGCCCTTTAATTTTGTTCAATGTTGCTGTTTTCTAGTGCTATGGGGCAGGTGGAATAAGCAGCTCTCGATGTGCTTTTCTGTAGCCCGGTTGTTACTCTCCAGGCTCTCACCAAGGCATGATGCAAGCAGACGTACCACCAGCCCCTTCTGCGGCTGCGCGTGCGTGCGGAAACAGAGCGGAGCGCGAGAGGACATCTGATAGAGATGCAGAATTGCTCTGTTTGTAAACCAGATCGCTGATTTGAGAGCGAAGAAGCTGGCTGCTGAAAGAGAAAAGGAAAGCAGAGTCATCCCGAGGCGTTCAGCAACGAGCTCTGCAAGGCATAACCTCAAACCACAGGAAGCCCTGATATCCCATGAAGTAACAAATATTTTTCTATTAATACCAGCGTTTTTATTGCCTCTTTCATCCCGAAAGAACCCCAGTTGGCTTTTATGCTTTGCAGACTCAGTTCAGTAATTACCTCTTGTTGCCACTGGAATACAAGATATTCCCAAAGATACGCCGATAGCAGCGGCTGAAGCGCAGGGGCGAGCCTCTGCGGCGGCCCTGGGAAGGCAGAGCGCCATGCCTGCCGGGAGGCAGAGCGGGATCTCAGCTGGGCAGGACGGGGAGAAGCTGGCGGCAGCGACAGATCGCCAGCAGCCGCTGCTGGCAGGGCAGTGCCAGAGCCGTGGCTCGGCGCGGGGAGCGGAGAGGCTGCTCTCCGCCGGGGTGGGAATGCCCGTGGCGCTCCTTGCAGGCTTCCCCGCTGGATGCCGGCCGGGCAAGCGCTGCCTCCCGTGCAGCCGGCCGCCTGCTTGGCTCTGCCGCCCTGGCGCAGGGGAAGGCAGTCCCGGCACCGGGCGAGCTTGGGCTGTGCCGTCACCACACACCGGTCACGGAGCCACGGCATGGAAGTGTGGCGTGCCCCAGCCTGGGAAGGGCTCGGGGGGCTCTGATATAGGGGGGCTTTCCTGCTCCGTCCCGCCTGTCCAGCTCCCACCCTGGCTGGCCTGGGTAAGGGAAACAAGCACCTACAGAGAGGGGCGGAGGCTGGAGAAGGAAATATCTCCAAACCTCAAAAAGGGACAGCTATATGTACACACACACAAATACAGTATATATTATTTCTTTCATCTGTTTGTTCATCTATGTATTTAATCGTGAAGCTTCAGAGGACATGGAAAGCTTTAGGATAATTCGTCTGAGAGAGAGTACCGAGAGAAATGGGGTAAGCAAGCCAGATGATACCGCCCTCCTCTAACAACCACCGAAAGAAAAACCCCTCTGAGAGGAGGTGAGCCAGAAATCGGCTCTGTCACAGCCTTGTTTATTTTCCCAAACAGCTGAAAGACCGCGAGCTCATCCCCTCTGCCCCCCGGTGCAACAGGCCCCCCCCGCCACCGACGGCGGGGAGAAACAGCGCAGGTGCTGTGGACGCCTGCGTGGGCATGTTCCGGGAGCGGGCCTGGCGCCCTGTTCTTACACCGCTGTTTGAAGTTGTTCTCTTCGCTTTGCCCGTAGCCCCTTCCCTCTGTTCAGTGGCCCAAAAAACCCAGAAGAGACAAATGTCCTTGTCCTCGGCGTGCGGCCTCCGCCCTGGGCTGCGCAAAGACGGCTCTGCGGCACCCCGACGCCAACCCTCCTGCCTGCGGCCGGCAGGGCTCGGGGGCTCCCGGGCTGCTGTGGACCCCGTGCCAAGCTCCCTGGGCACAGCAGAGGGCTTCATCCTGCGAGTGCTCGCGTTGGTCTCCCGCCAGCCGTCGCCCGCTCAGCTGCCCCCTGCGCGGTGCCGGCGCGGTGTCGGCAAAGTCCTTCTCCGGCCGAGGAGAGCTGATGGCTCTGCCGGAGGTGTCGCCTCTATCTGCTCGGGGAGTGCGGGAGAGCAGTTTTGTCAGCCCTGTGATGGAGATGGGCCTCCCTCGTGCCGCAGGAAGGCTTTGGGTCATGCTGGTGCCTCCCTAAAGCCCTGAATTCCCCCAAAGCATGTAAGTGCAAACACTTTTGCTCGGGCTTTTCAGAGAGGGGAGAACTGCCAGTCTTCCTAAGGGAGACACCCAGCTTCATCCAAGGGCATGACCTTAAGCTGTTTTAGCTAAGCAGATGCAAACTTATTTAAATGCTCTTAAATCAAGTGGGAACAGGCGTAGCCTAAACTGCTGTAAACTGTTTTTACGTGGAAATCAAATCAGCTGGGCAGCCTTTTGAACCACTTTGAACTTGGAGCACGAGGGCATGACTGAGTCTGCCGTCGCTTGGCATGGCACTGCCCATTAGCTGGCCAAAGACATCACGCCCTCGGCATAGCTGGCCACAGGCTAGCAGCGGCGTCCCGGCAGCTCGGCGACAGAGGCGCGTGCCCGCGCTCCCTCACCCCCCGCAGCGCAAGGTTGGCCGGGGCTACCGAAACCAGCATGGCCAGCAAATGGCATGAAGGTGGCTAACTTTGCATGGGAGCGGAGGAGGATCGCTTACACAGGCTTTCTGCTCACCGAGGGAAGCCATGCGGGGAGGAGGGAGCCACCACCGGTGGTAATCAGCAGTGTATTTAATTTAATTGCATCCTCTTTGCGGTTTGCAGAGAGGAGACGTGTCTCAGGCTTGCGGGTTATACAGCTGGTTTAAGCCAGCGCCTCTTACTGCACAGGAGCCCCCCCCCCCCCCCCCCCCCCCCCCCGCCGATAAGCTGCCGAGAGCGTACATACAACCAGCCAACGCCGAGATGAAGGGGTGAAACTTTCTGCATAGGCAGAGACTTGGGGGGTGGCACGGGAACTGTGCAGAAATGGGGCCCTAAACCAAAACCCAGAGCAAGGAAACCTCCTCTTGCTTCTTCCTGGCCCGCCTAGGCTGCCTTGGCGGGGTCTTCAACAGCAGTTTTGTGTGCATGAAATGCAACAGCAGTAAGGCTCGGTGAGTCTGCCGTGTGGATGCCCCGAGCTGGTCTCTGCCCGGCCCCGCTCTGGCGGCGTGCCTGGCCCCGCAAGCGGGCGGGGCAGGCTCGCTCGATCCTCTGCGCTGACATGGGATGCTGCCCTCCGGTCGGACATGGCTATACCTGGCGGCCTGGATTCTGGCTGGCTAATGTCTACCTAAAGATGCTGCTCTGCATTAATCCTAAATATTTCACTCCAGAGTCGAAAGCTCCTTGTGAGCATAATCTGCCAGTCCAAACAGAAGAAAATCTCTGTTTGGTCTGAAGAGCAGAACTTGGCATGGTTTGCAGGGGAAAACGCCAAGTACGCGAGGCCGTTTGCTCTCCTTGACACAGTCACGACTGTTCCTTAGCTCTGCTACGGCACATCTGGCTGTCATCTCTGCACATCTGTGTCCTGTGATTTACACGGTTTTCTCCCGACGCTTTATGTGGTTTTACGCTGTGATGAGGCCCTGGAAAGAACAAAAGCGCATCTTGCTGCCCCTCAGCGCGCTCGCTGGGAATCTTCCTAGGCCCTAGCAAAGCTGAGGGGACCGGGACCTCCTCTGGAGCCTGCAGTAAAGCATTCCCATCGCCCTCCTAGGAGAGCGGTCCGCACGGCCGCAAGCAGGGATGCGAGCAGTGACTTGTGGGGAATCCACAGGCACCACTAAAGCACTGCAGGAGGCACCTGGGAAAGGAAGGCTTCCCTCAGCACCTCTGCTCCTGTTCAGCCCCAAGGGGAGGTTTAATGCACGTTGGACACCGTTACACAGATTCAGACTTGTAAGTCGGTCCCATTCAGTTTGTCTGTACTGAGACTGAGTCCTGCCCGATAGGTCCCACAGGAGTTTCAGCCAGGCAGCCCTTCAGCTGTTATTTCGGGAAGGATCCCACCACCCACAGGTAGCCAGGCTGGAACCTGTGAGCAACTGCTGAAAGCAGCAGCAGTTTCCCGTCCTACAGAGACTGCGGCTGTAAAAGAGGAGATGTCTGTGCGTCTGCTGTCTTCCTCCCTCAGCCGGCTGGTGCTGAAGCCAGCTAAAGAGGGTTTCCTTGCTTGGATTGCAGAAGGAACTCCAGCAAACGTCCCGTGGCCCTGCTACCTGCAAGCCAGCCCCAACAGTCACGATGCCTCTGATACGCGTCATTGCCGACTGGCGTTCAAAAGGCGCTGAGGTCATCGGGTTCTGCTTTATTTTTTGTGAAGAGGCGGAATCAGGTGGTACACAGCTATGCTCCGATGGCCTAAATGTGACACACCGCGAAGTTCCCACACTGTTCAAACATTGGGTGATGGAGAAATGCTCCCTGAAGGGCACTGAAATGGTCAGAACAACACGAGTGAGAGGAAGAAAGCGGAAGGGGTGATGTAAAGCAAGCCGTATGTCCAGCAGCACCTCACCCTCGTCTTCCTCCAGCAGTTCCTTTTTGTTCCGTGCAGAAGGCTCCCACAGAAGACAAATATAACAGCTTTTTTCTCAGGGCGGTACCATCCATGGCAGTTCCCTTCCTGCCGTTCCCTTCTGCAGACAGATCAGCTCAGAGCCTGCTCCACCCACAGACGGGTTTATCAGTGGGAAAGAAGGGGGAATTCTCCTGTCTTACGCTCCCCAGCAATGGAACCGTTTCACAAGCTGGTACTTACTATGCTAGGAAGGAGCCTGCTAAATTACTTTGTGATTCCACGTGGCAAATTTGTTCTTAAGCTACACAGGCTTCCCAGACATTCCCAGCATTAACGCTCAACGTGGCGAGCTCACACCTCGGTGTTTACGAGCAGCTCTGCGGTGGGATGGAGAGGAGGCTCTCGATGGAGGGGTGAATGAGGGTTTTGCAGTGACTCTCACGGCCGTGTTTTTGAGCAGTTGTGGCTTCAGAAGGACATTCAGACCTGGCAGGAACACCTTGGGAGCACTGCCACAGCGCTCCGTCGTGCAGCGGTGGGGACACTCCCCCCCAAAGCCCTCTCCCCCAATGCTGGTTGGTGCTTTCCCAGGGTGTTGGTCACGAGCACGCAGTGAGACAGGCACGGGCGCTCGCAGGCTCTGGTGACTTACTGCGGCGTTTGACAGCGCTACAGGTTTCGGGGTGTTTACCATGGGATAAAACCTGCCCTGCCAGGGGGAAGGGAGTGTATCCTACCTGGAAAAAACCCAACCCAACCCAACACACTTCTTCCATAGTTACATCCCAGGACAGTTGCTAACTTACTCTGTTTACTGTCTGGATGGCAACTGGCTCTGCCTACCTGGGGCTGACAGGGACACCAGCGTTTCTGGAGTTGTGCGTAGGAGCACGGTCGATAAATCTTTACGAGCAGTGTGGAAAACCGACATCCTGATTAAGTCCAGAATTGCAAGAAACCCTTGGAGGAGAGGTTGGGAGCTGAGCGCGTAATGAGCTGCCGACCCCCGAATGAGACCCTCTCATGAGAATGGTTAGTAACGCACCGAAACTATCGGGAGCGACGTTTTCGTTTATTTCTGTGCCTGTGTGGAGCTCGCCTTAGCAACTCTCGGGTAATATTTAGGGTATTTAGATGTATTCCTTCTACCTTCTTGTTCGTCAGTTCTGAAGGTGGCTCTCTGGTCAAAGTGTTTTGCTGCCGCGGGTAGGGCGGCACGCAGGCGTGTGTTGAAATGAGGATGCTGGGCGGTGTTGCTGTCCCAAGGCTCGGGCGTGCCTGCCAAGAGCCCCACGCCCCCTCAGCGAGGGCTTCGGTCACGCGTGGTGTGGAGGAGCCTCCCCACGGCGAGGGCCAGCCCCGGGGCGGTGCAGAGGGAGCAGAGCTCCGCTACGCCTGTTGCGAGCACCGCTGTCGGTCGTGGGGCTGCTGAGCTGGGGCGGGCGAGGACCAGAGAGCTCTCCATGCTGCTGTCCGCAGCTTGGGGTTTTGTCAGAAGTGTTTTAACTCGAAATGATGAAACGTCTGAAATACTTTTGGAGATTTTCTGTTCTGTCATTGCAGCAATCTTCGTTGATTTAATTCAGTGTGTTCGCACTGAAGACGGCACTGCCCGTGCTCTCACGCTCTCTCCTCTTGTTGATCTGAGCCAGTGCCTCTCTCTGTCGCCAGCTCGCTTGCGAATGCTGCTGTCGGGACGTTAGCTCCGGCGGGCAGGCAGGCCCGGGAGAGGTCCCCAACGGTGGCTCTGCTTTCAGGGACTTGGGGTTCAAACCAAGTTCTACGTCCTCGGTTAGATAGGTCACGTAACTCCAGCGCCCTTCCTGAAGAGCGGGGATAACGGAGTTTCTTCACAACTGCAGGCCCTGCAGAGGCAGCTGGTTCCTCAGGCGTGCACAATGCTCTGCTTTCCGTGCAGCCAGGAGGTGTTTGCGTTAATGCTGCGATAATAATTATGATTTTAAACAGCGGAGGAGGGATGAAAGGTTCAGGTCACCTCGGGTTTTTAAGCCCGGGAGCCCGAGCGGTGGACAGACGAAGCGGCTGTGCACGGGTCCTGCGGCGCCTGCGGGAGGTCTGCCCCCGCCTGCTCTTGCTCAGGACCAGTTTGAGGCGCAGGTGGAGTGGGCGGTTGCTCATCCAGCAAAAAGTTCAGAGCAGAGTGTGGGCAAAGGGGAGGAAAAAACCCCCCCAAACCCAAACCACAGTGAGAACGCTCCAGAGTGTGAGTGTACAAAATGCAAAGGAGTTGCAGCAAGGGCTGCCTCCTGTTCAGACTGGGGAATCACCGGCGGGAGGGGAGGGGGTGCCGGGTTGCTTTGGGGTTTTGGGGGGGTTTAAACCCTGTAGCAGCGGGCGAGGGGTTCAGCCCAGAAGATGATGCTGGAAGTCTCCGCTCACCCCCAGAGAAGCCGGCAAAGGCCAGGCCCGCGGCAGGGGCTGGGGCAGGGGCTG
>NW_009260398.1:284500-287146 GCF_000687185.1 Egretta garzetta | reverse complement strand
GGTGCCTGCGGGGCGGGGGCAGCCGCGCTCCCGCGGCGATCGGGGGGAGCCGGACGTGCCCCCATTCGGAGGGGAAACGGATTTTGGAAGAGCGACGCTCGATCTTGGGTGTTGAGTGGCTGTCTCCTGCCTCATTTTGCAACCAGCTGTGCAAGGAGGGTGATGGCAAGCCATTTATATTTTGCGTTGCAAATATGTGAGTGTAAGCAGAATTTACGCAAGGCTTATTTTCCTTTAAGTGAAGAAGAGCGTACCCCTCCGTGACTTGAATTTGCTTTTTAAATAAACAGACGTGTCTTAAGGGTTTCGCGGTGTCCAGCATGGTGTAAGGAATGCTCTGGCGTTTAGGAAAGAGCACAAACACCAGCTAAGACTTGAATGCAGTTTTTCTTATGGAGTGTGACAACTCTTGGATGGTTTTTTTAAGATTTGGGACTTTAATGCCCTTAAATTAATCAAATTTTCTCTTTTTTTATACGTGTTCTAAAAGTTACGCTTGCTTTTCATGAACATGGTGATTGCTTCTGAGAAGTAAGGCCAGGAAAGACAGCCGTGAGCATCGTTGTAAGTAAACAGGGGCGTATGCGTGTGCTTAAGTATATTTAAGTCTGCCCACATAGTATATGCGGATGTGCGAGAATAATACCGGTCCTTCTTTTGCATAAACTCAAAAGACTGCCGGTGAGAAGGTGCTTCCTCTGGTGTGCTCTGCCTCTCGTGCCGCTGGGGCCAGACCTGTGCTCTCGTCCTACTTTCTGTCGGTGGGAAGCGGAGCCACCTCCAGCCTGTTCTCCGGTGGAGCAGACCGGCTGCTTGCCGCTTGCCTTTGCCACGCAGTAAGTTGTAGATTATGTGGCAAAGGCAAATTTCAGACCTATTTTAAACGGGATGCAGAGCGCACTCCTCTCTGGAGGGTAGTGTGGATTCCCATCCTCTGTTTTGCTCTCCTGGAAGAGGGTTTTCCTGCCGATGCGGAAGGGAGCTCCGTCCGCTGAGTAAAGGCAGCACAGGCTGTAGAGGTCTGTGCTGCCGGTGAATTTGTCTGTGCTTTGCTCGAATTGCCCAAAGGGTTCCCCAGCCGGCACTGCTAACTTCTGCCTCGCCGTTCTGCTTCAGTTTGGGAGAGTATCTCGTGTTGCAGTCAGAGCTAGCTTAAAATTAATCTGAGAGTTGAGAAATAGCATTTGGCGCAATAGACACGGCACCCCGTGGGTCTACCGCCATGCAACGCCAGGAGCGACAGTGGGAAGAGTCGTTCCACAGGTGGAAATCTTCCACAGCGGCCACTGCGTCCGCCACCTCGTCGTGGGACCTGAGTGACCGGGCTCTCTTGGGCACCCTGCTGACAGCCCACAGCCTTACGCGCTCTGAAGTTTGTGTCGTGATTAGATAGGAGGTGGAAAGATGTGTTTCGATTTAGTGATTTAAACACTTTTCCCATGTAAAAATGTGTGGTTTAAGGTCAAGTGCAAATGTTTGAGTAGACTGCGGTGCTTTTCTATCGAATGGCATCTCCCTTCCTGCTCCCCTGGCCAGAGGCAGCAGCCTTACCCTGCCCTCCAGGGTCGTTTTCCCCAGCAAGGGGCTGTGGTATTCGCAGTATACGAAGTGTATGTGGCTGACAGACAGCTCCCTTGCATCTTTGATGCCAGAGAGACTGACGGTGGCGTAAAGCTGGGCATAGGGTTCGTTGGGGTGCAGCGGAGATGCTGGAGTGGTTGCTACGCGTGTAGAGCCTTTCCATCGAGGTGTGATCCAGTCCAGCAACCCTAGGCTGGAATCACCTTTTTAGATTATATGTTCTCGCTTTTAATGCTGCTCTTTCTCTTGGTCGGTCCCCTTCCCCTCAGCCACCGGCTCTGCCACGGTCTGGATCCGGAGGAGCACAGCTTTTCGAGCCATGGGCGACCTCTGTTTGCAGCGGGGTGCGAGGTGGCAGAGCCTCGGTCAGCAAGTGTATGTGCTTGCATCTGCCCAAAAGAAATAGGGGAGAGCTCTTCCTGGAGAAGCAGGTAACCACAGTGCTTGAAGTGATAAACTGCCTGCAGCAGGCGACTCTGAGGATGGAGCACAAGATCTGGGTTTCTGTTCTGGTGGCTCCCACTGCTTTCCTGGGTGAATTACTTTCTCCCTGTCTCGCTTGGCTGGCTCTCTAAAATAAGGCCTGCTTTCCAAGTCGCTGTGAGATCCCCTGATGCTAAATCCTGTGTAATAACAAAGTGTTAATAATGTTTATGTGAAGGGCATTCTGAAGATCTCTGTGTTCTACAAGGCTCAGGCTTTCAAAGAGAGATGCAGTGCGAATTAGGAGGAAACTCAGGTCTGTCCGGGCGGTGACGGTGCAGCTGGGGCGCCTCTTGCTCCCTTCCAGGCAGCCTCCGGCTGTGGTTCTGCTCTGACATCGAGGAGGTCTCACTGGTAAATACGAGGTGTAACCGAGGTCAAACGCGGCCCTGCAGACCCGGAATACAGCTGCCAACCGCTGGACTGCCACGTGCTTCTTGGTCTGCTGAAGGGGACTGGAGGTGAAGGGAAGTTACAGAAACATCTCATTGACTTGGACAGCGTGAGTCACTTCCAGAACCCTACCTGACTCTGCCCTCCGTGTACAAAGAGCCAAACAAAGCAGGAGGTCGTCTTCCCTGC
>NW_009260398.1:283302-284192 GCF_000687185.1 Egretta garzetta | reverse complement strand
CTGGGTCCTTCCCCCCGTCAGTCTGACTCAAATTCTCTGGTAAAGAGAGGGAGGGGTGCGGAAGAGAGACTCCTTCATTACATGAGACCGTCTTTCGAACTGTGATGATTCAGGTTTTTGAAGGGAGGCCTCTGAGTCAGGCCTTCACCAGCTCGCTGCCGGGGACAGCAGAAATAGCAGGGGCATCAGTCAGTGGGATTTTTCTTTTCTTCTTTCTGTGTGCCTGTTTTTGGCAGGATGGCAAGGAAAAGCCGGGGCTGATTCTGCAGCCCTTACTCATGGGGACGGGCACATCCAAGCAAACGGAGTTGCCTGCGTGATTCAAGCGTGGAAGATTCAGGTTGCTTTTAAGTCTTGTTTTAACTTGACGGGAGTGAAGCGTTCAGAACGGCGGAGCAGGGCCTGCCAGGTGCGTTTTGAACTAGCTCTGAGGCTCGCTCCAGATCCGAAGCTCAGGCTGTTTTTACAGGACTGGTGGTTGCCCGGTTCTCCTTGTGGGCTGCGGGGGGTTGAGAGCATCCACGTCACGCTATCACGCTTACAGAAAGCCTCCCGGCAGTTCTGGGTGGCGTGGTGGGAGATGGGGAGTGAAGATGCCAGCGCGTCCACCTTCCGCCCCTGCGCTAGTTGGAGGAGCTCACGAGACTGGAATGAGCCGTGTGGGTTCTTTCCTCTGACCACTTTGTCACGGGCCCTGCCTCGCTGGGCTTTTCCTTACAGATCTCCTTACTGCCAAAACAGCGAAGAACCTCCTTGGTGTGACGGATCCTGGTCCTCTAGCTGGGAATTAAGCGAAAACTCCCTGATTTCGTTTGAATGTTTTGGTTTGCACAAACCAAGAAACCCAAATCGAACTTTAGAGGTCACGCAATGAAAGCACGAAAGCAGTT
>NW_009260398.1:281843-282256 GCF_000687185.1 Egretta garzetta | reverse complement strand
AAAGACGGGGTCGCTGTCCCCCCCCCCCCCCCCCCCCTTCTTTCTGGGTCCTTCCCCCCGTCAGTCTGACTCAAATTCTCTGGTAAAGAGAGGGAGGGGTGCGGAAGAGAGACTCCTTCATTACATGAGACCGTCTTTCGAACTGTGATGATTCAGGTTTTTGAAGGGAGGCCTCTGAGTCAGGCCTTCACCAGCTCGCTGCCGGGGACAGCAGAAATAGCAGGGGCATCAGTCAGTGGGATTTTTCTTTTCTTCTTTCTGTGTGCCTGTTTTTGGCAGGATGGCAAGGAAAAGCCGGGGCTGATTCTGCAGCCCTTACTCATGGGGACGGGCACATCCAAGCAAACGGAGTTGCCTGCGTGATTCAAGCGTGGAAGATTCAGGTTGCTTTTAAGTCTTGTTTTAACTTGAAG
>NW_009260398.1:275695-281790 GCF_000687185.1 Egretta garzetta | reverse complement strand
CCGCCCGGCAGTGCTGGGTGGCGTGGTGGGAGATGGGGAGTGAAGATGCCAGCGCGTCCACCTTCCGCCCCTGCGCTAGTTGGAGGAGCTCACGAGACTGGAATGAGCCGTGTGGGTTCTTTCCTCTGACCACTTTGTCACGGGCCCTGCCTCACTGGGCTTTTCCTTACAGATCTCCTTACTGCCAAAACAGCGCCGAAGAACCTTGGTGTGACGGATCCTGGTCCTCTAGCTGGGAATTAAGCGAAAACTCCCTGATTTCGTTTGAATGTTTTGGTTTGCACAAACCAAGAAACCCAAATCGAACTTTAGAGGTCACGCAATGAAAGCACGAAAGCAGTTTTTTCCTCACCTCTTCAGTGAAGCGTAATCCTAGCTTCAGCGAGAGTAATCCTAGCCCAGATGTAATGCTGTAATCGCTGGACCCCTGGATATGGGAATTTACCCTCATAAACTAGGGAGAGGCATCAGGCCAGAGCGTGGTATGCGACCTCTTTGGCAGGGAGCTTGTTTGGCCTTGCAGGAAATGACTTGTTCATTTATTTAGTGCTTGTTCAAGGTCCTGCACCAACAGCTGACAGAGAGTGAGGTCTTCTGTTGAGCGGCGTACGGCCCAGGGAGCGGCAGGGACGAGGCCTGCGGCCGTGCTTGGGCCGCGCACAGGGAGCATGCTCAAAGATGTGCTTAACTTTCGGCGTCTGCTTGCGGTGTTGGCAGAGCAGGGCACGTGCACCTGGCTGTGCGTCTGGGCTTGCTGCAGGCTCTCCGAGAAGGGCTGCCTTACCAGCGCCCGCCTCTCCGTACCTGCCCGTGTCTGGAGTCCCATCAGTTAGAACGCTGCGGAGGTGCCGGGCTGCGTGCCAGGCTGGTCACCTTGCCAAAGTTGGGTGCCTGAGGTAAACTCCAGCACGCCACCTAAAACCAGAGGCTCTTGGTCCTCAGGACATGGATGCGGGATGCCCGGGGGTTCCAGCTCTGGCAGGGCATGAGGGCAGAAGGTTCCTGGCCTCCCCAGCTGTCCCTAGACAGCGAAGGCAGGGCTGTGGGACGGTGAATGGCAGAACAACTCGAGTCGTTATTTCTGTCGTGCCTGCGGGGGGACGGCAGGCTCGTGGCTCCTTGCCTGCCCGTGCTGGTCTGACTGTGACCGCGGCGTCCTGCCCTGTCTGCTGCTCGTGGCTGCTCCCGCCCTCGTTGCCTCCTTTTGCATGGGCTCTGGTGTTTTGGTGGCTCCTTTTCGGCAGCCTAGCCCAGCATAAATAAAGGAAGCTTTCTGCCTAATTAGCACACTAGAATGACTTGGTGAGGGGTCTTAACAAGGCATGGCTGAACAGAGAGCTCTTGGGTGGTGGCCATGGTCAGAATGGCAGAGCTTAGGGTAAGGTGGGCACAGTTTGTTGGTTTTGTCTAAGCCCTTTCTTTAGTAGCTCCCTCCTGCTGCTAATCTTATGTGGTCCTTAACGCTGAGAAAGCTGGCTGGTCGTGCTGTCCGTTCTTGGTCAAAGATACTCAAAGGAAAGGCTCTGTTGGACCTGTCGCATATTCCTATGGCAGGTGCTCGTGTCTGTAGCTCCCTGGGAGTGAGACTATGGAAAACAACAAAAAAAAAGTCTGCCCGGGAGTGGGAGAGGGTCATTCAGGAGATCAGCAGCCAGCCCTGCAAACTGGAAAACTGCCCTCACCCCTGGAGCTGACCCTGCTTCTAAGCGTTAGTCCGCCCCGCGGCATCTTTCTCTGTTTTGTCTCTGTCCTTCTCTCTTCACACCAATGGCAGATCTATGGTAGCTAGAAAAAAAATTTTTTTTTTTTTTAGTCTGGTTTCTGCACCTTTGGAGGCGTTTAAGTTACCCTTTCTGGCTTTCCTATCTACAAGGAAGCGTAGAAAATTGACTGTTCATGGAGCCTTCCCTAGGATAAGAGTCGAAGAAGAGAGCCAGGTCTTGTGAAACCTGGCACTGAAAACCTTGGAGTTCAGTTTTTTCACATGAAAACCACCAGGGGTTGATGGAACACAGAGCCCAAGGGATGCACCTCCTTACTGCCACTACTTAGAAGCCAGTGCAACTTCTGCAGAAACGCAGGTTTCTTCTGCAGGCACAGCCATCGGCTGCCGTGGGAGCTGCATCTTGCTGTCACCGGGCTGTGCTTTGCTTTGCACACCACCTTTTATAGCCGGCAGCCAGGCAGTTGAGTTGCACTGGTGCATTTTTGGGGAAAAAAAGAAAAAAAAAAAGGTGCCTGCTTTTTCCAGCCTTGTCTTCCATGACCTTCTCCAGACCAGTCTTTAAGCACGGGACTTCAGAAAGCACTGGGGGTTTGCAAAAGCCTTGTTCTGCTCTAGGTTTTGTCTTTAATACCACCATGAGTCAACTCAGACCAATGCCAAGAGCCTTTGGTAACCTTGTGCTAATTTTTTTCCGCTGCTGTGGCTTTATGGGAAGAAGCAGTGGGCATGCCCAGGTGTGGGTAGGATGTTTGTAGTCCTGCCACTCTAATCGTCGTGTCCTGTAGACACGCTCTCAGAAGAGGAAGGTTGCACCGGGAGTGAATCGGTGTGGCTGGTCTGCATTGCTCACAGCATCAAAGGGAAAATGAGAGCGGTAAACGTGCGTAATTTGCAGATCAGGAATGGATTCCTGGCTGACCCGAAAGGGAGGAGGGTGTTTTACCTCTGCCTCTCCGTGGAGTCGTTGCTGGACTGCCAGACTCTCCTCCAGCTCTGAATTGCCTGTCCTTGCATTATTTACTGCCAAGGGCATCCTGATTCAGGATTCTGCAGTTAGCTACTTGAAACCCCTGAGGGGCAGTTCCATCTCCCTTTATCTTGTCTCCCAGCAAGGTTTACGTTATCGTTTCTTGCATCATCTTCCACAGAAGGTCAAGTCTCCACAGCAGTCGGAAAGGTGCCTGTTCAGACAAGACTGATCTGATTTTGTCAGCTTGGAAATTGATAGCAATGGAGCTGCCTCAATACGGGGATGGCCATGGGATGAGCCCCCTGTACCTGGGGATTTTGGAGGGTGTTGAAGCCCCCTTCACTTTGGCAATAGAGCCAACTACATCAAAGGAGCATCTGTGCCTCCGTAAGATGTTAAATGTGTGCGATCAATGTGTTTGTACGATAGCATGGCTGGATTTCGGCTTAACACTGAGAATTAAAAACCAAGTGGATACCATCTCTAGATGCTAAGGTTTTTCTTCAGGAGCAGGCTGAGAAAACTCTGGAAATGAGGGGATTTCTCTGTGTGTTTGATTGTTGGGGTTAAGGAAGGACAAGGAGGGAAAGGGAGCGGGACGAGATGTTGCATCCAGCAACAAGGGCTGATGAATAGAAGCCCACAGTAACTGGAGACAGCCCCAGGCTGGATTCAAAGCTGAAGCTTGACGTGGATGTAAGATGTTAGTTTTTCGGTGGTATCCCTGAGACTAGGAGCACTGCACAAGGGCTCTGGGGAGAAGTCCTGGGTCTTGTTCTTCTGAAAAAAGGGAGGCATTGAAGAGGAGTCCAGATGTGGTATCCAGGGAGAAAGCCGTGCGGGACAGTACTTGCTGGGACTTTATTCGCCTTTTATGGACTTTTCTGGCTAACAGGGACTGCTGAAGAGGTGGGATTGAATGTCATCTGCCTGTAAGCCTTGCCTGTGGGAAGCAGATGGTCCCCAAGTCCTGTCTGGGACCAGGAAGCTGCCCGGGGGCCCAGAGGAGAGGGAAGCGGGAGCGTGCCTCTTGCCGTACCTCCGCTCAGCTCCACAGGCTGCCTTTGGCAGGGCAGGACGTGGGCGCCGTGTCGGTGGATGCGAGCGTGTGCCTGGAGAAGGGGATATACCTTTCGTAACGGAAAAGCGCCCTTGTGCACAAGGGAGGGTCAGAACTGCTTCGGAGGCACAGATTTTGTTGTTTTGAAACATTCCTTTGCCGAGCTGTGAGCCCAGCAGCTGCGCTAAGAGGCTGGGATTCGCAGGCTGGTCTGACCTTTCTATACCTCCAGTAGTGTGTGCGGTACTTTGGCCACCAGCCATGTTTGTGTGTCCATAGGCAGTTGGGCCATGGGCCAGGGGGCCAGGGCTTGACTTGCAGCGTGTGAAGTAATGCGGTCGGCTTCTCGTGGGCCTGTGTGCGTACAAGGTTAACCAGATCCTCCCTCGCCCATGGCCTTTTTGCAGGGGATGAGGCAAGTCGGCCAGTCCTTGAGTTATAAAGTAGGGAAGCTGAGATAGAGAGGCGTTCGCAGGACTCCCTAGCATGGGAATGACAGAGCCCCAGACGGAGTGCGGACCTACAGGTGGATTTGTGCGTCAGTCCGCAGGGTACTGACATGTCCTTACAGATCGGCCCCGGGAAGCCGCCCGTGGTGGCTGGGGGATGAAAAGCGTGCAGCCAGGGCGTTCTCTGTAAGCGCGGGATATCTCATCTCTTGCGGTGGTGGGAGAGGAGAAAGACGTGTTTGGGTGGTGCTGAGCATGCTCTTCTAGAGAAGATTGGTATTGCAAGGCTGGTCCTCAGTGCTGGCTCCCACGGCAGGCATCACCTATCAAATGAGAGCCGCAAACAAATGTTAATAGCTCAATTAGGAAAGAGCCTGCTAAAGTCCAGGAAAAGAATCTTTTTGATATGCAAGCCAAAGACACGCTAACCAAACTACAAACAACTGAAGGCTCTGTAGTTAAAATAATTCCCATTCAGAGATAGACTCGGCTGGTTTTTTTCCCTAAGATGGCCAGAACATCCTGTAACATAAAGCAGGAGGAGAGCGGAGCCTTACATGGCCATTCCTGTCTCCTCTGAGAGGATCTGCCCTCCAGTTCGCAGCACACCTCTTCGTGATAGCCCATTTGTATTTGGTTGCCAGCTCACAGGGAGGATGGGACAGAGAGAAACTCTTCTAAATGAACATCGTGTGTGCTGAGACAGTGCAGTGGCTCATCTTAGGGGAAACCAGAACGTACACCGCGTCAATTGATGTTACACACAATGATGTGCATTGGAAGGCTCAGAGCACTTGATTTCTGTTGTTAAAAATGAGTAGGTTGTATGATGTGTGACTCCACGGGGTGGTGGCAAGTAGAAAAGAGTTGTTAGATGCCTTGTTTTCATGCTCAGTACGTGGCCACGCAGTATGGGAGCTGGTGAGGGTTCTGGCCGTGATCCTACTGGACATAGACATTCGGCTCCCTTCTCCGCAGAAGGGTGCGGTGGCGATGCTGCAGGGCTCGGGGCAGAGGGTGCTGCAGAGCCCTGCGGACAACAGCCTTACCAAACTGCATGGCGAGACGAGATCTCGGTGATGGGGTGGCATGAAGTCCTCCCAAGGATGCAGGCTGCTGGACGGTGGGTGGACTGGTCCCTGGGCATAACCAACGTATGGTACTATGGTTAAGATCTTTTGGCTGAGCACCGGCTTTGCGTCTCGGGTCCAGGTGAGCAGAGACCATCCTGCCACAATATTGAGTGTCCTGGCTGGTGCTGGGGCTCTCACAAGCCCTGTTTGTGAAAACTGAGCTAAAAAGACCCTTGTCCCGAAGGGCTTCCTTCCACCGCAGAGAACTGTCGTATGTAGCTGGCTTGTTCGTGAAGCACTTGTTTGGCAGGTTACATCGGTTGGGCTCACAGCAAGGTGTTCCTGCTATGGACTCCTTGGATGGGGGGGGAGGAAAAGAGGTGATACTTAAAAAACCCCTGAAGTTAATTTTACTGCTGACAAAAAAAATAAATGATGAGTTTTGTGTTTTTTGGATTTATTCTCACACAAAATCAGAGGAGGCACCAAATCAAGCTTGTTCAGAAGCGGAGGAGTTTTCCAAGAGCGTAAGTGAGTAATGTAAACGCCTCTTGAGTCAAAACGTGATGCAAAGGGAGGCTGCAGGAGCACCGCCTCGGTGCTGCTCGCTGCTGGGAGGCAGTCAGTGTTTCGGGGCGGGGGGGCTGTGGAGCTGGGGGGCCTCGGCGCCACCGTCATACAGACGATAGCCGGTGCAGAGACGTTGCTGATGCTGTGCCTGGCGTGAGGAGCGCCCGTGAGAGGGCTCGGGCAGGAGGCGCTTCCCGTGGGATCTCTCCTGGCGTGAGCGGCTGCATGCCTGCGCGGTGACGGGCCC
>NW_009260398.1:264407-275511 GCF_000687185.1 Egretta garzetta | reverse complement strand
TGGCGTGGTGGGCGTGAGGGTGAGCAGGGCCAGGGACGGCCCAGCGGTGGCGGGGCAGGTCTGAGGGCCACGCTGCTGTGTGTTACCTGTGGAGGCAACCTTGGTGTGGGAAGCTTCGCCCTGGCTCTGCTACACAAGAGCCTTTCACAGACATCTTGCTAGGATGGATCTTGATGAAGGAATTGGTCTTTTTTGGTCTTTATTTAGATCCCGTCTAGAGTTTCCCAGTCTTAGGAGCTTGCTGTGATGAACACACGAGGCCTGGTGACACCCAAGCCCCTCCTGAAATCCAGCCTTCCCACAGGAGCATTCCAGGTGTCTGGCTTCTCGGTGTGATGAAGCAGCACTGCAGCGTGCTGCTGGTGGTGAAAGCAAGGCGAGAGAGGAATTTGAGAAGGTTTTGGAAGGATAATGAAACTTAAAAGGAGAATAATGAAAAAAAAGTATCAGTCGCCACCCATTACTGTGCGCTGAAGTCAAAATCCCTAGGGATTTGCATCAGCTAATGCATAGCAGACTGTAAAACGCAATGCCAGCATGGGTGGTTTTGTTTTCAAAGCCTTGATTGTAAGGCTATTTTAAAAAAACCCAAAAACAACAGAGGCTTTTTGTGTCATTTTAGTGAAAAACATGTATTTTCCAAGGGAAGCACGAGTTCTGTTAATCCCTCTACCTGTCACTTCCGAGCACATTGCATCTCCGAGCAGGGCTGCATGCGGGTTGGCAGTGCTGTTTGGGTAGGGAGGCTGCGGACCCGAGGGCTGTAGGACTGGCGTCTCAAATTGTTTAAATTCACTGTGGTGGCACGGGGCCAGCTGACACCAGCTGGGAATCTGGACAGAACAACTTATCCAAGGTCACCTCGCGGGCTAATAGCAGAGCGGTGAATTAAACCCGGGTCTGCAGAGCCTCACTTCTGGGTAAACAAAGAATGCGTGCCGCGTCCTGGAGGGTCCTGCTGTTCTCAATGCCTTATAAAGAAGGGACAGCACCAAACACTTGGTTCTGGAATGATGTGGAGTGCTGCCCTTTTGCGCCAGGATCTCTGGCTAAAAATAGAAGTTTTTTTCCCTCCTATAGTATTATTTATTTCCTTAGAATACTTTGGAAAGTTCCAGTTTGGGATTTTACCAGAGAGGTGCCCTTTCTCTGTCTGAGTGAGGGACCAGGTTGAGCTGGGCTGGGCTCATTTCTTGGAGGAGAAGGGCTGAGGTGCTGCTGGGGACTGGTGCCTGTCTGGGCTTGCTCTGCCTTGCTCTCTTTCAGCAGGTGGGAACCATTCCCCAGGTGAGGGAAAGTTAAGAGTGGAGGGAGCAGTTTGGGGAGGGAGCACGTTCACCTTCCCTACGTGTAGGGTTTTTTCAGTGATCTGCAAGAGAGTCCACAAAGTGGGGTCAAGGCTCAGTACCGACCCCCCACTTTGCAGTGTTTCAGAAGGTTCGTACGTGAGTGTCACCCTGAGGGTATGTTTAAGGGCCAGTCTAAAACCCATTGAAGCCAATGATGGTTTTTCCCTATTGATTTCAAGGGTGACAAAGATCCTGTTCTTTGAGTTCTCGCTTGGCTTTGGAATGGGTTTTTCATTAAATTCTTTTCCAGGATGGGCATGACATGTTCCTTCTCTGCTTCCCACGTTTTGGACTATTGAGGTGGCATCACAGACCGCTGTTTCCTCCATGGGGGGGAAAAGGGCAGCTCAGAAAAGACAGGGCTGTTCAAGCTTTGGCCACCTGGAGTTTCTCTGTAAGTTCTGTTTGGCCCAGCTTGCAGCAGCGGTTTGCAGCCCACCACTACGCCCTCACACCCTTTCCCCTTGCTCAGAGGCTCCCTCTGTGAAGCAGATGTTTGCAGGTCCGTGCTGGGCTTGTACCGCTCTCGGATTCCTTACAGCATCTGACTTGTGCCCGCCATGCCCCTGGGGCAGGGCAGAGGGAGCCTGTTCCCCACTCGGGCACCGCACCCCTGGGGAATTGGGAAGGTGCTCTGCTGAGAGGTTTCCCAGCGTGGATGCCAATCATACGAGGTGGTTCTGCTAAGCTGGTGAAGTCGCACAAAATACAACTATTTCTGAAGATGGTGTTTTTCTCCTGTACATCACCAGGGCTCTTCAGAAGCGGTGAAACTGGAGCTTCCAACATTGCCAAATGAGTTTCCTACACGAGCCGAAATGTGGGAATTTACAAGATGCATCCTCCTTGTGTCTAGAGATTCTTTTCTTTTTCTCCCCCCATCCTTCCCCTCCCTCCCCCCCCCAAAAAAAAGTTTTTCCAGTAAGCATCATGTTGGTACAGATGCGGGAGAGAGAACAGGAGGACTGCATTAAGACGCGGGGGCTGCCAGCAGGGCTGCACGAGGCTGAAGAGCCTGGTTCTTGCAGAGGGAGCCCCACAGCTGAGTTCCTCCTGGGGGGGGACTGTGAAAAGCGACCCTGATGGTACAAAGCGGGATCAAACAAGCGGGACAGTAGCTGTGTTCTCCTGCCCCGTGACGTGGCTGTCACAGTGCCCTCGTCCTCCCCAGGGGCAGCTGGGGGCTGGCACCCCTGTGCTAAGATGGGCTTGGGCTCTGCAGCCTGCAGGAATGAAGGACTAGCTCTCAGCTGGAGGAGGAGAGGACAAGGGACAACCTGAGATGGCTCAGTGGTGACACCTGTTGACTGGGAAGATGGCTGTGCTGTGGTCTGAGGTTGGGAGGACGGCGGGAGGAACACGGTGGTTTGGTGTGACAAGCCTTGGCTTGTGCCAGCCTGGAGGAGAGCAGAGGCGGCGGTGTCCAGGGGTGCGTTTTTCTGAGAAGAACCTGTTGTGGGATGGCAGCTGCAGCAGGACACCTTTCCCAGGCAGACAGGTGGCAATTTTCCTGTGGCTGACTCAAATGTGCCTGTCTCTAGTTCTGTGGTTCCCATGGCTGGTGGGCTTTGGCCCTCTCTTTTCCTGATTAGCAGATTTATCTCTAGATATGTTTGCTTACTTCTAATAAATACAAGGAAGAGATATCCTGGGGCTACTATATATATTTGGCCGTAATTAAGGTGGGATTAATTGCTTAAAATTGGTTTTAAGGGCCTGTTCTGAGATCAGCGGATAGGAGCATGGGATAAAATGCGTAATGAATACATGATGTTATAAATAATGGACACGGCCGGTGCACAGGCATCCCTGACAGGTAATAGCTCTTTCAATATTTGATGAAGCGGGTACCATAGGGAAAGCACTGCATGTCACTGAGGCAATTTTCAGCCTGGCTTAGTGACTCGTGGATCAGTCCGAATGGGGGCAGGAACCTGCGTGCAGCTGGGCCCTTTGCTAGGCACGGTCCTGGTAATCGTGGGGAGAGGGTTGCTGGCTGAAGGGGTAACGTGGGGGTGACAGTGAGCAGATGCTGGTAGCACCTGGAAGATCTGTTGGACCCTAGTGCTCTGTGCGTTTCCTTGGGATGGAGTTGCTGATCCAGCAGCACAGGAAGCCTCGTGCTTCTGTCCGCTTTGTAGAAGAACCCGGCTTTCCAAGAGCGCGTTCCCTCGGGCTCTCAGAGCCCGTTTGCCTGTGGCTTGCTTTTCCTGGCAGCTCCAGACCAGATCCACTCGCTGGCCAGCGGCGGCGAACTGGGTTGAGTGAAGGACCACAAGCACCCTGAGACATCTGAAGCACTGGGGGTAGGTGCCAGCCTTCACAGCCGTCCTCGAGCTCCTCCTGGTTCTTTCTGTGGCTCTTGCTACCCGGTGTTAATTTTAGCCCCACACACTGGGAACGAAAGGGATGTGGTAGTGCAGGGAATTCAGTTTCGTAGGGAAGGAGGCACAGCATCAGTTATGAGGCCAGAGGCTGCCCTTCAGCACATCCTTACCTGTGATAAAAGTTGAGCCTCGTGGGTTTTCTGAACAGGTACAGAAACAGGGGCAGTGTCGCCCATCCTCCAGGGCTGATTCCGTGCCTGCGTACCGAATGGCTCATGTTGCATTTCCTCCACGCTCTCATTTCATTATGTCCTAGCCCTGTTCTTACACCAGCTCCACTGCAGTTTTACCCGTGCCGGTGTAGCAGGTAATTAAATGGGACGCCCTAGTGCAAGGCCAGGGAGGTTTGCGAGGGTTGCAGAGGTCCAGCCCGCCTTCCTGCGCGTCTCTCCAGATCTCTCGGCGGGGTTTCCCTGCTTTCAGTTCCCTTGTCTGGCTATCCCTGAGCGTTCCTGAGTGTCACAGCTTGTAAAGAGTGCTTCCAGGGACCAAACCCAGATCAGTATCGTACCGTGGAGTTAAGAGCCAGTGCGTTCTCTGGGGCTGAGACCTTGTCTCCATGCTGTAAAGTACCTCGCATGCTTCCAGCACTGTGGGAGCAGTAAATAACAATGATTAAACAAATAACACAGATTTATGTAGTGTTGCTGCAGGGAAACACGAGGGAAAAGAGTTGTAAGGCAAAGGGAAGGGGGAAATAGTCTTTTTAACTTGAAAAACATGTTTGTAATGAAATCAGACACAAATGCTCCCTTTTCCCTCTTGCTTGTTTATTTTTTGCAAGATCCATTTTTTCATTATCTTCTGTGGAGAAAAGCATGGAAAAAAAAAACCCCAAACCCTCTTCTGCTCTTTTGTGATGGCTCCCCTATCAGCAGAGCATGCCAGTGTTTAGACACCAGCCTGGGAGCCTGGGCTTATGTCAGTCTTTTTTTCCTTTTATTTTTTTTTTTTCCTGAAAGGGGTGGCTTATTTTTAGTGCTTGCAACACCCCGCTCGCTGGAGGGACGCGGCAGGGCTGTTCTACCCATCATCCACAGGAGGGTCATGTTCACTGAGGGAACAGGACCTGCTCGGCTCTTGGTGTGTGCCTCTGATCTGTTCCGTTTGGTTGGACTTGATGATCTTAAAGGTCTTTTCCAACCTAGACGATTCTATGATTGCTGGCCATTTGTTGCCCCTCTGCAGCCCCCCTGAGCGAGGCAGCCCAGGGGCCGTGTTCTTGTGGGCCGCCGGCTCCAGTCTCCCAGCTCCCCAGCCTTGCTGCTGCGCTGCGGGCTATGAGCCTGGCTGGCGTGGTGGGAGCTGGCACAGAGGCGTGGGAAAGAGGTAGGGAAGTCCATCCTGCACGGGTCCTGCCCTTCCTCACCTGAGGAATTCACCTCGCTGTGCCGTGGGTGGGTTTAGACTCTTAGGACTTGCATCCTGAGAGGTTTGTTGCCTGTTCAGGTGGCGGCAGTTGCCAGCTCCTTGTTCCTTGGATGCAGCCGAGAAAAGGCACGACTTTACGGGTGCGGGGCTGCCCAGCTGCTGCGTGCGTGGAGGCTGAGCCACCCCGTCCCTTTCCGCAGGGAGCTCATCCCCGGAGCCTGGAGACCCGCGCTGCCCGGCACTGACGGCGCTGCCTGGGGCTCAGGTGCCTTTGGCCACAGACCCCGCAGGGACGGCCGCCCTCCGGTACCTTCTCAGGAGGTGCCGCTTTCGGATGCAGGGCCCTTGCTGCTGGGGTTCCCCTCCAGCCCTGGTCCGCTGCCTGCCCCGCTGGCCTTTGGGTGGGCGAAGGCGTTGCAAAGAGCGGGCCCTCGGCTTGCAGGGTGAACCTGGTGCTGATTGTGCAGGCAAAGCTCCAAGGGTGCCACTTTTAATACATTTTAGAATTTAACTGGGGAAAAAGGCATGGTTTCTTTTTTTTTGAGGGGAACGTTGGGGGACCTGCTATGTTTCTTTTCCTAGCATGTCTTTATGATATTTTCAGACTAAATTTAATTCTACAGAATTATATTTAGCTAAAAGTGTAAAAGAGGACAAACCAAAATAAAGTACTTTATTCCAGGTTGACTAAACCATTTCATCTGACCCAAAACCGTCTTTCCTCCTACCATGTCAGTTCAGAATTAGGAGGGAAACACACAAATGTGGGGGAAGGAGCCGTGAATGTTTGGCTCCTAAACACCCCCCCCAGTCAAAGCCCAGGTATTTGCCCCTGTCATGTGGGTTTGGAATACAACTCATTTCTCAGTGCTTGTGAAAGGTAAATGTCTCCTCCGGAGAGTTACGCTCTTACTGCACCACACTACCCAAGCCTTCCGAGATGCGAGGGTCTGGTTGGCAGCAGTGAGGATCTCGGTTACTGCTTTTTCAGCCCTGTCAGGTCTTGATTTCCAGGTTCAAGCAGCCACAGGATCTTGAAACTCTATAAAAACTAGCACTGCTACTGATGGAAGATCAATTTAAGTAATTTTTAATTATCATTACTAATTTTTTTTCCTTGCTGTCTACCACGAAGAAAGTTTGATATGGCAGCCTGGGCTGACCTGGGCGACTTGTGGAGCTGCTCTTGCCGCTGCTCTTCTTGTCCTTTGTTTCTTTGCCGCTGCTCGGAAGGCAGGGGAACCTTTTCTGTTGGGTTCACTGTGCCATCCAAAGGCTGTGTTTTGGACAATGGCCCGGGGAGACTTGGAACAGGGCTTTTGGATTGTCAGGAGTGGGGAGGCTCGGCAAATGGAGTTGGGGAGGTGGCTGACATGAGAAGGGAGCTCAGAGTGCTGGTGAAATGCAGCAAAAGGAAAGAGCAGAGTCTGCATGCGCTGTGGGATCGCCCGGGGTCCTTTGCAGGGCAAGGAGCGTGGCTGAGAGGGGACGTTGGGAAGGAGCTTGGATCAGGGAGAGGAGCTGCCCTGAGGATGCGTTAGGGAGGGATTTACTGCCCATCTTCCTGTTACGCCTCTGAAAACTTCCTCTCTACTTACTTGGGGGGAAGAAAAGGTGCTGGTGTCTACAGCAGGGTAGTGCAAAGGGCGCTGCGTTACCTACCCCCAAAATTCACCTCTACCGCAGCCACAGAAGCAGTGGGAGGCAAAAGCAGAGTTGGCTGGCCTGTATTAGGAGATTGTCCTGTTTTTGGAAGGGCAGCGGGCAGCAGAAACAGGCAACAGCTCTGTCAGGAAGGGTACCGTGCCGGGGCGCAGGGGAAGGCGTGCCTGGCAGTCGGCTGCTGCCAAGCGGCAGGGATAACGTCAACCACATCCAGGCCTTCGTTTGTAACGGGTGGGGCGTGAGTGAATGAAACGGGTGAGACATGAATGAAATGGGCGAGGTGTGAATGAATGAAACGGGCATGTCAGTGGGGGAGTTGGGATACCCCTGGGGAATGAACATAGGGAATAAGGCTAAAAATACTGAGTGCTGTTGTATAGGTCAGGGGGAAACACTCACCTTGAGCATCGCTGTGGTTTAAGCAGGGGCACAGAGGAACGTGCAAGGAAAAATGATGACAATTATTGGAGGCATGAAAAGATAAGAAGAAAAGCATGGTTTAGAGAGGAGCTGGATCATAGGAGGCACGATAGGGAGATTTAAAAAGTGGGGGTTTTTATCAGCTGCTGAAACTGTTGCTTTTGCGCTTACATGTAGAGCAAGAAGGGAATGGCCATTCTAATGGTCGAGCTGACAGGAATAATAAAGCAAGCATAAATTTCTGCACAGGCTGGTAATGAACGGTCAGGGAGGCCTGGAATAATCACATACCCAATGTCAGGTTTTGGTACAAAACGGTGAACAGGAAATTTTATCTTCAATAAACTTAACACTGCTCAGGATGGTGGAGAGATGCGTGCAGAAATCCATGGGTTCTCACGGAGGCTGGGTACTGCCTAAAAGATGAGTTTCACCTTCTGCTTGGGCTGGGGCCGAGGTGCTTTCCTGACCTGGAAAACCAGCAGCCCTGAAACGAGCTACCTTAATGGCTGGGGTTTATAAACCCCCTCTTGTTTATTTGTAAATAAAAATGGGTATCAAAGTGCCTGTTTATAAGAATATAAAATGTCACAGAGCTCATGAATTTAGAGATAAAACAATCTTCTTCCATACTTTTTTGTTAATGAAAGAGGCTTTGACAGCTAATTCCTCCTCTGCTTTCCTCAAGGGAAAAAAAAGCTGTTGCTTTGGGCTTTATCTCTAACTTCAAGGAAGTGAAAAGGCAGGTGAAACGGGAGCACACGCAGTCGGTATAAATGGTTAAAATCGGTTTGGGGGAGACTGCAATTTTTGAAGCAGGCAAAAAAGGAGGGGAGTGCTCAAGGTTAAAGCATCCACTGATACTCCAGTGCCTTTGGCCGTCCGGGTGCGGTAACCTTGGTGGGGGCTCCGGGGCCGAGGCGGTGACCAGGAAGTGAAAAGGCAGGTGAAACGGGAGCACACGCAGTCGGTATAAATGGTTAAAATCGGTTTGGGGGAGACTGCAATTTTTGAAGCAGGCAAAAAAGGAGGGGAGTGCTCAAGGTTAAAGCATCCACTGATACTCCAGTGCCTTTGGCCGTCCGGGTGCGGTAACCTTGGTGGGGGCTCCGGGGCCGAGGCGGTGCCCAGCATGCTGCCAGCACGTCGCTCCCTCTCCGCTGCCGGCCCGTCTCGCGTGGTGAGCCCTGGTCCTCGCCGCTCTGCAGCACTGGCAGGGGCTGCTGCCGAGGGCGAAGCAAAGGGGAGCTGCTGCGTTGCCGTGTAGCTGGAGAGCGTGGGAGAACACCCGAGTCCAGCAGCAGAGCTCGCGGTTTGCATCGCACAGCGTCTGGATTTCTGCCTGTCCTCCCCGTCACGGCAGCGCCTTCCTAAGCCGCACCGCGTGTGCTGTGGCACCTTTAGGTATCGCCTCCCCCTCCTGCTAAGGGTTGTCCAGATGTGTGGGGAGACACAGGCCTCGTGCAGGGCTGAAGCAGGCGGGGGATGAGGTTGGTGACAGAGGAGCGAGCGTTTGGTTACGGTCACAGCAAGTTTGTGGCAGAGAGGGAATTAAACTCCAGTGTCTGAAATCACAGCCTCGTGCGCTGGCGGCAGGCTCTGGTTTGTGCCTGGCTTACCCGTGCTTTGCCCAGCCCGGGAGCAGGCGTTGGTGCTATTGCTCTTCAAATGCCGCAGTGAGCCAGTAGGAGATTTCGGCTCTTGCAAAGATATTTTTCTGTCCCCTGAGCTTTGCTGTGTAAAGCCCCGCAGATAACATCAGCACTGCAGGTGCTGCCCAGCACCCCCATCCACCAGCAGAGACATGTGGGGTGCCACAAGCGCCCAGGGGTGCTCTGGGCAGAGGGTGTTCACACATTGCTGCCAGTTCCCAGGTGCCTCTGCAGAGATCAGTGCTGTGACACCCCTGCCCCAGCATGACCGAGAGCTTGGTCAGCGATCACTGTTGCGAGCGGGGTTCTGCAGAGCGCTGCCTGACCTGGAAGATCTCTTCGGCCTCAGCGTGGGAGCAGAGGAAGGCTCAAGCAGAATGCACGTAGAAATTTCACCTTTGGATGGTAGGTAGCTTTTCAGAGTTAGAATAAGCCCAAAGTCAGGTTTTTTACTGTTCTTCAGGTGATGCTGTGAGGGCTGCAGAGCTGTCTGGCCTTCGGAGCGTGCCCTGCCTGCCCCCAGCAGCTGGGCTGCATCGGGAGCATTGCTCCCAGCTGTGGCTCGTGAGGGCCCGTGATGGCTGGGAGGGCCAGGAGCTTCTCGGGCCCTTGGTGGGCTCGTGTGCTCTTTGCCGGGAGAGGACTGGTGAGCCCTGCGGGGAGGTGTGCGGGAGTCTGGCTCAGCGGGGAGGACCAGGCGCCGAGGTGGTGGTAGGTGCACGGGGCTGCGTGGTTCTCAGATGGGTGCCAGGTCTGCTGCCTCGCTCCTCTGAGGGCACGCGTATGGGAAGAGGGGTGGGAGGCGATGCGCACGGTGTTTGAGGTTGGAACAGGTTTCTGGGCTCAGTCACCCTCTCTGATGTCTCCAAAAGAGTCTTAAACGGGCAGAGGGGAGGATCGGCTTGGACGAGGACGCTCCATGGGGTCAGGGCTGGCAGCAGAACAGGGGAGCTTGTGCTTCATCCCTTCAGGCCCATGACCCTCCTGTGAGACCAGGCTGGGTTGTTAATTGAGGTTGTGTTTACTGCTGTACTGGAGATGAGAGGCATTTGGGATATAGTTCTGTCTGGGGGGGTTGTGGGGGCTGCTTTTTTATTTCTGCTGGTGGTCTCATACAAAAATTGTGATGAATGGAGGAGAAAGACATGGGGGGGGGGGGTGTGGTGAGAACTTAGACCTTGTTTCTGCCCCTTTTGGGCTGTGCAGGAGCTCAGGTTAAGCTGTCGCTGCCTCTCCTGTTAGCAGAAAGGCAAAGTCCTGGGGGGGCATGGTGTCTCCCCAGGGGCTCCTCAGCCCCACCTCAACAAATAGCGAGGGCAGGGGAAGTCGGGGAGCAATGGATGCTTTGCTGGGGTGGAGGATGGCTGGGCACCCGTCTCCGCTCCGGTAGAACTTAATGACCTCTCCCAGAGGAGCAACTTCCATGGGAAAATCTCCCCAGCGGGTGGAGACAGTGCTGGGCCATGGGGAGGGCTGCGGCGGCGTTCCTGCCCCACGTTACCCAGGCAGGGGTTGAACCTGCCTCTCCCCTGTCCCTGCCACGTGTCTGGTTGTGGGGCTGCATGGCGTCACTGCTGCTCCTATTGTTGTGGGTTTTTTCAGTTTGCTTCTTGTGGATGGCGCTTGAGCCGCTGTGTAGTGATAAAACTGAAAAATCAGGTGCTTCATTTGACCAAAGTTGTTTTTTCTGCCTCCCCCTTTACGGAATTTCCATGGGAGTGGGAGAAGGCTCAAGGGCAGGGGTACAAGACTGCGGAGGGCTGTTGGTGGCGGGCGGGAGTTTGTCCAGAGGGGCTGGTAGGAGAGCAGGCTGCGGGAGGGGTGTGATGGGGAGGAGGAGGAGGCAGGCGGGGCTGGAGTGGCTGCTGGCTGGAGAGCACGTCCTGAGAGATGGGTCACAATGACCGCGGTAGGAGACACCCTGCAGCTCCTCGTTGGCCAAAGTCACGGGACTTTTCCCATAGGGATTTGCAGAAGTGGTGAGGAGAGGAGGTCTGTGGGCATGGGGCGAGGCGCTGCTCAGCAGCAGGGAGTCGATCGGGGCCGTCCGTCCATCTGTGTGTCCTGCCTCCCCTGGCCAACAGCCTGGGGCAGGTCCCCTCCCAGCACCACTGGCTGGCACCTCTCGCCTTGGTGTCTTCTCTTGGTGGTGAAAATGGGCAAGTCCCCGTTCCTGTGCCGTGCCAGCTTGATACCGGTCCTGCCAAGGGCCTGAAAATACTTCTGAGAGCGTCCCCGGCAGACGCCTTCCCAGGCGCGC
>NW_009260398.1:253123-264353 GCF_000687185.1 Egretta garzetta | reverse complement strand
CCGTGGGCTCGTTTGCTCGGTGACCCCTCGCGGGGTTCAGGGCTGCCCCTCGCCGGGGCGTGTTAATGCAGCAGGACTCGTGTCGCAGACCAAGCATCTTTTCCAACAAGCTGAGGGTTTCCTAAAGCATCGGTTGGCTGATGGAGCACGCTTCTGTTCCCAAATCACTTGGGTGCTCTGACGAGTTGCGCTCACCATTAAAATATTTCTGTAGTGCCCAGTTGCTCTGGGACCTTCAGGTCACCGCTCTCGTTGCTCCTTGTAGGGCTGTGGGGTCTCCTCCTGAGCTGCTGCCTTGGACTTGGTGGTGGGGCTGGGGGGGGCGGCACGTGGAGGCAGAGGCTAGGCGTTGCGGGGGTGGAAAGCTGCCAGCACCCGGATCTGCCGCTCCTCTCGCGGTGCCCTGCCTGCTGTCTGCCTCCAGCACGTTGCTCCTCCGCTCTGTGCCCGCGTCGTCTCGTGCTCGGCCGTTTCATCAGGTCTGGGGGCCTCTGCTGCAGGGACCCTCTGCTCTTTACTGAGCGCCCGTAACTTTGCTCAGGCCTCCGTGCCCTACTCATGTTACGCAGGTGTTAACCACGGTGGTGGCTTGGCCAGCACATTCCCCCACCCTTCTCACCCTTTGCGTCTAGATCGGTACGTGTGGACGTACAGCTTTGAAACTGGGTGCAAGAACAGGCTGCTCTTCAAACCAGGTGTTGGGGTTTGGGTTTTCCCCCCTGAGGATGCTCTATTTACGGTCTTGGCTGCTGCCGATTCTGAAAGGAAAGCATCTCCCAATCAGCCTACAAAGACAGATAATCCATTTGTGGAATGCTTATGCAATCCCAAACTGGGATTGCGCTCTGACAGTCTGCGGCAGATCCGATCATGCTAGGAGGAGCCTGCGTCCGGGGCCCGACGGGACGCCTGCCCACAGGTCCGGGGGCCGGCAGGACAGGGGCGAGGACAAGGGCAGCTCTGGAGCGATGCTGGGTCTTGCTTTGCCAAGGGGGTTCCCCTGGCCTCTCTCGAGGTAACCACGGCACTGCTCCCCACCTCTGCGGCTAGCTTAACATGGCAGCTTGCGCTTGGTTCTTCCAGCTTTTTTCTTCCCCAGAAATATTTCCCTAGGAAGGCTTCAGGGCGAGATGATTCTGCTAGCTGGAAGGAGGGTGTGTGAAACCAGCCCTCCAAAACTGCCACCGTCAGAACAATAGCTGAAAGGACAGAGGAGAGGAGGGCGGGCGAGCGTGTTGCAGAAAGGCTGTGCTGATTGCACAGAAAGCAGTTTATTGTCGGCAAGAGGCGAGGAACCTGCCAGCTCTGCAAGCACAGTGCACTGTGCTCCCGAAAGGCCGTGGCAGCGGAGCCATCCCCTTGGCTGGGCCAGCCCTGGCCTGCCGGCTCTGCGCTGCTCCGGCTTCTGCACACCAGCACCTTCATCTTCTCACCGCGCCTCTGTGTGGTGGGCCAAATCCTCCACTGCTGTAAATCAGTCTCTGCACCCAAGTTCAAGGAGTTAGCCCAGTTTCCCCCAGCTGAACATGAAGCCTGGGCATTTTTTTAATCCTTCCCTGTTAATTTGAAGTTGCCTTGGCCACTGACTCAGCCCTGGTTTGGACGAGGAGGGCTGCGATGCACTCCTGTTGAGTTACCGCTGTACACCAGCCCGATCCGGGAGAGCTTTCCACGACCTTTCCTTGGCAAACCTCAATTTATCCCCTCCTCTTCCTCTTAACTTTTTTTTTTTGTTGTTGTTTTCCAGTAATTTCGGGTGGGTTCGGAGGCTTGGATGAAATGACCTGGTCACTTCACGGCCGGGTTTCTGAAATGACTTTCTGGTCTCAATGATGGGGACATGGGGGGGTGTTTGGTTTTTAACCAGCAGCCTGGAGAGAAAGATGCTGCAAGTCCCTCTCCCCCGTGTGTACACTTAGAGGGGGGGCTGTACGTATGCTGTACAATTGCGTTCATACATGGTCTCGCGGTTGGCGTGAGCTTGCTGCATTTGCCATGTGTGAGTCGTGCACGAGGGCGGCGCAGCGTGCGGGGCAGGGGCTGCCGGCGTGCGGTGCCCTGCAGAGCGGGGTCCCCTCCCGTCGAGAGCCACTCGCTGCTACTGGACCAGACATAATGAACCATCCTAATGCAAGGGACAGCTGCACTCGTTTTTATCATAATAAAAAGATTCAAAAGGGTTTTCTTCGTCTGTGTAGGCGTTTTAAGTAAACCCGTGTGGACACAGTCTTCGCCGGGGAGCCGCGTGACTGAGTGCACGACATGTAGCTTCACATCAGCGTAAAACCCGTGTCTCCCCTAACCCGGATCCCGCCTCCCAGAGGTGAGTTTGGGTGCTCTTGTCTCGTGCCGTTGCCTACGCCGTGCGAAGGGCCCCCCGCGCTGCCTGGCCAGCGGGAGCGCAGGCGCACCCCGAACTCCACGCCAGGTTGCTGTGTCCCTGCTAGAAACGGGATGTCCGCTCCAAGGTCCTGCCATTTCTGGCTCGTTGGGGCTCCTGTGCCTGGTGCTGAGAGCAAACACGCTTCTCCGAGACGAATGTGCAATTGGGGAACACCGGTGTATATTGTGGGGTGTGGTACAGCTGCGTTCTGCGTGCGGAAAAGTGCAGCTCAGGATGCGTTCAGCTGCCTTCTGCGGTGCTGAGTGTTGTGAACTCCAGCCGGAGCCGCCTGGAATAGTGTGAGGAGCTCTTGAGTCCCCACGTGGAGGTCTGGGTCACACACACAGTGTTTTCAGAAGTTCTGAGCAACTTGATCCGTTCTTCTTTCTGCTCTCATTTTCATGATGACAATTGAACAGATCAGCAGTCTTGCTAGGGAGCCTGTTGGCACCAGACCGCCGCCCCGGCTGGGCAGGGACGGGAGCTCCCAGCAGAGGCACGCTCGTGCGCCCCCGCCTCGTTTAAGGGGCACGGCCAGTGGAAAGGCACTGCCTGCGTTCTCTTGCTGCGATTACGAAATGCAGCGCGGGCACAAAGGCAGGGAGAAGCGGCTCTCATGCTTGCTGTCTGTGGGATTATCTCTGCGAGGAAGCACAAATAAAGCTCTCCAGAACCTGGGCTCTGAAGGAGTGATGCAGAACTGGTACTGGGTAATGGGAGTTGTGGAAGGCACCTTGTGGTGACGCTCGGTGCTTAAAAAAAATAACTTACCCCCTTCAAAATACGCTGTGATACAGACCTTTAGAAAAACTCTTTATTGTAGCAAAGTTATTAAAGATGTCACAGTATTACTCTTGTCATCAAGCCAGCAGCTAAAACATTAATGAGGAAAGCATCTCATCTGCGTACTGGCCTGAGCAACGCGACGGTGTGGCTGCCGCAGGATGTTTAGTGGGCTTTGCCTCTGCTGAGAAAATGTAAAGAACGGCTGTGAGGTGTTTCCCATTAGAAACCGTCCAGTTCTGAATAACTGCGCTCTCAGAAGGAACACTGTTTGCTTGCTTCTTTAGAACCTTTCCTACTTTTCCTTGGAAAGAGGAGTTTTGGTTACTCGTTGCCGTTCTCGCCCCTCTGCAGAGTGTCAGATTCTGGTTCCGTGTTTTGCGGGCTGTGCTTTGGTGCCTATTGAAATCAAAGGCTGGGGCCCTTGCTTAGCGACAGAAGGGCTCGGGCCCCGCGGCCTTTGGCAGCTGATGGGAATTTTCAAGTCAGCACAAGTTTTGCCTTGGAACAGGCGAGTGAAGGATTGCAAGGTACAGCCTGAAGTGAGGAGCCAAAAGCACGTTGCGGAAGATTTGCTCTCAAAGAGAACTTGTGATGGTTGCATCTGCCTTTCTGAAACTGCCCCGGGGATGTGATTGTGTAATATTTGTGGATCGGAATATAGCCGTGCTTTTCCCGCAAGCGGGAAGGGCGCTGGTGCTCTTGCTGCAGCCCAAGGTGAGACCTTGGCAGTGCCGGTGGGAAGGGGTGGTGGAAGCCAGAGAGGGTGGTGGTGGTGGCGGCACGCTGTTCGGGCAGCCCTGCCGGGGTGGGGTGCTACAGCTGAGGCCGTGTCCCCGCTGCTGGGTGCTTCTGGTGGTGGTGGTTCTGCCCCGTGCCAGCACCTAAAGCCGGGAGAGATGCTGCCAGGCCAAAACGGTGGTGCCTGCCCGCATCCAGCGGGATGAGTGAGGTCCCTGTTTCATAGGTGGCCACGTGCGAAGGGTTGAGCCGCAGCTGACATCAGTTCCTCTTTCACCGGATCTGCCAAAGCACGAACCCATGTTTCTGAGTTGTTTTCTGCAAGCCTCGCTAGGAGCGCAGCCTGTGCCTGTAGGACGAGCGTTGAGCTGCCTCCGGCCATGCCGCAGGGAGCCTGGTGCCGGCAAACAGGCAGACATGGACCCCATTTAATTGTCATGAAATGTCCTTGTTAGCAAGGTTAAGATCTTGATGTGTCCCCGTTTTCACAGGGAAGGCCTTGGGAAGCCAAACCTATGAAGAAAGAAGCTCCTTTCACCCATGACTTCTATTTTCTATTGCTCTGTTGAGCCAAATGTGTTTGAGAGTGGAGATGCCCAAGCAGGATTTTGGGGTCAGCAAGTTGAGAGTCCTGCCGTGGGACCGTTGACCCTGCTTAAACCTGGTGGTACCAGAGGAGAGCTTTTACTGCTGTAAGTCCCAGCCATCCCATCAAGTTCAGCTCTGGACCAGTTTTGCTGCTATTTACGCCGATTTTTGTGAATGCTGAATGTAGCCTTTATAAACACTTTTATTGCCAAATTAAGCTTTTCCCCTTCCAAAGTCACCTCAAATGACTTTCTTCTTCCCTACCCCTCGCTTGGACAAGTTTGCAATCCAAGAGAGAAAGGCGTTGTGGGTGGGGAGGGAGCAGGAGAGGTTTTGGCAGGAACGCCTGGGCCGTTGCAGTCTTTGCAGGTTCTCCCTCCACGCAGCGGCATGCGGCGACGCATTGCCTGCTTGGAGAAGAGCCTCTCTGCTTGGAAACCAGCTTGCACGTGGAACTGAAACTGCTCCGCTCAAGTTTGTAAACCATTGCAAGTACAAAGTGCTCGAAGCTTCAAATGATGATATTTAGTTTACTGCGTTAAACGCTTTTTGCTTAGAAAATAGAGATGCTTAAGGCTGCCTGTGCCGCCGTGGTTCTTCCCCTAAATGTGCACGCAGGTGGACTCCTGGGTGTCTTGGGAGCGTCGGTCCCAGTCGCTGCCGCTGGCCTGGGATGCAGATTCCCAAGCAGCTCCTTCCCAAGCTTTGCCTCCCCGCTGGGAGCTGCCCCGAGCAGGCTGGCTGGGCAGGGCAGGGAAGGCTCAGGGTGGCCCCCTCTCTCAGTGGGATGAGCAGAACACCTAACGAAGGGGTTGGGACCTGCAGGGAACCTTCAGCTTCACCCTCAAGCACCCTCTGAGACATTGCCCCAAGGTCTGAATCTCTGTTCCGCTGCTCTTTGCTTGGGATCTCTCTCCAAAGTGCTGGACAAAATGGGAAGCAGCTCACGTTTGAAGGTGGCTTTGAAGTGGCAAGCGCTGGGCGCTGACTCCAGCCTCTGCACGGACCTTGGTGCTGTGAACTCCCACGTGGAGTAAAGCCTGTCTTACCCCGGTGGCCTCCAAGCGCCCCAGGAGTTTGCCAGACGGCTCTGTGTCCTTCCCGGCGGGCAGGACGGCCGGGTCCTGCTGGAGCCAGAGCCCACGTGGCAGAAAGGCCATGGCTGGCATGGGTGATAGCACTTGAGGAGGAACTTGAGTAGAAAGTCCTTGTGAGAGAGCCCGTGTTCTCCTTGGTGGAAAGAAGGTGGGTGGGTGGAACTCTCTCTCCGATGTTGTTTGTTACTGGATGGCCTCAAGGTCTCTGTTGCAAGGTGGCCGACTGGGCCCCTGTGCCTGCCTGAAGTGGATGCCCTGGAGGATTAAAAATAAAAAAACAGTAGTTGTTCCTCCCTTGAATCTAAAACTGCATAGGATGCGTGGGACTGACCCACGAGCACTTGCTGTCAGCTCATGAGGCAGACGTGGTGTGTCCAAGGCTGACCAGCATTGTACCAGGAATACCATGGAAATGGGCCGGCTGTCTGTGTTGACAGTGCTGGAACAGAGTTTCGCTGGCCAGCACCGCAGCAAAGCTGAAGGGGGGAGTGAAGCACGGGGAGAGCCAGAAGTGATGAAGTAATGCGCTGTCCTGTGTAGGGTTACCTGCTGCATGCTCGCACCCAAAACCGCCCCGTGCCCTGCAAGCATGTGGCTGGAACCAGTCCCTGAGTGTAGGACACTGGCAGCCTGATGTGCCGTGGTGCTGATGGGCGCCGGGGGTGGCATGATGTGTCCTCGTGTTTATTAAAGGCAAACTGGATTTTCAGTACCCAGTGAGTCAACTTTTTGGTGTGTTTCTTGCCCAGCTATCGCTGCCTGTACTCGCTTCTCAGTGTTCGTTTTTCAGTTCCTTGTGGCTTCCCAGGGCAAAGCCCTGCTGCCGACGACCTTCATCTGTTGTGGAAGTCAAAGATGTGCCACTGCAGCCTCCTTTGCGGCTTTCTTGCCTCTGGGTGGTGATTCTCTTTTCCTAGGTTGATGGCCTAGGAATAGAGTTTGGGGGGTTTCTTGGTATTCTCAACAGCAGCCGTGTAGCGCTGAAACGCTGAGAGCGTGCATCTGTTCTGCAGCCGGGTCTGGGTCTTGCTGGCCAAGGAACTGGTGAGCAAAAGCAATGGGGCTGGTGTTGGAAGAAGGAGCAGTAGATGTGCCCACGCTTCCCCGTAGGACAGGGCACGGCAGGGAGCACGCTCAGACCCCCGGCTCTGGAGTGGCTGCACTGGCGTTTATCCCTTTTTTCAGTTGTACACGAAGCATGTGCCCCTGAGGTTTATAGGCGCTTGTTAATGGTTGGAGGTGGGGAGGGCTACTGGAGTGACTCGGAGGCACACCGCAGCTTCGGTGAGGTTGTGTTGGGTGGGGATAACAGCGCAGTTGGGCTTAACAAGGACCATGTTGAGAATGAACGTGGCTCTATTCTCGTAAAGGCATTTCCATCGGTGCTTTGTGCT
This sequence comes from Egretta garzetta, assembly GCF_000687185.1. Lineage (NCBI taxonomy): Eukaryota > Metazoa > Chordata > Aves > Pelecaniformes > Ardeidae > Egretta > Egretta garzetta. The sequence continues at coordinate 257,367 of NW_009260398.1, read as the reverse complement.
CCGTGAGCAGAACCCGAGAGGAGCTGTAGATTTCACGTTCATCGATGAACGCTTCCTAACGTGTGGAAGAGCTGCTGCTGCTTTGCCTGCAGCAAACATGGTTGGGACCCTTTCCACTGATGTCATTAGACTTGGGCACAAGATACTGAAGTGGATCCCTACTGACCACTTGGTGAGAATAGCTGTGCAGACTTGTACTACAAAATGTAATTTGGCAGCGGGGATGGCTCCCGTGCCTCAGTGCCCCGTCTGGGGCAGCCTCCCTGCCGCTGGCCCTGACCCGGCACCGGCTGCCGAGCAATGCCCTTGCCGTCCCGAGGAACCTCCCGCTCCGTTGGGGCAGAGCTTTCCTAACCTGTGTGGTGCCTTATTAGTTTGCAAAGAAGCCTACCTAACTTCTGCGTCAAACGCTGTGTTTTCGAGGCCTCATTCAGCAGCAAATTGGATTGGAATCCTAAGCAGGGGTGGCTTACGTGTTGTGTAAGCATGTGCAGAATTCAGGGGAGTTTTGCTGGTGATTAACAGCAGTGAAACACCTACAGAAGTAACAAGTTGAGGGTTTGGGTTTTTCGTTGTGTGTCGTGTTTTGTGGAGGGTTTTTTTGCTTGCTTGTTCTTTTGTTTTGTTTTTAAACCACAACAGGGGATGGCACTCTCATTTTAAACTGCTTGAAGCTTACAGCTTCTTACAAAACCATAGATGCTCTTCTAGTCTGAACCTTTGGAGCTGTGGAGGCATGAGCCTGGCTCCTGATCGGTTTGGGGCTACCGGGGGTGTGGAGCTAATGGCAGTGCACCTTTCCGGCGGGTTGGAAACGCCACTGTTCCTAACCCAGGGGACACTAAGTTTGAAATGCAAACGTTTTGGCTGCTCCAAGCGTTCAGGAGCGGGATCAGGAGTTGCCTTTCCCATGCAGTCTCATGTATCTACTGCTCTTTTCCTTTAGGTTATGATGCCCTGAGCTATTCTGTGGACAGTAATGACAAATGGAGTGGGAGACAGCTACTGCAAGCAAGCGAGGAGAACGCGACTGACATCCCGGAGGACGGGGGGCAGCCGTACGTCAGAAACTGCACTGAACCAGGTAGGGACAAGAGTTGCTACCAGCCCCTCGGTCTTACAGTTGGCTTTCTTACCTCCAGGTATCTGTCTTGGCATCACCTTTACTGCCAAAAACTCGCGCTTACTAATTTCTAAGTCAATAAACATGCTTGTTGTTTTCCATGTATGTGTGCACCGTGTTGCAAACCCCCCAGCAACCAGTGTTAGAGGAGAACCTACCCTCAGCCAGAGTACAGGACAATGTTTAATATGTACTCACAGCCGAGCGCTGAGGTTATAGGCAGCACATCTTCCGTGGATCTGGGATAAACACTGCATGCGGCTCTCGCGGTGGGATGTACATAGCGACGATGTCTGCTAGGAGAAATGAGTAGGTAGTCATAACAAGCACTTCCACCAGCCATGGCCCCAAAGAAACCTAGCGTTCTGTAGCTTGAGGCTGGGCTGAGCTGCTGAGGAGGAGGAAGGCTACGTTTGTAAGGCAGCTTTTTCCTTCGGGAAGGACCTTCGTAGGTTCCTCCTCATCTCCTCAACTCCTGTTTCTGTGAAGCTCGTAGGACCCTCATGTTACTGCAACTCTGCTGCTCTGCTTTGTTGAACTCTTTTGACGTATTGGGAAGCTTTTGGGGGAGGCGGGCACAAACACATGGGCTGTGTTTGGGTGCTTCACGTGCCCCCATTTCTCAGGGATCCACCTGCAGCCCGGGGTGGGGCGGGTGGGGTAAGGGGGGACGTGACTGTAGGAGGTGAGCTGGCGTGCTTTTGACATGTGCCTCCTCTGAGCTGCTGGGGGCTTTTTCTCAATTTCTTGTGCTTGTTTTCAAAGAGCCCCCTCTGTTTGGAGGGGCAGTTTCCCGTCCTGTAGTTAAAGGCACAAATCACTGGCAACCCTGTACAAAAAAACTTGGACGATAGCAAAAAGCACAAGATGGGGAGTCTTCAATCTGCACCCAGTCGATTGCATCGCTTTCATTTCTACCTGAACAGAAGTCGTCATAATATATCACCACTAAAAGAGAAGGCTTTATAAGCTGTTTGGTCCTTTTTTTTTCTTTTTCTTTCCACTGCAGAGCTTGGATGCAGTTTCCTTGAAGCTCGGGGAGGGGAGGGGAGGTGTTTCTCCATTCTTCAAGCCTTATGTAGGTTACGTGCCCCAAGAGAAATTCTGACAAATACAGTTCTTGCTGCACTTCTCTGCCTATAATTTTTCCTCCGCTGTAATCCTTAATAACATTTCTGGACAGATGGATGATTATAGTCTTTTTTTAGACAGCAAAAACTAGTACAGAAATTCTTCTTATTCAATTTTTGACTTGTTTGCATATCTCCCGGATAGTGCGGGTCCAGTCTCAAAGCCTCATGCCAGCACCTACAGTAATCTTCCCCCACCGCTCTTGGTCCATCAGCACGTGCTGCCTCGCCATCCTCCGCTATTTCTGCTGCCTTCACCAAATAAAGTGGCCTAGAGGAAAAGCAGGGTTTTATTTGTGGTGTGTGGGTTTCCCCCCCCTTTTTCAGCAGATAAACCAACGATGACTGAGTACATTGAGTCGTGTTCAGGAGGGATAAAGCAGAACTGCCTGGGTGAATTACTTTTTTCTCTAAATTATCATGATGTTACAACAGAATACGTTCTGTGGTAGAAAACTGATGAGAAGTGCTGTAGAAAGGAAAGTAAAAGTAACCCAGCTTAGGGCCCATCGGTTGCTTCGTGGGTTTAATTTGGACCGTTACCACAGCGAGAGTGTAAATCGTCAGCGCTAGGCTGGGTGGCAGGCAGAAACGTCTGACTCGCCTTGGTCAGCTGCTCGGGAGATGCGGATGGGACCCGATGGTGGAGCTGGGCTGCTGGGGTCAGTCTTGTCTAGTGTGTGCTTAACCATCGTCCCAGCAGCTGAGGATGAGGAGAGCGTCCAACGCAGTTCCTAACAGCAGCCTTCGTCTTCAGAAGCGTGGATAGGAGCGGGGCGGTTCAGATCAATGCGCAGCTCCGACACCACCAGCGGCTGGGTTTAGCCAAGGCTGATGGAAGGCCTAGTTCAGCACCCTCTCAGGGCAGCGCAGTCCTCCTCCTGCTGGCTGTCGTAGTGCAGGATCGGGCCCTGCACGGTGTCCAGCCTGGAGGTGACGGCAGGGACCCAGACTGGCACCGCACAGGAGCTCGCCCTGCCAGCCTGCCTTTGCCGTCCCTAAGTGCTTGCCTGCACCATGCTGCTCGAGGAAATTGAGGCAATTTGGCTAAAATTGTGATGTTGCTGAGCGTAATTCCTGTGTGGGACATAGCCTAACCCTCAGGCGTCTGTCGTTCCTTGGGAATCAGCAGAGCTTAAACCTCCTTCACACCCCCCCAGGACGCGCACTTACGTGCATTTGGCCTTCAGGCGCTTCTGCTTCCCTTTGGCGGGTGCCTGTAGGAAAATACCTGAAAAGACAATTTTTTTTCCTGCCTGCTTGTGTAAGCACCTACAGCTGGGCAAAAGCGAGTGTGTAAAAAAAACGTAGTTTCACCTCAGCTGATGGGGGAGGGAAATAAAAATGCCTTATTTTGGAGCGTTCGGTGGGGTTTTGCAAGGCTTGGCTTTTGTAGTCCTTGGGCAGTAAACACCTTTTTACATGCTAAAGGAAAGATCTTTTTTCTTTAGCTGCCTGTGTTTTCAGGCTCATTTGAAAGCTTGGCATGACACTTGCGAAGGGCTGGTTTTGTTTTCTAATGCTTTATCCAGTGGGCTATCAAGCAGCATTTTATCATCAGAACTGCTCCAAACAGTGGGGTTTTGCTCACTTGTCCTTTGAAACCTACCTTGTTGAGATACAAAAGAGGTGAAACAGGCAGAATCCAGCCTGAAGACCTTTGTTTTGCATTTTTTTTGTCCTTTTGTAATTTTTCACTCTGAAGCTGTTGGACCTGGGGTGATAGCGTGGTCTTCCGTGTTCTGTGCCGTAGCCCCAGTGCCCTGAAGCCCCAAGGAGATTTGAGCCCTGCGGTACGGCACTTGGGGATAAATCTCGCCGGGCTGGATCTGGGGGATGGCTGCTTCTGGATGAGGGGTAGCAAGCAGGAGGTTACGTTCCCCTCCACGAATGCGATGAAGGTGGCTGATGCAGCGACACCGCGGTGCTTGGGTCGCTGTTGGGCGCACGGCCCCGTCTGGGCTCCGCTCCGTGAGCGGCTGCGGGCGGGT
>NW_009260398.1:248540-252891 GCF_000687185.1 Egretta garzetta | reverse complement strand
GATGCGGTGGAATGCCGGCCCGAAACGAGGACGCCCGCCTTTGCGAGGCTGCTAGCTGGGCTCAGCTACGCGGGGCTGCGGGATCCAAGTGCCTGCTGGTACATTTGGAATTCGGCCGTATGGTCATGAGTCCTGTTAGCAGAGGGAAGCTGAGGAATGCTCCTCGATTGCTCTGCCCCGACACCATTGTTGGGTTTGATTGTGCCTTGTGGAGGCCCCCCTTCCTCTTCCAAAGAGCCTCTGGTCTCTCGTCTCCCGTTCCCTTATTTTCCAGTCCTGTAATCATACATGCTTTGCCTGTCCCTCTGAGGTCCCCGGTGGCTCTTCATGGGAGCACCGGCCGGTGCTGTCACACAGCAGGCGCTGTGCTGGCCTCTCCTACCACCCTCCTCTTCTGCCCGGGTGAGGGAGGTGTGGAACTAGAGATGGGGAAAAAAGTGGGGCAGAGTTTATTCACAAAGAAATATTTATATGGTTTAACTACAACACTCATTGATTTGGGGCTGGATGTGGCAAACAGTTTTAGCTAACACAAAAGATGATGAGGAAGGAGCGAGAAACACTCATGCTGCTTCAGGCAAAGCGTCTTTTAACCACCCAGTCCTGTTTAGAAATCAGACTTGCCTCTGGAAGCTGACAGAAGGCTTAAGCTGACTTAACGTTGAGCTTTGGGTCAGGTCCGTGTGCTACCAAATTCAGAGCTAGGTTTGCACTAGCAGAAGTCAGAGAAACTTGGTGTTAGCTCAGACTCGGTCTGTCGGTGGTGACGAAGGTGACCAGCTCGTGGGCTGCGTCGGGGTGAGACGTAACGTCTCCAGAAATTGGTGTTGGAGGCTGCCGGGCCGTGGCACGCCGAGGGCCCACTGCCGCCCCTCGTTAGCTCCTCGCTAGGCTGACACGTGCTTCTGCTGACGAGCTGTCCCTTGTTACGCTGCCCACGTGCGCGGTCGCCGCTCCTGCCTGGGAAACGCTGCAAATAAAATAACAGCCCTGCTTAAGTGTGCTGGTTTAAAGTCATTATCAGTAATGGCAGGAAATATGCGATTGCTGCAGGAACGAAAAGATCCCGGTGTATTCATTCAGACCCTCAGGCAAAAAAGCGTTTAATTTAAACAGCCAAAGACCTCCTTATGCAATTATTTCTTACATTTCCTCCTCTTATTTCAAAAGCAACTTTCTCTTTTATCCATATTTCTGCAGTGAGTCACAGACTATGATGATGTGGTTTGTCGTGCTCGGCTGTGCAGTAGGTAACTCTTCCAGCCTGCCTGCTTGCGCTCGTTAGCATTCCTTTAGAGCCCCTTTTGCACTGAGCCACAAACCTTCACCCGCAAACCCCAAACCACCTCACGGGGATTTGGGCGTTCTGATCGCTTTCCCATTAAACGCTTGCTCCCCCTCTGGTTTGCGTGCCCAGCAGCGAGATCCCCGCAGCGGTGCGGGTTGCTTGGTGGGCAGCGTGGTGACCGAGCTCGGCGTGGTGTGGCAGAAGGAGGAAGCGTGGGCTGGTGCCGAACCTCGTCCTTGCCGTGGGAGAGACGCTTGGCGCCTGGGCGGGCAGGCTGGCCGCAGCAGTAGGTGCCCTCCTGGTGATACGTCATCCCCAACGCGGCGTTCGCTCGATGTGCACGCAGAGCCACGCCGTCCCCTTCCCCGGAACTCGCCCCGGGGCGTGGAGGTGCTGAAACACAGCCCTGGCAGGCGGATTTCAGCCCTAGCAGTAGCAGCGGCCTCTCTGCTGGAGGGGAAATCTCTTCACCCTCACGGGTGCAAAGACTTGTGCACGTGCTCAGCTTTCAGTGGTCTGTGCTGTCCTGGGTCGTCGTGCCCAGAGTGGTGTCCAGGGAATGCACGCGGTGCACCAGACCTGTGTCTTTACCCATGAACACGTTGCTGGTGCTAGGAGAGGAACTATAGCAGAGAAGTCCCTGCCCTAAAGACCTTCCGCTTTTTGGCAGCACAGGGATGGGAATGCTGGAGATGCCAGTGCATTTATGCAGCTGTAAAACTCACTGCAGCAGGGTGGAATTCAGGGCTTCTAACGTTCCTTGGTTTTCCCAGCGTTGTGTGTCATCATCTTTGGTGGGTTGTCAAGATTGCGTAGACAAAACTGCACAGGAGACCGTGACAGCGGCAGAAGTGCTTAGCAGATCCTGAAATTGTAGGGCAGTCTCAGATGGGCTTGTGTGCTAGAAACAAGGTGTATTAAATAAAGTACTCAGGCACTGAAGTATTTAATGGGTGGACTTGGCCTGGGATTCCAGCTCGTGTTCGTGCTTCTGCGCCCGCCCATTGGTGCTTGGGGAAATGCGTGTCTGGGTGGCAGAGTCCGAGCCGGGGGACAGATGCCTGTGTGCATTGAACCCGGAGAAGAACCAGAAATGAAATGTGGGTAAGATGTGCTCGTCCTTTTAGTGGAGCCTTGACACTTGGGTGGGGAGGGTGATGGTGACTCCTTCATCTCCGTAGGTAACACAGATTTCTCGCCTCTTGGCCTTTGTACCTGGAGATACCGTGCCAGACTCGGGCTCTTTCCTTTCTGAGCATCCTTTGGCTTTCTGCCTCTGTAAGATGCAAGGAGCAGATCTCTACAAGCCGGGGTTTTGCTTTAGTCGGGGGGACTTGTGGATGGGAAACGGGAAGACACAGAAAACAAAATTCCTCTGGGAAGGTGGTGGAAGTCGCTGCTGGCAGAGTGAGCAAGGTTGCTCTTGGTCCGCTGCTGCCGAGTTCAGGAAGGCCTTCTTCATGCAATATGCTGCGTGAAGAGTGATCCCCTGCCATCTGTCCGAACCAAAATGCAATTTAAAAAAAGTTTCTTTCCCTCAAGCATAATTAATTTTTTCCTAGCAAAATGGAAAGTAAAAATTAGTTTCTGCATAGGAAGTTGCAAACCCTTGCTTTCACTTGTGGGAACATTAGAAAAATAAATTCCTCCAAGTTTGGTACCAACGTGTCCTCAAGGAACATAAAGAGACGTTCTTCCCTCCCTGGGCCATAACAGTTTGTGAGTTTGACAGAAATGTGCTCACACTCCTGCTCCCACGCTCTGCTGCTGGCTGCTTCCTCCCACCCTCCGCTGCAAAGAGAAGGCTTGGCACGAGTCGGGAGCGCGATTGCTCCGGAGGGGAGGCTGGTGAGGCTTGGGAGCCGGGGCTGCTTCACGCCACGGGCGCTGCACTGCAGCCGGGTGTCACCGCGCAGCGGGCGGATGTGCCCGCGTCCCTTCCCCTCTGCACTGCCGCCTCTCATCTAGGTTGAAATGGTTTTGGTGCCCAGTATGGCAGGGACCCAAGGAATTCCAGTTTTGGGGACTCCATTGTACTGTCGGTCACTTCTGCGTTATTCCCCCGCCTTGGTGCTTTGCAAACGAGGGTTGTCATTGGTTTGTCATTTGTCCCACTCTGGTATGGGAGTCCTGTTCCTGGGGCTTGGGGTCTGCAGGGCTGAAACTGAAGCCTCCCCGCGGCAGCGATTTGTCCTGTAGGAGCAGTGCAGGCCACCGGGTCCCCGCTGGGGGTGCAGGGAGTCACCAGTGATGTGCTGTCGCCTAGGAAGGCTCCTGAGCAGGACAGAAAGGCTTCGTCGGCCTCAAACCTGAAGCATTAGAAAACCATGACGTTGGGGTTAAAATCTCAGAAATAACATAAAAAACCAAACATGCTTGTTTGTGTGCTGGCACGGAGCTGGGTTGTCTTTTCCTGCAGTCGGGAAGGAGAGATGTTCTCTGATGGGACAAGAGATGAGGCTGCGGTGCTGTCGCCCGGCCCCAAGAGCTGAGGCGTGAAGAGACCAGCGCCGATGCTGGCCAAGCTCCATGCCCGATGCCTGCGTGTTAGCCAAACCTTGCTTTTGGCTCGGCTGCGTGCCCCTGCGCCTGTATCGCTGGCTGAGGGGCAAACCGGAGGCAGCCGCTGGGCTTGGGCGAGTCCGTCCCTGCTGAGCCTGCCCGCTTGGTGCGTTACAAATACTGAGACTGATTTTCCTTTTCACCCGAGCTTGCCACAGGCCGTGCACAAACGCATCAAGTACAGGCTGTTACAGCGTGGATCTGAAAATGGGAGCCTCTGGCTTGCTCTCCTGTAATACTGCCTTTATCTGGGGGGTTTTTTGGCAGCTGGAGTGTGTTTCTGGAGCCAAGTTCAGGGTCAGGTGAAGCTGGATCAGCAGACACATGCACCCGTGTTTCTGCTATTTCCAAGCTTCCCATCCTGTGTTTCAGGTAGGAGAGGCCTCGCTGGACACAGGGAAGAGCACAACTTTAGTTTGATCGCCGGGGTTTTCATTAGGCGATGTCATGGGTTGTGCTGACGTGGCGCAGGTGAACAGGCTGAGGGCTGGGGCGGCGCCC
>NW_009260398.1:247065-248490 GCF_000687185.1 Egretta garzetta | reverse complement strand
GGAACCATTCCCCTCCGCCTGGGATCTGGCACGGCAAAGCTCCTCGCACTGGGGTTGCTTCGTGGCTTGGTTTTGCTGCTTTGTTTATGAACACGCTCAGCTGCTCTGGGGCTGGAGCTGAGCGAAGCGCGCATTTGGATCGGCCACGGTCATGGCTGTGTTGTGGACTCGCTGCAGGTTTTGCTTTCAGGGCTGTATTTTGCAGGGCCCTGATCTGTGGGAGTGCTGGATGGCAGGATCTCTTTGACAGAAGAGGTGGTCCCAAGTACTTTCTTTAGGACTCTTCAGTCCTCTAAGGGGGCGAGAGCCCAAGTGCCGCTGAGTTACCTTGGCATATAGGTGAGCCGATTCCTTAGCCGCTCCAAGGCAGGACCTGCCGTGTGCTTGCAGTGCGACCGTACCTGGAGCATGCACCGAAGGGGAGACAGCTCAGAACAACTGTTTTTTGCTGGGAACATAAAAACTCTGAACTGATCCCCAAAATCCTGCAGTTCCCTGGAAAACAGGCCCCTCCGTGTGTGTACTGGAGGCCAGTAGCATTCTTTTTGCTGAATTTTTGCCAGTGTTCCCATGTGATTATGTGTGCGACTCCAGGAGGTGAAGCTTTAGGGAGAAAAATAGCACAACTCTGAGACTAAAATCGAGAGGTGGCAGTGGTATTTCCTAGTTAATCCTCAGTGAGCTCTCTGGCACTGATGAAACAAAAGAAAAAGGAAAGGGAGGGCAGCTAAGAGGCAAAACAGCAAAGTAAAACCCAAATCCTGAAACCAGCATCACCTCCACGGTTTGTAGGCAGAAGAGCAGTGGTGAGCTCCTGTGAGCCCATGGTGCCTCGTCAGGAAGCTGCTATTCCTTTTTGCAGAATACATCATTGCATACGTATCAGAGAGTTGCAATGAAACCACTACTTGTTCTAATAGAAGAGGATCTCGTTAGACCCACTGGATCCTGGCTGATGAGTACTCAACCACCAGCATTCTGTGTCGCAACATGGCTGGGATGTGCACTGGTAGTCTGCAGCATCTCACCTACTGGGACTCATTTGCTTAATTGGCGATACTTGCGATTAGCATGTTCCTGTTGTAAGTGTTGTTTCCAGTGGAAATTACTGTATTGTCATGTGCTGGCTATGCAATGAGGACCTTGGGGAGTGTTTATGGAAGATTGGTGTGTCGTGCTGGGTGTCGAGTGAAGAGTGCCAAAGGATAATTGACTGTTGCTACCCAAGAAGGATGCTAATAGCCTTGAGAAATGATGGCAAGGAAGGAAAAAAGGAATACTCCTGTAGGGAACAAGGAGCAGATCTGGACCTGTACACCTGCTGCTATCAAAGGCACGGGAGGATGTCATCTGGGAGCCAGTCAGAAGTGCAACCCAGTTTGCATGGTAGCTCTTCCTAGTATCCCATTGATCAAGTTGGTGTTT
>NW_009260398.1:241895-246986 GCF_000687185.1 Egretta garzetta | reverse complement strand
GCAGGAATGTTGGACATGGAATTGCAACGGCAGTGGTAGGGAGCATGCAACTACAGTACCCCCGTAAGATCCACATCTGATACCTTGAAGAGGTCGCTTAGTGCCGATCAGTCCATACTGTTTCAACCCCTTGTTCCCCTTTTCATCCCTGTCCCTCCAGGTGCATGGGAGCACCCACAGCCAAGTAGATTTGCCAAAATCCAAACCTTAACCTCTTGTATTTCAGTGTTCTGCTAATAATAGGCTGCTTGGTTGTTTGGTTTTTGATGTACAGTGCAAGGGCTTAGGGGGAGATACACTCAGCTAAAAACTATGGGCCGTGTAGGAGAGGCATAGGCAGAGCTACAGTTTCTCACCTCTTTTCTCTTTCTGTTCTTCACTTGGACTGTAATGAAGTGACCTGTCTGCAGCCTACTAGTCACCATTTCATTAAACTTGTTCTCTAGGGATTGCTAATCCGGCCGCCTTTGGCTGGTGCTAAATATTGTCTGGATGTGAAATACTGCCCCTGATGCTACCAGTCGTGGTGAGAAAGCTGTCCCTCATGCATGATTTTACTAAAGACCCTTTCAGGCCCGTGACTCGAGCACGGCCAGTGCAGGCACCGGGGTGCGTCCTTGCTGGCAGGGGGGGGCTGTGCAGCCACAGAGGGAGGTTTTCGGCATGCCCACCAACGCCTGGAGGAGGAAACGCGTCGCTGAGCATGCGCGGGAGAGCAAAGGCACCTGGAGGAGACCAAAAGTGCCCTCGTGGTCATCCCTGGACCCGAGGCTCTCGTGCTCGAGGACCTGCACGCTGAAATGCTCTGCCCGCGGGTGCCCTGCTCACATCTGGAGCGTGCTAAGAGTTTGAAACTTGTTTTGCGGTCTGTGTAGGCTTGCCAAACAGATAAAAAACAGACGTGGCAGAGTACTTATCCCGCGTAAGGCTGGTCTCTCTTACCCCTGTCTTAAGGTCCTGTCTCCCATTCAAAGGCAGCGATCAGCCTGGGGGAAACGCAGCTTCAGGCTACGAGCTCGTGGGGTTCCAGTCGTACTTGATGGAGTGGGCCACAGCAAAAATAAAGATGTCTTTAAGAAGAAAGGAAATACGAGGTGGAGCGCAGCTGTATTGCGATGGCACTCAAATATTCCTTGGAAGATCTGATGGGTTGGTTTTACACACATAACTTTATGGGGGACAAACACATTTTTTCAGTTACATCATCTCTAAAGGAGCTGCCTACTTTATTGCTGGAAAAAAATACAGGTAGCAAATATCCACATTCTTCAGTACAAAGAGGGGGAAATACTTTCCTAAGTACATCACCAACCAGTGACTACAGTATATATAGCAGTGCTCAGAGTAACAGCGATGGAGTGGGGGAACCCTGTGTCCCTTCTTATGATGATTTTTTTCCCCTCTGAAATTACTTTAAAATGCCCAGAAATTCTCTCAGGTTTGTTTTTTGGGCTTTTTTTGTTTGGTTGGAGTTGTTTTGTTCTTTATGTCTAGAGGAATGAGCCTTGCTTCCTTGAACTTTTAGCAAGCTTGGGTTACTCCTTCGGTTATTATGTGTTGTGGAAAAGACAGCAGAGAGGTTTGAAATACTGAAGAGGGAGCGTTGCTTTCAAACCTTTGCATTTAAAAGGTGTTTAGAAGCAAAGCAGGACTTCAGACATGAATAAATATCATGCTGTACCTTTCTGAACTGGGTTTTGCTTCTCTGACACCTGAGGATGCCTGGCTGCCGTAGCGCATCGCTCCAGTAATCTGACAGGTCTGCTGTGGAGCCCGAGACCTGAATTTCTAAGGAGGAGGTGAAAAAAAAACCAACCTGTCGAGTCAGACTTACTCCTTTCTCTTGGATTTTTCTATGCTGAGTGTAGAAAGCGAGGACGATTTTAGGGTTTTGGCTTGGTAGCTGGGAAGAACCATTGCGGTCATCTTGTTTGGTGATGCTGGCCAGCACCAGCGGTGGCCCCTCGTCCCACTGCAGGCACCGTGGAGGAATGGGGACATCCTCCTCGCTCCTGGCCCTGCTGCCGGAGGGGGTCTGTGGAAGGGGGCGGTGGACTGAGGTGCTGGAGAGGCATTTTCTCACCCTGGTTCTGGCATGGGTCTGCTGGGAGGTGTGGGTCAGGTCCCTTGGTGGCGCGGCTAATGCTGACTGGCAGCGTAGGGCAGGGTTGGACTGTGCTGATGAAAAGCGTGCCGTAAAGAGTTTTGTTACCAATTCAAAATCTTTATAAAGTGCAAGAGACTCTGTTCATGACACTTTTTGGACCATCTTTCTGGTCAAATCAGTGACCGGCGCTTCCTTAGCAGATGCAAGCTGCTCAATGCCGCGCGGCCTCAGGGCATTGCTGAGGTGTGGCTTGCAGCTGTAATAAAAGTAAATGTGCACCAGATGTAGATGTTCTAGATTGGCCAGATACCAGGAGAGTTTATTTTTTTTTATGTACCTGAATTATTGTCCTGTCATGACAAGCACAAAGTGTCCACTTAAGCATTCAAAAGGATATTGCTGTGTTTTTGTAAAATGTCATAATTCTCCCTAGCATCCTATTTCCACCAAGCTCTTATTTTGCGTGCTTGCTTCTTGCAACGTTCTATTATGCTACTGGTTTCTCCCAGAGTGAGTGACTGCTGCTTTTCAAGCCGTTTTGGAGCTCAGAACAGATGCAGATTCTCCCAGGGCTGCAGGAGTCTGCAAGCCATGGCTGTGCTGTCGCACTAACATGGATTTTGGAAGGAACTTCTGGATAATTTAAATGATGTTTCCTGTCTCTTGACAATAGAGAGGTTAAGTTGTCCACCTGTGGGCGGACTCTGGGCAGATCCTTAGGTGATGTGAGTCGACAGGCTCTGCTGAACTCTGCTGGCTCACGTCAAGTGATGGTTTACCCTCAATAACAACGTTTTCAGTGTTCGTTTGTGCAGGTAGGACAGATCCAGGTCCCTTGTGCAAAACTGGAGCAAGGAGGGCTTTCTGTAGGGCCACAGCAGGTATTGCGGGCCGCTGCATCGTTTCCCCCTTCTTAAAGCAGTGGAGGGACACGGCAGCAGCATCCACGCTCTGGCACGTGGCGATGCCTCTGGGCTTTGCCGGCGCGGGGCTTTTGTACGTAACCAGCCCATCCTCTTGGTCCATCTGCCGTGAATCCAGAGCACCGAGCGGCAAGCGACTGAGGTTCAGTGCTCTCTGGCATCTCGTAGATGTATGGAGCTCCTGGTTGGGCTTTCGGCGGTCTGCTCACCCCGTGTGCCCTCCAGCAGCTCCTCCAGTTTGCAGTCCCCGTGGCTGTAAGGGACGATGTGTGACTTGCAGAAATCTGTGTGTTGGCTTTCACTGTCACACTTGTCAAAGCGAACGCGTACTCATGGTTGTGCAGTACCGTAAAACCAGCCCATATATCAAAGCAGAGATAAAAATCGCCAGTTTGAGATCGGTGGCTTAAACAGCAAGATCAGCCTTAACTAACCTCCACTTTGGTAGGGCCATACTGGTATTGCTTTTAGTGAACCCAGTAACAGATTGGTGTGGTTGGGTGGGTGGGTTTGTTTTTAAAGAAAGGAAAATCTACGCTACTATAAGTTTTCGGTTGTTAAAAATTTTGGACTTATGATACTGAGTAATTGAGGAATGAAGTCATTTGCCGTGGTGCCTGTTGACCCCAAATCCACTGTCCCTGGGACAGGCTGTGTGTTTCCTCTTCTCATTAAGAATATTAGGCATGGTTATGCATCTTGAGTGATAATCTTCAAGCTTGGCTTTCTCTGCAGATGATACTGGTACGTCAAAGGCTTAAACCCCGCAAATTCTGGCTCGGGTTGCATGGGGTTAGATATTTCGGCTCCAGCACGACCTACAGGAGAGCCTGCTTTGACACTGCTTGTTCCAGTGGCATGGTGTTGTTCAGAGCCTGAAGTTCTGATCAGAGCACATGGAGGACAGTGCCTTTCCTAACCCGAATAACGGGCAGAGGTGCTTCGCTCGGGCTCCAGAGGAGGAAGGAGATTGGGGGTGAGCGGGGTGAAGCAGGGCTGTGGGAAACGTCGCCCCTGGAGAAGCGTGTTTGGTGGCTGTAAGCCAGTGAGAAGGGAGGCCTGGGGTGGAAATGGAAATTCAGTCCTAGCTGTCGCAGGCGCTCTGGCTTGGGTGATTTTGTGGGAGTTCATGCTATTTTAAAGGGCAACTTCAGAGGGCATGCACTGAAATAAGAAATGTGTTTTAAAGGATTCTCAGGTTTTGCGAGGTGCTGCACAGCTTGGAGAATTCCTCCATTGCATTTGGGAAGGGTGCTGGGGGTGGGAGGCATAGCCTTTTATTTGTATTTTAAAATCAGGAATAGAAAATCTCGGTGCTCTACGATGGCAGGCTGAAATTTTGTGTCTGGGTAGTTCCCATCTCCCGGGCCAGGCTCCGAGTTTACCTCCGCTGCGGCCCTTCCCCGTGCACGCCGTGCGCCCGTGTTACCGCTGCGGGCGAATGGAGCGCCAGGCTGCGCCTCGGCTCCGAGCGCCTTGGGGCAGCCGCGGGGGCTTGCAGCTTTCTGACCCGGCCCAGAGCCGGCCCAAGCTTCAAGTGCCCGCTAACATTTACCCTCTAGGGACCGGCGGGGCACTCGTGGAAAGAGGCGTGAGGGCCACGTGAGCACCAAGCGCGCTCGTCGCCTTCGGCGCGTGCCAAAGGGGTGGAGGCTCAGCGGGGACGGGGGGCTGCATGCGCCCTGCTCAGGCCGGGCCCCCAGTCGTGTACAAGCGTGGCTTTTGTGGCCGGGGAAAGGCGTCCCGGGGAGGCAAGGTGCAGCTCTGCCGGCGCGGCTGGCTCGGCAGCAGGTGCTTCCCCGGCGAGGTGCCGTGAGCCGACCCCCGCCGGCCTGGGGACCCGGTGCTGGCACAGCCCTGGGACCTGGCGCCCACTCTGCCGGCACTGCTCTGCGGGGCGTCCCCAGATGTACCCGAAAAACATTTCTGCCGCAAGATTAAGGGCCTGTCGGTGCCGGTGGCCTTCTGTTCAACACACGACTGCTGCCAAAGTGGGGGAAGTGGTGTTGGCGGGGCTGCGCGTTTGCAAAATGTCCCCGGGGATGGAAATGCTGGGGGGTT
>NW_009260398.1:239608-241871 GCF_000687185.1 Egretta garzetta | reverse complement strand
TCGCGCCATCGCCGTCCCTGCCTGGGGGAGGCGCGACCGCCATAGCCTGGCGCCTGTTGGCCGGAGCCCCCCAGCAAGCCAGGACCCCTTCTGCAGCTTTGGGCCTGCTGAGGAGCCCTCCACGATACAAATACATACCTTTTACCCTGCTTTAAAGTCTCTTTGTGCTGCCAGAAGAGAGTATGCTTGATAATGAAGAAGAACGGGGCAAATGGTTACAAGCACGTGAGTTAAATTTCGGGGCGTCAGTGGTATTTTGCAGATGGAATGTATAAACGCGGGCCTTGGCCTTAACGAAAATTCCAGTGCCTTCAGGGGCGAAGCTGATGTGGCTGCAGGATCTGTCCCAGGACAAGTCTGTATTAGAGTTTCTGGTTTAAATTTGTTATTTTTGAGCTATTACTGTAAAAGAAGAAAAATAACAGCTGGCCCCGTGTTACAAATGGGATTTTTGTTGCTTGTTTTTCAATTCTTGCCAGTAGTAAGTATTTAAAAATCAAAGGTCCAGATTTTCCACTGATGTCAATTATTACTAGCTCCATTGACTTCACTGAGTTTACACTAGTTCTAAACGACCAAGGTTCTAACACAGCATCCCATGTCAAGGCTTAATACAGTTAGGATGGAGTCTTTATCATCTGTCATTTGCATTTTAAGCAGTGCTTAATTGTATAGTTTTTATACACAGACACGTGCATAAACTCACTTATGCATGCACAAAATAATGGTTTCATACGTTAATGCTGAAGCAGTTTAATTTAGTGCACAGCAGTGGGTAAAATAAAAGTATTTAATTAAAATGGATTTTTTTCACGGACTGCGTAAAGAATTTTCCAGATTAGATATTGGTTACCCATACGTGCAAGTTCGTCGTTGTCTCCTTGCCATCCCTGTTAGGAACTGGCGAGATGATTTAGTTTTCTTTCTCAAGGCTCAGGCGGGGGGCGCGTGGCTCCCTTGGTGCCTGGTGCTGCTGGCAGGGGAGCTGGTGGCCAGCAGCAGGGCTCGTGGTCTGGGCTCTCCAGGAAGGTCTGCGCTCGTTCAAGGATTGTCGTCTTCCGTGCTAGGTGTGATAGAACCACGCAGAAAGGGAAATCTGTGCCGCTCTTTACAGCCCGGGCAGACGAGGTTGGAGGTAGGAGGTTACAGGGCAGAGCAGCCAGTGCCCCAGCCTCTTGAAAAGCCAGGGCAAGTGGCCACCTTCTGTTCCCTGAATCTGTGCTGTTCTGCCCCAAAGCCTCGGCACCGCGGGGGTGAGGGCTGGGATAGCAGCCTGTGGGCTCTGCCACCGAAATCTTGTCTGCCGAGCCCAGCACCTCCTGTATGCTCCGTGATTAATGTTACAAATGCGGAACTGTCTGCAGAAGCAGGGCATACTCTAGGCAAAAATAAATAATAATAAAAAAGGATGCCAGCTGCTTTGACCTTTCAAAGCACGTGGATGTGCTTACATCCCGTAGTCACCTGCTTTATTGGGGTTTTGGCCGCGGTTCGCAGCACGGGAAGCCTCTCTGCATTTCGTGTTTGCTTGTCCAAAGCTAATGGGAGGCTCTCAGGTTTGTTTTTATTTCCACCCACATTGCAGAATTTTAGGATATTGTCAAATATCATTTAAAGGCCAAACAGTACTTGTGCTTCTCTGAAAAAGTGGCCATTCCAGGGGAGCCGTTAGCCTGGAGCACTTCACCGGCTAGCCAGCTGCGTCTCTGTCGGGTCCGGCCTTCGGGCCCTCCGGGCTGACCGTGTTGCCGTGCTGGTGGCCCAGGTTGCCGGCCAGGCGGCGCAGCAGCGCTCTGCCCACACCAGCAGTTTGGGAGCCGGCGGCGTCCTGCACCCGTAGGCGTGTGGCTGGCCGGGGGATCTGCCAGGAGGTTCCAAGGGGACTTGTGCAGCAGTGGCCGTGCGGCTCTGCCGGGGGGAGATGCTCACAACGTACCGTGCTTGATCGCGTGCGTGTACATACGTGTGGAGAGCAAGAGAGATGGGGCTAAAAAAATGAGCACTCATGACCAGCATATTTGTTGCTGAAGACCATCTCGAGTCCACAGCCTGATGAATAAAGAAGCGATGTCAACCCAGGTTTCTGGTGATGGACTGGCAGGTGCCAACGGGCTGAATGACCGCTTCTAATTAGCGCTATTAGTAGTCTCCGAAGAAAGCGACTGGGAAGTTAGCTTCTGTGCTGATTGCCTGTGACTTCCAGGTGACCTGAGACTGCGCTGCCCCATCCTGCAGCCTGGCGAGCTCTCCGCGGCCTGGCAGG